>NC_088220.1:54551763-54861763 GCF_036934945.1 Oncorhynchus masou masou
GCCAGCTGTACGGTGTTTCCTCCGACACATTGGTGCGGCTGACTTCCGGGTTAAGTGAGCAGTGTGTCAAGAAGCAGTGCGGCTTGGCAGGGTCATGTTTCGGGGGACGCACGGCTCTCGACATTTGCCTCCCCCGAGTCCCTACGGGAGTTGTAGTGATGAGACAAGACTGTAACTACCAATTGGGTACCATGAAAAAAGGGGGGGAAAGTATGACAAAAATAATAATATATATATATATATATATATATATATATATATATATATATACACACACACTGCTCAAAAAAAATAAAGGGAACACTTAAACAACACAATGTAACTCCAAGTCAATCACACTTCTGTGAAATCAAACTGTCCACTTAGGAAGCAACACTGATTGACAATAAATTTCACATGCTGTTGTGCAAATGGAATAGACAACAGGTGGAAATTATAGGCAATTAGCAAGACACCCCCAATAAAGGAGTGGTTCTGCAGGTGGTGACCACAGACCACTTCTCAGTTCCTATGATTCCTGGCTGATGTTTTGGTCACTTTTGAATGCTGGCGGTGCTTTCACTCTAGTGGTAGCATGAGACGGAGTCTACAACTCACACAAGTGGCTCAGGTAGTGCAGCTCATCCAGGATGGCACATCAATGCGAGCTGTGTCTGTCAGCGTAGTGTCCAGAGCATGGAGGCGCTAACAAGAGACAGGCCAGCTACCAGGAGATGTGGAGGAGGCCAGAGGAGGGCAACAACCCAGCAGCAGGACCGCTACCTCCGCCTTTGTGCAAGGAGGAGCAGGAGGAGCACTGCCAGAGCCCTGCAAAATGACCTCCAGCAGGCCACACATGTGCATGTGTCTGCTCAAACGGTCAGAAACGGACTCCATGAGGGTGGTATGAGGGCCCGACGTCCACAGGTGGGGGTTGTGCTTACAGCCCAACACCGTGCAGGACGTTTGGCATTTGCCAGAGAAATTCGCCACTGTAGCCCTGTGCTCTTCCCAGATGAAAGCAGGTTCACACTGAGCACATGTGACAGAGTCTGGAGACGCTGTGGAGAACGTTCTGCTGCCTGCAACATCCTCCAGCATGACCGGTTTGGCGGTGGGTCAGTCATGGTGTGGGGTGGCATTTCTTTGGGGGCCCGCACAGCCCTCCATGTGCTCGCCAGAGGTAGCCTGACTGCCATTAGGTACCGAGATGAGATTCTCAGACCCCTTGTGAGACCATATGCTGGTGCGGTTGGCCCTGCATATGCTGGACCTCTTGTGGCTGGAGTGTGTCAGCAGTTCCTGCAAGAGGAAGGCATTGATGCTATGGACTGGCCCGCCCGTTCCCCAGACCTGAATCCAATTGAGCACATCTGGGACATCATGTCTCCCTCCATCCACCAACGCCACGTTGCACCACAGACTGTCGAGGAGTTGGCGGATGCTTTAGTCCAGGTCTGGGAGAAGATCCCTCAGGAGACCATCCGCCACCTCATCAGGAGCATGCCCAGGTGTTGTAAGGAGGTCATGGAGGAGGCCACACACGTGGAGGCCACACACACTACTGAGCCTCATTTTGACTTGTTTTAAGGACATTACATCAAAGTTGGATCAGCCTGTAGTGTGGTTTTCCACTTTAATTTTGAGTGTGACTCCAAATCCAGACCTCCATGGGTTGATAAATTTGATAATTTTTGTGTGATTCTGTTGTCAGCACATTCAACTATGTAAAGAAAAACGTATTTAATAAGAATATTTCATTCATTCAGATCTAGGATGTGTTATTTTAGTGTTCCCTTTATTTTTTTGAGCAGTGCATATAGAAAATGGTCTTCTGGCCTCAATGGGACTTCCTGGATGAATAGAAATGAGTGGAGAAGTGCTATCTCTTTGCCCCCCTCCCTGCCACAGGTATCAGAGGAAGTACCCCTATGCCCATGTGGGCCGAACGCTGTGCCAGCCCCCCACCCGCTCCCTCACCGAGACCCAGTACTTCTTTGTGGACGTGTCCACCCTGTCCAGCTTGGGCACCCACTACCAGCTGAGGATCAGCCGCGTGGACAGCTTCACCCTGCAGTGAGTCGTCTTTATCCGGGATCATTACCTTTCTGCTAGCAAGCCGGGCGAATGCATGATACCTGATATCTGGTTGTAGAACTACATGCCTTACACAGCCTCCCACAACAGTACATAGTCAATACTCTGAGTCATCATAGTTTATATCACTATTATGCTACTGTGCAGAGCTGGTCTAATTTGCATTAAACACTGCCTTCTTGCCTACACACGATCGTGACTGCCTATTTCTACAGCAAGCCAAGACACAACAGCATCACACATAGAGTAGAGATGGCGTGCTGTACAGTATGTGTGACCTGACTGGCTAATGTTATTGTTGAGTGTTTCTTGTCTTCATCACAGTACAGACAAGAAGTTCAGCTTCACTGCATCACCATCCCAACCCCAGGTGAGAAACATAGCCACTCACACTCATATACACGTGGATACATACACACACAGCATATTTCCCATAAAACCTTTATACTGTGTGTGTGTGTGTGTGTGTGTGTGTGTGTGTGTGTGTGGGGGGGGGGTTGTCTAAGTCTAAAGGCCAGGGCCAAGAAGGTGATTGAGATTAAAGAAGGGATGTGTGTGCGTGATTTGTTGAGGTGTTGCGTAACAGCTGTCGAGACAGAAGGAAATTTATATTGTTACATCACACATGTTTTGTATTCTATAGGTTTGTCTTTCAAAACTGTAGATCTATCAACATAGAATAGTATTGTTAGGAAGTATGCATTACATTTAAAAAAAAATATTATAATAATAATCTGAATTATGACTTGTTCTGATAAATATGTGATCCTTTTTTATAATTATAACTCCCGATTTGTTTCTCTTAGTACTTCAAATATGTGTTCCCTGACGGAGTGGACACAGTTATCGTCAAGGTCAACTCTGAGATGACCTTCCCGTGCTCTGTCATGTCCATCCAGGACATCCAGGTAAACTAACTTGATCAAACCTGTTCATTAGGCACCGGAGGTGGGACCAAGTCACTATTATTCCAGTCACAAGTCGAGTCCAAAGTCTAATAGGTCAAGTCCAAGTCGTGCATTCTAAGAGCGTGTCGAGTCAGAAGTTTTCAAGTAAAACATTTTTTTTTAAAGAAATCTGTACATGCAATGACTTTCTCAACTAGAAATCTTTTATTTATTTATTGAGGCTCCAGGAAAGCCCTTTTCATTATGTTGTCTGCAACATACCTTTATGTCATTGTAAAATAGGGACCTTGTGGCAGTCGTAAGGGCATGACATCAGAAGAAGCCAAGGCAGATTGACGTGCTCGGAGTGTAGATTTATTTTAAGGTCTTGGTGATTCAATGGTGAAAGCGCCATATCATACCAAATATACACCTGCAATAGCCCAAAGAAATAGCCTCAGGTTAAGCCTGATACAATCTGAACGGACACAGGTAGAGGGCAAGACTGTACAGCCACCCCTTGAGAAACCAAATAGAATCTGTTTAACAGGAGCAGGTAGGCCTGCATAAATAATATAAGCTCGGACCCCAGGACCATACAATTACCCAATTGGCAATTACATCCAATAAACTGATTCTACAATTTAAAGGCAATTTCCACATCCATTGGTGCATTCCTCTTAATCAGACATACTGATATTTCAACACCATGCATCTATGGATCAATCCTTTTACCTTATTCTACGTTCTCCAAAGCCTGGAGCGCAGGCCACGTAGTCTATTTCTATATGCACTGAGGCGCACGCACTGCTATTACGCACAACCAGAATGACAGAGACTAATGGTGCTTTCAAGACAACTGGAAACTCAGGAAAAATACGAGGTCAAATCATGACATCAGTGATCTTCAGGTCTGAAAGTCGGAGCTCTAGATTCCCGAGATGGAATTCTGAGTTGGATGACCGTTCAAAACGATTTTTCCCCAACTTCCCAGTTGTCTTGAACGCACTGAAGTCGGAAGTCTGAGATTTCCGAGTTCCCAGTTGTTTTGACGCGGCAATAGGAAGACACGGAACTCTGACATAACCAGGGAAATAGGAACAAAGGGAACCATACATTTAATTACATAAACAGAACTTCTACCACATGAGTCTTGTAAATGTTCATGTGCACCATAAAACATCACGCCACTCAGAGGGTAAGAAATGGTCGGCTAAATGTAAATGTATTTTAGTCCTATCAAACATGAAACAGAAATGTCTACGTGTTGCAATAAACGGTACGGGGATGGAATGATGAAACGCTAGCAATTATTGTAGTATTAGATGGAAAATAGGTTTGCAACAGGGCCTATGCATGTGTGAAAGCAACAGTAAACATGTCAACAAGAGGGGAAAAAGCACTCTCCGCCGGTGGCAGTTTGAAGAGTGAAGAGCCACGCCAATGGTGCATCTTCACCACGGTAATAATACCTTTTAACTCCAAATTCCAAATGCAAGCTTCATGAGTAAATGATCCATTTCAAGCAATTGTTACATACCAAAAGACCAGTAGGCCTATGCTAGTCATTATTAGCCCATTGCTGATGAGCTTGCAAAGTAAACGGTTAATATTCTTGATAACCAAACCATTTTTGGAGCTGCATATGTATTATGGCAATCCTCTAACTCCATTTTAAGGTTTACGCTGCACCCGATCCTATAGCTTGTACAGCAAATCAGCAATCTGCTTGCTAGCTCACCCGACCTGTGTTGATTGACAGTTTGCTGGTCCAATCAGAGTGCCGAGTGTGCGTTTCACTAGCCAATCTGTTGCAGGTTTTTTTGCATGGTCGGTGCTGCGGGTAATGCCTTTGGCTGCGTGTGGAATAATCCACGTAGACTCTGTGCCACAAAATGCGTGACGGACAAAACATTACAAAACCTGGCCATATAAATTCAAGTAATCAGTCTCAAGTCAAAGTTGAGTGTTGAGTGTTGAGGCTCCAAGACAAGTTTCAAGTTGTTTTATTTTATATCGAGTCATCGTGTGACTCGAGTCCACAACTCGGAAGTAACTGAACTGAAACAGGGAGGGACTGTTGAGAAACGCAAAGATAAACACTTGTTTTAGTTTTCTGTTGCAAAATGTTTTGCTATGGTGTACCCTAATGACTGTGGTGCCTTAGCCTATTGTCTCCAATGGCTAGCCTCCGATATACCACACAAGGGCCGTGTTGAGTTCATTCTGAGCAACCCAGCAAACCCTAGACAGCTGTGAATGAACTTGTGAAATGCACTGGTTTTACCCTAAAGCAGTTTAAAGCTGTGAAAGAGAGGTGTTACTAAAACACAATGTAAAGCTCTGTCAGGTGTGTTATCAGCTCACAGGGTGGGGGGGTCTCTGAAATGTAGGCCAATATAGAAATCTGCATTCCACACACTTGATGGGGTCTGTTGCCGTGGCAACCACATTAGCCCTGGCTGCACCTGTTCTTCGCTCAGGCAGACACACACACACATACAGACCCACTTGTTCCTCTCTGATTGCTAAATTCTGTGTTCTACCTTATCATCAGTGCCCAGTGTATGACTTGGATAACAACGTGGCCTTCATTGGAATGTATCAAACCATGACCAAGACAGCTGCCATCACTGTCCAGGTAAAATACACACACACACTGGAGACATCAGGTAATTGATCAATAAATACATTTTTACAGCTCACTTGCCACAATGGACAACCTCTCTCGCTATTCTTTCTCTCTCGCTCTTTCTCTCTCGCTCTCTCTCTTTCTCTTTCTCTCTTCCATCTCTTCTCTCTCTTTCTCTCTTCACTCTCTCTTTCTCTCTCGTTCTCTCTCTCGCTTTCTTTCCTCTTTTCTCTCTCTCTCTCTCTTGTTCCCCCTCTCCCCTTTTCTTATCTTGTGGCTCCCAGAGGAAGGACTTCCCTAGTAACAGTTTCTATGTGGTGGTGGTGGTGAAGACGGAGGACGAGGCATGTGGGGGTCCCCTGCGCTTCTACCCCCTCCGTCCAGATGAGCTCATCGATGCCGGCAACCGCAGTAAAACGCTGGACGTGGTCGTCTCGCCCGCTATCAGCTGTGAGTCACTCAGCCAGGCAGGCCAAAGGACTTCAGCTCCATCAAACAGTACATCAATGTAGCAGAGAGAAATGTTACTGTCTGACTCTCTCTCTCTCTCTTTCTATTCGTCTCTGTCTCTCTCTAACATCTCTCTCATTTGCTCTTCCTCTCACTCTCTCTCTATCCCCCTCTCTCCGTCTCAGCGGATGTGTACGTGATGGGCATGCTATTCTGCCTGGGCATCTTCCTCTCCTTCTACCTGCTCACCTTCCTGGTGGCCTGTGTGGAGAACAAGAGGTCTGTCGATCGCCCCACTCTCGTATACAGTAAGTACATCATTTCATACACGGCCATATAGAGGCTTTGGAACTCAAGTGTCTCTCTGGGTTTTTTCTCTGGTCAGGATGCACAGGAGGAGGGAGGGGCTTCTGAACCCAGCGGACATGTCGCCCGCGGAGACAGGTATCCCAGCAACCCACTACAACGGCACACTCCGTTGTACTTCCTTGTCAGAGGGGTGTACAGGGAAGAGGGGAGAGAACCTCTGTATTTAAGATTGAAAAATGAGTCGTAGAAGGAATGCGTACCATTTTTAATAGTTGCCCCATCAGATGAAGGATTTACTGGTCTATTTCTCTTTAAGTTGTATATTTGAATTTGTCCATTTTTCTTTCTCCCCATGCTAAACTTTGGTTCAGCCTCTCTACTGGGTAAGAATGTTGGAGTAGTGGTATATTCCCTGTGACTGAGCCTCTCCCACAGTTTCACACTACTCATTACCCGTCCTGCATGCTATAAAAATGGTTACACCCATCTCACAGTCATTATCACCCGTATGATGTCATCCAGTGGAGGGATGACGGCTTATCATCTGGGTGGATGAGGAATCATCATCCTCATGCATGTCTAAACACTTGCCCATGGTCATGCTTTAGATGAAATGATGGTTACGGTGGTTTGGTTCCAATGGGAGTCTGACTGAAAAGGACTTCTGTTTTCAATAGTCACTCTTCATCTCCCATTGGACTCGCACCCTAGGGCACCCTTGCATTAACCCTTGCCTCACTTTTCAACCTCTGAACCCACAGGCCATGGTATGTTCTCTCTGACTAACCATTCATCTAGGTGCTGTGGTAGAGTGTAGACTACTAACTGCATGTGTTTGGTGTGCGTTTATGTGACATGATCTCTACCTGTTCCCACAGGAAAGCCAGGTGTGACCCCAGTCTCCCCCTATGAATACGGCTCCTTTGGTGAGTGAGTGAGTGAGTGAGTGAGTGAGTGAGTGAGTGTGTGTGCTCATTTACTTTACAAGTGTGACAATATTTGAAACGTTTCGAGTGAAAATGTTGTCAATCAATGTAGCTAACCGAGGATGACCGGGCTTTCACTGTTCTAGGTCTGTTGTGTGTCTCATTACTTGGTTTCACATGAGTCTCCTCGTGAATGTGCACTCCTTCACTACTTCCCACCAATCTAAACGCATTGGACTGGGGGAGTCATGGACTAGCTGCACTTTTCACCGTATTTCTTTTACCAGTCTTTTCCTTTCAAATCCGTGAAGGGAAGTGAACAAGCGCACACTTTGGGAGGAAGGAAGGATAATTGGGACACAGCCTTAGTGAATACTTACACCACTTCAAGCACGCTTTTAATGCTGTTTCTCTCTGCTATTGTTTCTACAGTGGACAACGCCAGCACTTTGAGCTCAGAGGCCATCACAGACAGCATAGCATCAGATGCCAACTATGGATACATGGGTATGGAGCAGGATGACTAAATACAGACGTATACACACATACTGTACACACCCCGATGTGCAAATACACACAATGGGTCAACATGGGACAAAATCCGTCTTCACGTTATGTTGCACAGCATTTCACCACCAAACTGGCCCTTGATTGGAGGGCTGCGGAGTGCTCTTGTTTCTTATTGGTTTATCTGTGTTTGTTTATCAGGACAGGAGACTTTGAAACGCAGACCATTCCTAACTGCCATCCACCACGTAGCCATCCGCATTGGTGACCCTCACTGCCTTAGCCAGCCAGCCAATCGCATCCCTTCACTGTATAAATCAGCCCCATGTCAATCACTTCAGAATGTGTTCAAGATCTATATACCTTTTGATGTAATTTAATGCTCTGATGACCACAGATGGAGACCTCAACCAAAACAATCACACATGGTCAACAATCATGTTTGACTGTATGCAGAGATAATGATGGAATGCTGAGGATGATTTCAATTGTACATTTTGTAATTATTACGAATGCATCATTGGCCAGAATCACCAATCTATTGAATACGTCACAAATCATATTTAAAAAAAAATCTTAAGCCGTAAAACCATTAAACTGTCAAATTGAGAAATATAGCCCTGAGTCACTGACAAACTTACTGTTTCCTCTCTCTGTCTCTCTCTCTCTCCGTCTCTCAGAGCGTTCGTTGGAGAGCGTAGCGGGTCGTAGTCGACAGGAGTCTCTGAGCTCTATAGAGGAGGATGACTATGACACGTTGGCCGACATCGACTCGGACAAGAACATCGTCCGCACAAAGGTCTGACACATCCCTCCTCCATTCCCCCTCTACCTCATCCCTCCTCCATTCCCCCTCTACCTCATCCCTCCTCCATTCCCCCTCTACCTCATCCCTCCTCCATTCCCCCCTCCTACATCCCTCCTCCATTCCCCCTCTCCTACATCCCTCCTCCATTCCCCCCTCTCCTACATCCCTCCTCCATTCCCCCTCTCCTACATCTCCATTCCCCCCTCCCATTCCCCATTCCCCCTCTCCTACATCCCTCCTCCATTCTCTCCATCCTCCCCCCTCTCCTACATCCCTCCTCCATTCCCCCTCTCCTACATCCCTCCTCCATTCCCCCTCTCCTACATCCCTCCTCCATTCCCCCTCTCCTACATCCCTCCTCCATTCCCCCTCTCCTACATCCCTCCTCCATTCCCCCTCTCCCACATCCCTCCTCCATTCCCCCTCTCCCACATCCCTCCTCCATTCCACCTCTCCTACATCCCTCCTCCATTCCCCCTCTCCCACATCCCTCCTCCATTCCCCTCTCCTACATCCCTCCTCCATTCCCCCTCTCCTACATCCCTCCTCCATTCCCCCTCTACCTCTCCTACATCCCTCCTCCATTCCCCCTCTACCTCTCCCACATCCCTCCTCCATTCCCCCTCTACCTCTCCCACATCCCTCCTCCATTCCACCCTCCCCACATACCTCCTCCATTCCCCCTCTCCCACATACCTCCTCCATTCCACCTCTCCTACATACCTCCTCCATTCCCCCTCTCCCACATACCTCCTCCATTCCCCCTCTCCCACATACCTCCTCCATTCCCTCCTCCATACCTCTCCCACATCCCTCCTCCCATTCCCCCTCTACCTCTCCCATACATCCCTCCTCCATTTCCCCCTCTCCTACATCCCTCCTCCATTCCCCCATACCTCCTCCACATCCCTCCTCCATTCCACCCTCCCTACATCCCTCCTCCATTCCCCCTCTACCTCCATTCCCACCTCTCCCACATCCCTCCTCCATTCCCCCTCTACCTCTCCTACATCCCTCCTCCATTCCCCCTCTACCTCTCCTACATCCCTCCTCCATTCCCCCTCTACCGCTCCTCGACCGGTGCATCACTCAATATTATACTCATCTTCTGTTGTTTTTGTTTACCTTTTCCCTCCCAATGAAACTCATGTGGTCGCTTGTCCTTTTGCAGAAGTACCTGTGTGTGTCGGACCTCGCTCGCAAAGACAAGAGGGTTCTGAGTAAAAAGTACCAGATCTACTTCTGGTGAGTGGGGCGGAGAATCTGTACATCAATGCTGGGGTTATGACTCTATGGCATCCTCCAGTCTGTCAGTACTCTAGTCAAATGCATGATAACAATTAGCTAGTGATCAGTTGCCTCTTTGGATAGGAGAGTAGCTTTGTTTTGTATCAGTGGGATTAGCAATTGTACAACTGTCAGTGTCATGGCAGTTAATGTCAGTGTTGCTCTCCTCAGGAATATTGCCACCATCGGTGTATTCTACGCCCTCCCTGTCATCCAGCTGGTCATCACTTATCAAACGGTACTGTGTGCTGCCCTCACTCACACTCCAACTGTAGATTTACTACGTTATTACAGAGTTCTAGCTACATTATTACAGAGTTATAACGTGTGCATTTGTAAAGGGATTGCCTTGGAGTGAGTAGATATGGCTGTAGAATCCACACGTGGTGGGTGGGTGGCTAGTGTGTTGGTGTTGACATGTCCCTGTCTCCTCCAGGTTGTCAACGTGACAGGAAATCAGGACATCTGCTACTACAACTTCCTGTGTGCACACCCCCTGGGGAATCTGAGGTGTGTGTGTGTGTGTGTGTGTGTGTGTGTGTGTGTGTGTGTGTGTGTGTGTGTGTGTGTGGGGAAAACGCATATGGCTGTACGTGTAATGTATGACTTGTATCATTCATGACGTCCATTCTCTACCCTCTGGTGTGCAGTGCCTTCAACAACATACTGAGTAACCTTGGTTACGTGATGCTGGGCCTCCTCTTCCTGCTCATCGTGCTGCAGAGAGACGTCATCCACAGCAGAGCGCTGGACCGCAACGACCTCAACGCACTGGTGAGAGATCAAACTGAGATGATGCGTTTGTATATTTTGTATTTGTAATTGTTTTATTGACAGCTGTAGATTAGAGTATGTGACAGGTAGAAATCTGACGGGGGTACAGTACAGAGTGTGAGAGTGGTGGAACTGGGGGATCGAACCGCTGCTTCTAGGGACAGTATGTGTTCCAGGGGTGGCAACCCAAACCTCTAAACCAACCCCTGGTACAGGTAGGGTATTATAGCAGTGTGATCAACAATTAGAACATGAAATGAACACGTTGATATTTCTATGTATGGAATTCATATCACCACCCATGATGTTGACATGAGGGTTTTGTCCAGATGAGATTTCCTACACACTATGGAACGTTCCATATCAGTGACCAGGTTTCCATCCCTACTTTTTATGTGCGTCAAGTACGTGTCGTATAGAACATTTGACGACATGCCTGATGGAAACAGCAAATTTGTCAGTAAACTTTCCAAATGGCGACTAAACTAAATACGCTAGACAAGGTGGCTTTTGTGTAGGTAAAATTAATTATTCGAGAAATTGCATGGTCCTCCCACTATGATTAGGGAAAGCATGGGGCTACAGATTAGGCTACAGATTATTAGGCTACAGATTAAAGATTAAAGATGTTGTGAATTTCACCGGGTGGTGAAAGTGAACGGTGATTTAGCTTGAGGCGCCTTTCCAATATATGTCTTATTCTGGTGACATGACGATCGATGCTTGGCTGCCATTTGACAAGTAAAAATTCTCGCTCTTTTGTCCATAAAATCTCATGTAGGCTATACCCGCACTGTATCTGCAAGCTGTTGGCTGGAGCGCTCGTGCCAAGACCATAATGGGCACATTTCCTCTATAACACAACATTTTTAGTGACAAAACCATCAGTTGAGTTAAAAATGTGATGGAAACCCATTTTAACTTGTATTTTTTATTCTGTACATTGGAATTTAAACGCATACTCCCAGGGTGATTTAATCAGACGCACAATAAAGACAATGTTTCCATCTGAGTTGGATCTTCGCCAGGTCATACACCGCTGTGAAACACCGCTACTTAAATAACCTCTAGAGAAATGAACATTGGATGGTCATATGTTTCTCTTTTTCTCTACAACATCACACAGCCTTTTTTTTTATCCACAAGTCCATTTGACGGAAACAGATGTCTGGTGGCAAAATGTGCATATTGTTTGTTTGTTTGTTTTTATGCAGATTTTTGAATGTTTGCATGAAAATCTGTCGCCAATTGGATGGAAAGCCAGCTAGTGACAATGATATACTGTAATTCTGAGCCTCTGTCTCTCCCTCCCTCCCTCCCTGTATGCAGGAGTGTGGCATCCCTAAGCACTTTGGGCTGTTCTACGCCATGGGCACAGCTCTGATGATGGAGGGGCTGCTGAGTGCCTGCTACCACGTCTGCCCCAACTACACCAACTTCCAGTTCGGTGAGACTAATGTCACGGTTGGATTATTGGGAGATCCGGAAGATACTGTAACACAAATCCTTAATAGATGGCTTTTCTCAATCAGCCGGAGTCCCAGATCGGTTCATTCTGTCTCGCCAACTACATTGCTGTGACTCCAAGACAACACAAACAGATCTGGGACTCGGGCTACTTCACAGTAACTGTACTGGAAGGTATTCTGTACTGTAGGTCATTAATGTCTCCCTTTCCTCCTCTGTCTCCTGTCTGTCAGACACCTCCTTCATGTATATGATCGCTGGGCTGTGTGTGTTAAAGCTGTACCAGAAGAGACACCCAGATATCAATGCCAGCGCTTACACTGCCTATGCCTGTCTGGCTGCTGTCATCTTCTTCTCTGTGCTAGGAGTGGTGAGTGGCTCGGGGCGCGGACACACAGACAGGCAGACTGACAGACAAAACACTACAAACACCCAACTATACATTCATGTTCATACGACCTCAATTAGCCCGACTAACTGGTGCCTGTAAGTAAGCATTTCACTGTAAGGTCTACTACACCTGTTGTATTCGGCACACGTGACAAATAAACTTTGTTTTGAACTGTAGACTCTGACATACAGAACCTATAGAATCATCATTCAGCAAGTGTCAAATTCCTGATGTATCCTGATGATGGAGGTGTGTCTACCTGTGTGTGTTGTGTCCAGGTGTTCGGGAAGGGCAACATGGTGTTCTGGATTGTCTTCTCTGTCCTCCACATCCTGGCCACCATGCTGCTCAGCACCCAGCTCTACTACATGGGTCGCTGGAGACTGGGTAAGGAGTCAATCAATCGCATGTATCTATTTGTTGTTTTTAAAAGCCCTTTTTTACATTAGCAATTGTCACCACGTTTACCCAGCCCAAAACCACATAGAGCAAGCAATGCAGAGGCAGAAGCACAATGGCTAGGAAGAATGACCCTGAAGACAGGAACCTAGGAGTAGGGGCTTAGGAAAGTTACAGGGCTATGGACAGGTGTCAGTCTATTCTATTTGTTTGTGTTTCAGATTCTGGCATCCTGCGCAGGATTGTGTATGTGATCTACACCGACTGTATCCGCCAGTGCAGTGGTCCCATGTATATTGTGAGTATACAGGGGGAACTACTGCCCCCTCTCAATACTGCAGGCATTGTTTGCATAAAACCAGAACCCCGCCATTATTGTGAATGACCACGATGATTGCCATTTTTCCAATCTACCAATAATTGCTTCTAACAAACCAGATGTGCAGTATGTCCTTGAACCAATTTATTTTTCAATCCCACACTGAAGAGGTTTAATTTAGTTTCTAATTGCAGCCTTCAGTAGCCCGGTTGGCCTTCAACTTGAGTTACTCAATGAAAGGGGGGGGGGCAGCAGCACTGGGCTAGGCTGCAATGTCACTTCCTGGAGTAACTCAAACTGCGTATCTTATGTTTCCATGACACGCCATCTTAACCGACTTAATTTGGCTTCAATACACCATTGAGTCTTCACATAGGAATGAATGGTGTCGCGTGATCGATGGCTTTGTCCCATTCATATATACAGTCATTGGTATACTGTACATACACACACTGTATGGAGACTAATGTTACGAAAGATTCACAAATCCACAAGTAAACATTTCTCTCTCGCTCTCTCTCACACTGTGTTAGGACCGAATGGTTCTGCTGGTGATGGGAAACATAGTGAACTGGTCTCTGTGAGTATTTCCTTCATTCACTCACGATCTTATTCCGACTGGACTGCCTTTACTGCAGTGTTCTTTATATGTGACACGTTTTTATTTATTTTTTCGGTCAGGTTCGCAAAGTACAGATCTGGTATCTTCATTTGATCACTCTGTTGTCGCAGAGACTTTTCCTGCACAGCATGAAATGCTAATTCTAGTGTATTAGGGTTTAAAAAGGCTTCTGTCCGATTTCCGATTTAAAATGCCAGACTTGATTTGACCGAGCAGAAAATGTATCAACCCCTACAAAAATGTCCATGAATTATAATCGACGTAATAATTCACATTTCCTGTTTGCTGAATGATTTTTATTTTCCTGCTGTGAGAAACGGGGTCAAATTAAGATGGCAGATCTGTACATTGTTTGACCTCATCATGCCGTGTTCTTTATCAAAGGTCTTTCACACCTACTTTAAGTGATTCATGTATGTCTCTTTCTGTCAATGTGATTTAATGCGACTCACTCAGCCTGATGAGGCAAGGTATCCATTTGCTCTGTAGACCAGTCATTACACACCCACAACCATGGGTGGAGACTTGAGTAGAGTCGACAACTCATCACTGACATACATTGTGTTGTTGTGTTCTGTCTGTCCAGGGCTGCCTATGGGCTACTAAAGACACCCAATGACTTTGCCTCTTACCTGCTGGCCATCGCCATCTGCAACTTGCTACTCTACTTTGCCTTCTACATCATCATGAAGGTGTGTGTGTGTGTGTGTGTGTGGGGGGGGTGTCTAAGCTAGCATATGGGGTCTCTTCTAGCATATGGAATTGTTTTAAGACATTGTAGGATAAGTTTTTTTTTTTAATTGATAATAAATCTTAACTAACTTCTGCTACTACAAAATAAAGATCTGTCAGTGTGATTCAGAGGCAGACAATAAGTTCATCTCTACAGCTCCTAACACCCTTAGAATAGCTTCCAGTTTCCTCCATCTCCTCATCATCAAAGAGCCACTGCTCGTCACTCTTCACCATGCCAACGCCTTAGTCCTCTCATGGTGTATGATGTTCAGGGTCTCTCTCACTGTCACTCCGTAAAAGAGAAGACATAGCCTCACCTCCCTGTACAAGTCGACCAGACGGCTCTGCTCCTGCGCAGGCAGGTGCTGGCTGTGCTCAACGAGCATGGCCTTGTGGCTGAGCTGGTTTTGTCCAGTACTGCTCGAACTCCCACAGACCCAGGCTTCCCACCTCCTGCTGTGCGGTCCATGCTGCCATCCATGGTACAGCCTGGACAAATCGCTGGATGTAGTCGCTCATTATTGAGAAATGGATCAACCTTTCGAAAGCAAGTCACACTTCTAGTCTTGAGGTTGTTGCCACAAACTGAGTTCCAAATCAACATTGGCACCTAACAACCAAACATTCTCAGTTTGAAACATGCGCTATTCAATTGTGATAAAATGTCAATGTATTTGTACGGTTTTAGACTCACCACGGGAATGAAAGAATGACTTTTAAATCATCAATGACTCTGGTTCTTAGCAACAGACATTCTAAATTCAAACATTCTACTTAAATGTGCTTTGTTTGACCTGTTGCCATATTCTATCAGTATTGTGTGTATATGGAAAGTGCACATCGGACACATGAAACAACGTAGAACATGTTCCGGGTGTACAATCACAGATGATGTTGCGTTTCTGTGAATGTATGTGTAGCTCCGTAGCGGTGAGAGGATCCAGTGCATGGCCATGGTGTGTATCCTCTTCACAGCCGTGGTGTGGGGCTTCGCTCTCTTCTTCTTCTTCCAGGGCCTCAGCACCTGGCAGGTCAGCACAGCCTTACAGATCAGTGGCTTCCACCACACATCAGCCTTACACACCCCTCTTCGGGGGGCCCCCAGCCATTCCATGTATTCAAACGGTTCCAGAGCTAGCACACCTGATTAATCAAACACTTGTCTGTGTAGGTAAGTTGAATCAGGTATGCTAGTTCAGGTGTACAACACAATTGTGAGTGTTCTGGGGGTGCCTGAGGAGAGGTTTGGGAAGCCCTGTCTTATGGGGGTCATGGTATCTGTAGTACCACACTTGAAAACATCACACGTTTACACATCACGTCATGGTCACGTAACCCCAACATTCACCTTTCACTGTGGCACTGACGTCTTTGTCCCCTCTCTCCCGCCATAGAAAACCCCCGCCGAGTCCCGGGAACACAACCGTGATTGCATCGTGCTCTCCTTCTTTGACGACCACGACATCTGGCACTTCCTGTCTTCCATTGCCATGTTTGGTTCCTTCCTGGTGAGTGTGTGTTTGGTGTGTGCGTGCACGCCTCTGGGGAGGGCCATGCGACACTCATTTCATAGTACAGTCGTGGCCAAAGGTTTTGAGAATGACACAAATATTACTTTTCACAAAGTCTGCTGCATCAGTTTGTATGATGGCAATTTGCATATACTCCAGAATGTTATGAAGAGTGATCAGATGAATTGCAATTAATTTCAAAGACCCTCTTTGCCATGCAAATGAACTGAATCCCCAAAAAACATTTCCACTGCCTTTCAACCCTGCCACAAAAGGACCAGCTGACATCATGTCAGTGATTCTCTGGTTAACACAGGTGTGAGTGTTGATGAGGACAAGGCTGAAGATCACTTTGTCATGCTGATTGAGTTCAAATAACAGACTGGAAGCTTCAAAAGGAGGGTGCTGCTTGGAATCATTGTTCTTCCTCTGTCAACCATGGTTACCTGCAAGGAAACACGTGCCATCATCATTGCTTTGCCTAAAAAGGGATTCGCAGGCAAGGATATTGCTGCCAGTAAGATTGCACCTAAATCAACCATTTATCGGCTCATCAAGAACTTCAAGGAAAGCGGTTCAATTGTTGTGAAGAAGGCTTCAGGGCGCTCAAGAAAGTCTAGCAAGCGCCAGGACCGTCTCCTAAAGTTGATTCAGCTGTGGGATCGGGGCACCACTAGTACAGAGCTTGATCAAGAATGGCAGCAGGCAGGTGTGAGTGCATCTGCACGCACAGTGAGGCGAAGACTTTTGGAGGATGGCCTGGTGTCAAGAAGGGCAGCAACTTCTCTCCAGGAAAAACATCGGGACAGACTGATATTCTGCAAAAGGTACAGGGATTAGACTGCTGAGGACTGGGTTAAAGTAATTTTCTCTGATGAATCCCCTTTCCGATTGTTTGGGGCATCGGAGAAGACAAGGTGAGCGCTACCATCAGTCCTGTGTCATGCCAACAAAGCATCCTGAGACCATTCTGCTTCTCAGCCGAGGAGTGGGTCACAATTTTGCCTAAGAACACGGCCATGAATAAAGAATGGTACCCAACACATCCTCCGAGAGCAACTTCTCCCAACCATCCAGGAACAGTTTGGTGACAAACAATGCCTTTTCCAGCATGATGGAGTACCTTGCCATAAGGCAAAATGATAACTAAGTGGCTCGGGGAACAAAACATCGATATTTTGGGTCCATGGCTAGGAAACTCCCCAGACCTTAATCCCATTGAGAATTTGTGGTCAATCCTCAAGAGGTGGGTGGACAAACAAAAACCCACAAATTCTGACAAACTCCAAGCATTGATTATGCAAGAATGGGCTGCCATCAGTCAGGATGTGGCCCAGAAGTTGATTGACAGCGTGTGGCCCAGAAGTTGATTGACAGCATATTCTTGAAAAAGAAGGGTCAACACTGCAAATATAGACTCTTTGCACCAACTTCATGTAATTGTCAATAAAAGCCTTTGACACTTATGAAATGCTTGTAATTATACTTCAGTATTCCATAGTAACATCTGACAAAAACATCTGAGGCAGCAGACTTTGTGATAATTAATGTGTCATTCTCAACACTTTTTGCCACGACTGTATTATAAAATGGAGGGGAACACACAGATTTCCCACCATGGACATGGTTATTGCTGAGCATTGATGAAGACCTCCCATTCCTGACCCAAACATATCCAGATAGTGACTGACTCCTCTGCTTTCTCTGCCAGGTTCTCCTCACCATGGACGATGACTTGAACAACGTCCAGAGAGACAAGATTTTCGTCTTCTGAGAAAGCAACTCTCTGGCTCCGCCTTAACGTTTCCCGCTGGCCAATAGTGACACGGTGGCAACTGACACACCCAATGGCTTTGTCTCCCTGACTGCAGGCGGGCTGGGCATCTCTCAGCCAATCAAAGAGTTGGGGAAGGTTGGTGCGCCCTCCCCCAAGTTGGAATCTGTATGAACACGTGGTGTGCCAATCAATGAGTCTGGTTCACCAAGACATGCTGACATTTCTCCTTCCTGCCATCCGATATTACTGTGGTCATCGTGTTTTCTTATTGCGGATAAAGATGTTAACAGTACTAATGTAATTTATTTTATATTGCATCATTACTGACTTGCAACTCCATCAATGCATTTAAACATGTATAGTCTGTGTGCCTGTGTGGGAGTGAGAACACACCTCATGTCCAGTCTGTCGGTGGCCTTTAATGTTCTAATCATGTGGTCTGTATTTATTTCTATGGCTCAGTCGGATACTGTACGCCGGATGGATCTGTCCCTGAGAGATCATTGATTGTATTGTAATTACTAACTATGTCCTTAGCTGGTGAGGAAAATATATTTTGCACTGTAGGATAAGAAAACTTGGGACTATGTGATGGAACAGCTACTGAATAAAGTGTGTCCACAATGATAATCTTTAGTATTCATTAGTATAATCTGTCTCTAGGTTTTGTATTTTAAGTTACTGACAAGCAGGATGAAAAGGAAATCCAAACATGGGTTGTGATCATTAGGCACCAAATGGTAGAGAATTGACAATCAGGGAAAGACTACCTGAACTTGTCCAAGAAATTCTAATTTTCGTTGCAAAAGTTAACACTTTCCGTTGGGTGTCCCAATGAATACAACCCTGGTGATTACTTTAATGCAGACAAATGAAATATTGAAAAGCTGTTGCATGAAAAAGAATGAAAGCTTGACATGGACATTATGAATATACACCACTTTACATTTATTAAAATATTTATAAAAATACTGTAAAAATTCCACACATCTGCACAGTAAACACACTGGAAGAGGGTCTCTCTTACCAGAATTTCATACAGACTGAATGCGTTACAAGTTGTCCTGCCCTTGTAGCGGTTATTATGGTATGGCTTGAACTTCTCATACAGCACAATTACAACCTGATACCATGACAATGATCTTTAGTCACTTATCACCTCACATCAGTTATGAGGCTTATAAATGTAAGATATCAACGGTATCTCTCCTAATAAAGTGAAGCACCTATTGAATATGTAACAACTATGCATTCTGTTCTTGAAACATTTAAATAGCTCGAGGCAAACAAACTGATTTGTTGACTACGGGGCTACTGTCGCCATACTCCCAAGCTATTCAACCTTGCATGCCAATGGAATGAAATTACAGAGACCACTGAAACCGCCCTCGTGTCCGCTCTTCTGTCACACAATCACAGTTAAACCTGAGGACGAGGAGTACACTGGAGGTCAGATGTCTTAAAATGTTTCTTACAGTAATCTGATATGGGGAATCCAAGCTCTGGTCCAGGGCGTTCCTTTGGTCCACACATAGTCGAGTGCGGTTCCTCTAGTAGCGCCCTGGACCAGAGCTAGAGGGAACCCTGCATGAAAAGTGCATTTTTAAAAACACACCCCTGTCCTTAGCCCTTTTTCAGTAACAATACAGCTTTATCTGCTTGTGTTGATCCTTGCTCTTTATGTAACTTCTCCCTCCCCCTTTAGTAATGGTACACTTTAATCTGGTTGTTGTCATCCAGGCTCAACTGGACCAGTCCACTCATAGTTGGGGGGGTCCGATAACGCGTGAACAGAGGTCTGATGAAAGCCTGTTAAGGAAATGTACAAGATTGAACCAAGCTCCATTATAAGTTGTGCTATGTGGCGTGTGTGAGCATGTTTATAGAAGGATACACACTGGGGTCTTTCCTGCGTGTCTCCAGCCATCTCTTGTTGCCGTCGATCAGGCCCTGAAGCCTCTGGCCATCCATCTCCACTGCCTTAGGCTGCATGGAGGACAGACTACGAGCCTGCTCACTAACAAACACACATTTCTGTAGTACCTTCCTTCAACAAGATAAGACTACTGTGAAAGGGATGAGTGACAGTCTAGATTTTTTTTTTTAAAGAGGCGTTTCTGTTATTTTCATATTTACCTTGCAGGACTGTACCCTGAATAAAGAAGGGACAAAGAGAAGTGTACTCGTTAATTAAACCAACAACTCCACCGACCTGAAAGTACACAGACAACCCTGAACGGGGAGTTCTACAGTCCACAGAACTAAATACAACGCATATTTATTATAACATATATGATATTGGATGTCTTTGGTTGAGATGTACCAGGGAAGAGCTTGGCCCAGCGGCTATTGAGCAGGTCCTCAGAATCCCGTAGTGGGGTGGAGGTGCTGTGAGGGGCCCACGCCCAGGAGGGCCCAGACAGAGGCATGGAGAGCTGTGAAAGAGGCATTGAGGTGGGGGTTCGGGGATGGGAGAGGGGCAGAGGTAGGGGGAGAGGCTGGTAAGGGGTCTGGCGTTGGGTCAGGGAGCCCAGGGCCCCCAGGACTGTGTTGAGCTGGCCAGAGATGTGCTGGAGCGACTCGGTTAAGTGCTGCACCTTAGCTGGCACTGTGGGCTCCCCACCTGGAGACAGAGAGAAAAACAAGGGACGAGGTGTGAAAGAGAGGAAGGAAGGAGAGGGTGAAAGGGGGAAAAAGGAGAAACGATGAAGGGGGAGAGAGCGTATAAATAACAACACGGCAGGGAGGAGTACAGGCCTGTTATGAGGGTGTAAGGAATGGATATTCCCGTATGTGTGTCTCTCTCACCTGGGCCATCATGGCCGTTGCTGACGCTGCTCATATCCGATTCAGTCACATCAAAGGTCACCTTCCTATCAGCAGCCAGTCTGCCCTGGTCATCATAGTAGTGATGATGGGAGAACTGGGCAAGGGAAAGCAAGAGAGAGAGAGAAAAAAAAAACTCCATACTTTTGTACTTTCTAACACGAACACTTATCTACTCTTAACATCAATGATTTAGCTGATAACTGCTTTATTGAGGAACGTTTTACTTACAACGATTGGCTTAGCTAGCTACATTAAGTTGAACACACTGACTGTAAGTCGCTCTGGATAGGACTGTCTGCTAAATGACCAAAACGCCATGTAAAAATGCATACAAAATATGTATGTGTACAAAACATTAGGAACACCTTCCTAATATTGAGTCGCACACCCACTTGAAAACAGCCTCAGTTTGTAGGGGTATGGACTCCACAAAGTGTCGAAAGCGTTCCACAGGGATGCTGACCCATGTTGACTCCAATGCTTCCCACAGTTGTGTCAAGTTGGCTGGATGTCCTTTGGGTGGTGGACCATTCTTGATACACAAAGAAAACGGTTGAGCATCAAAAACCCAGCAGCATCACAGTTATTTTTATTTAACTAGGCAAGTCAGTTAAGAACAAATTCTTATTTACAACGACGGCCTATCCTGGCCAAACCTGGACGACGATGGGCCAATGGGACTCCCAATCACGGCCAGATGTGATACAGCCTGGATTCGAACCAGAGACTGTAGTGACGCCTCTTGTACTGAGATACAGTGCCTTAGACCGCTCCGCCAATTGGGAGCCTGATTCTTGACACACTCAAACTGGTGCGCCTGGCACCTACCACCATACCCCATTCAATTTAAATCTTTAGTCTTGCCCATTCACCCTCTGAATGGCACACATACACGATCCATGTCTCAATTGTCTCAAGGCTTAGAAATCCTTCTTTAACCTGTCTCCTCCCCTTCATCTACGCTGATTAAAGTGGACTTAACAGGTGACATCAACAAGGGATCATAGCTTTCACCTGGACCCACCTGACCAGTCTGTGTCATGGAAAGAGCAGGTGTTCTTAATGTTTTGTCCCCTCATTGTATAGTGTGTTGTTTATTAGTAATCTATTGAAGTATGTATAACGTTATGGGCATGGTATGTAGTACAAGTGGTGTACAGGGGGCAGGATATGTGGTATATAAACGTGTTATGGTGTACTACTAAGGCACCTCTTCAGCTACGGAGCTCTCGAGCTGTTGCAGTCTCTCCTCCTTCCTGCGTAGCAGCGAGTTCCCCCTCTGCACAGTCGCCCTCAACTCCTCCACGTCACTGGCCTCCTGAGGGAGAGAAGCGGAAACCAAAGAGAGCCACAGAGAGAGGGAGGGAAAGAGAGCGAGAGACGACCCAGGGACCGTTACACAGGGAGGTCAAGCATACTCTCTCACTTCATGAATGTTCCAACATAGGGCCGGGTGTAGGAGTCTATAAGGGATAAGGAAGGGAGTCAGACTTACACGTACCTGCTGCAGGTTCCTGTATATCTCCTGTGTGGCCTGGGCGTGGCTGGTGGTGTTGGGGTACTGAGAGGAGCTGGACTGGGCCTGCGCTGCCTGCAGCGTTGCCTGTCTCTCACTCAGACGACCACTCTCCCTCTCCAGGAAGCGCCGGGCCTTCTGCAGGGACAGGCCCTCAGAGGAGATGTACTGATGCAAGCTGGGAGAAGGACAGGAAGAGAGAAACACACACACACACACACACGCATAAAAATTAGTCAGGATGGAAAGGTGCAACATGCATGCTCCCTCCCCACACACACACACACACAGAAGTTAGTCAGGATGGAAAGGTGCAACATGCATGCTCCCTCCCACACACACACACACACAGAAGTTAGTCAGGATGGAAAGGTGCAACATGCATGCTCCCTCCCACACACACACACAGAAGTTAGTCAGGATAGAAAGGTGCAACATGCATGCATGCTCCATCCCTCCCACACACACACACACACACACACACATACATACATACATATATATATATATATATATATATATATAGAAGTTAGTCAGGATAGAAAGGTGCAACATGCATGCATGCTCTCTCTCAAACACACATACTCGTCCAAGCTGCTCTCGCTGTCTCTGGAGATGGGGGAGAGAGGTTCTTTCAGGTGTTCCACATGCAGCACTTTCTCCCGTCCAGCAGAGGGCGCTGCCTCACAATCCTTCTCCTTCTTCCTCTCCTCTGTTCTGTCCAGTCTAGTAGAAGGCCTCTTGATCTCACTCTGCTCCAGATCACTGCAATAGAATTATGCGTTTGTTCTCTGAGAAAGTACCGCTTGAGAAAGAGCTCAATAGTCTGGCAAGCTAGAATTGAAGTCTCCCACTAAGTCTGGAAGACATGCACTGTCAGCTGCAAGGTGACAATGAAACAGTGTGAACGGAGGTTGACCCCAACTAACGGGCCAGGTGTGTATGTGCGTTTCAGTGGAGGCTGCTGAGGGGAGGACGGCTCATAATAATGTCTGAAAACCATGTGTTTGATACCATTGCATTCACTAGATTCCGGCCATTATTATGAGCCGTCCTCCTCCCACCAGCAGCCTCAACTGGTGTGTGTGTGTGTGTACCTGACTCTGCGGACCAGCCGATCACAGCGCTCCTGCAGCAGCTCCACCTTGCTCTCCAGCCGGTCCCGCTCCTCCTTCATCCTCCTGCTCTCCTCTCTCGCTTTGTCCCTCTCCTCCCTCATTCTCTCCAACTCCTCTCTCGCGTTGGTCTTCTCCTCCCGCCCTCTCTCCGCCTCCTGCCTCGCCCTGTCCCTCTCTCCTTCCACCCGCACCAGATCCTCTCTCAGTCCATCTCTCTCCTGCATGACTCCAGGCAGAGCCTGAAAACATCACAGCCTTAACATCTACAGCACGATGAAGACCGAGGTGGTGGTGGTGAAGATGATCAATCCTCACCTCGATTCCTCTGTCTATCTCATCCTCTTCATCCCCAAGCTGCTGCCTCCTCTTCTTCAAATTCGCTGCCTGAACATTGGCAAGCGGATATGTCCTTTAATCAACAGCGGCCAACCACACACATACAGTTCATTCCTTTCCGAAGCCGAGGCCATCCCTAAGCGTTCCAGATATTCACGCAGACACATATCAGCGCAACAGTGACTGATTACCTGGGTCTTCAGTGCTGTCTCCTGGCTCTTCAGTTCCCTGGCCCTCAGCTCCAGCCTGTCCCCCAGCTCCTGAATCTCAGCCTCCTGAGGGATGACAGGTGTTTAGAGATGATACATGTGTGTGTGTGTATGTGTGTGTGTGTCTCTCTGTCCTCACCTTGCGTGTGTGCGTCTGGCGGGTCTTGCAGAGCTGGGAGTCTAGCTGTGTACGGAGTCTTTCCAGCTGGGCACTGTGTGCGGCCAGCAGGCGATCCCTCTCCTCTTGCAGGACACACAGCAACTGTTCCTTTTGGACAGCCTCCTGGAGGACAGAAGCACACACAGAGAGACACAAATAAATAATTTCCACAATATTTAACCGCAGCATTACATGTCGGGACAACAGTGCAGAGGCAACAGCCAAAGCAACAATGACAGTAGCAGCAGGTAGGTTATGAGAAGCGGTGACCTTTGAACTGTGTCTCACCTGGTCCAGATGACTCTCTCTGATAGAGCCGAGTTCTCGGTGGTGGTCGTCTTTGAGCTGCCCCAGCTTCCTGGCGTGATCACGCTGCACTTCTTCCCTCACTTCCTGGAGCACGTCTCCCAACTGGACCAAGTCACAGTCAGTGGGAGGGATTCATAATGTCACAACGCTCTAGAGGGTTGAGACTGACATACTGGTAATATATGTATCTGCAGTCAGGGAGATGAGGGCTATGGTTTTGTGTATCAAAGGTGGGAAGTAGTGTGTGTGTGTGTGTGTGTGTTCTATCACCTCTCTTTGGTACTCTGCTAGATGCTGCTCTGGGCTACGAGGGCTCTTCAACTCCCTCCACCTCTCACTGGCACTGCTTCTCCCCTAAGGAACGCAACAACACACTGTCTTCAACCATCACCTGTGTGACAACACGCTATCCTAGACTCACTGCATGTATTTCCCTCACAAAAACCCAAACAATTTCAGTTATTTTGAGTGCACGTGTGTATTGGAAGGCCCCTCTCCTATATCTCCCCCCTCCCACTCTCCCAGCTCCTCTCCCATCCCCCCCTCTCACACCTCCTGTTTGAGGGAGCTGAGTTGCTCCTCCCGCTCCCCAAGCAGTCTCCGCTTCTCCGCATGTAGCTTCTCCTCTGACTCCTCCTTCAGTCGCTCCAGTTCCCGCCTCCTCTGGGCCTCTATCCTCTCTCGCTCCGCCTCCAGGGTGGCACGCAGCTCTCTCAGCATCGCCTCGCCCTCTTCCCTGATGACAACAACACACACACAAACGTAGCAAGCACACACACACACACACACACAATCATTTCTAGCGCAAATCTTTTTTCTTCTTCTTTTTTTCCCAGTGACTGAGCTGTATTTCTATACCTACTGTATGTGTAGAAAGAACAGTATCGCCTAAGCACAGAATAGTTATGTGAAGCAGTGTCATATTAACACGGCTGGGGTCGCTGAGCATGTGATCTAAAGGTCAGTGGAGCACTCCAGGGAGATGTGTGTGTGTGTGTGTGTGTGTGTGTTTAAGCAGATGGATGAATAGTAGAGAGAGATGAGTCACCTGATGTTGCGTTGCTGGTTCTCTCTCTCCCTCCGGGCCATCTCCCTCAGCTCCAGTAGCCTGCTTTCAGACTCCACACTCAGCCTGCTCTCCTCTTCCCTCCCCTTACTCTGGAGCCTCTCCCTCAGGCTCCTGGAAGACCGGTCAGGACCAGAACACACACAGCAGCGGGTGAGATAACCAGCACTGTCACACAGTCGTAAGCATCAACACTGAGTCACATACTCACACATCACAGCTCACAAATACTACTACAGTGCCTTGCGAAAGTATTCGGCCCCCTTGAACTTTGCGACCTTTTGCCACATTTCAGGCTTCAAACATAAAGATATAAAACTGTATTTTTTTTGTGAAGAATCAACAACAAGTGGGACACAATCATGAATTGGAACGACATTTATTGGATTTTTCAAACTTTTTTAACAAATCAAAAACTGAAAAATTGGGCGTGCAAAATTATTCAGCCCCCTTAAGTTAATACTTTGTAGCGCCACCTTTTGCTGCGATTACAGCTGTAAGTCGCTTGGGATATGTCTCTATCAGTTTTGCACATCGAGAGACTGAAATTTTTTCCCATTCCTCCTTGCAAAACAGCTCGAGCTCAGTGAGGTTGGATGGAGAGCATTTGTGAACAGCAGTTTTCAGTTCTTTCCACAGATTCTCGATTGGATTCAGGTCTGGACTTTGACTTGGCCATTCTAACACCTGGATATGTTTATTTTTGAACCATTCCATTGTAGATTTTGCTTTATGTTTTGGATCATTGTCTTGTTGGAAGACAAATCTTCGTCCCAGTCTCAGGTCTTTTGCAGACCCCATCAGGTTTTCTTCCAGAATGGTCCTGTATTTGGCTCCATCCATCTACCCATCAATTTTAACCATCTTCCCTGTCCCTGCTGAAGAAAAGTAGGCCCAAACCATGATGCTGCCACCACCATGTTTGACAGTGGGGATGGTGTGTTCATGGTGATGAGCTGTGTTGCTTTTACGCCAAACATAACGTTTTGCATTGTTGCCAAAAAGTTCAATTTTGGTTTCATCTGACCAGATCACCTTCTTCCACATGTTTGGTGTGTCTCCCAGGTGGCTTGTGGCAAACTTTAAACACCACTTTTTATGGATATCTTTAAGAAATGGCTTTCTTCTTGCCACTCTTCCATAAAGGCCAGATTTGTGCAATATACGACTGTACGACTGATTGTTGTCCTATGGACAGAGTCTCCCACCTCAGCTGTAGATCTCTGCAGTTCATCCAGAGTGATCATGGGCCTCTTGGCTGCATCTCTGATCAGTCTTCTCCTTGTATGAGCTGAAAGTTTAGAGGGACGGCCAGGTCTTGGTAGATTTGCAGTGGTCTGATACTCCTTCCATTTCAATATTATCGCTTGCACAGTGCTCTTTGGGATGTTTAAAGCTTGGGAAATCTTTTTGTATCCAAATCCGGCTTTAAACTTCTTCACAACAGTATCTCGGACCTGCCTGGTGTGTTCCTTGTTCTTCATGATGCTCTCTGCGCTTTTAACGGACCTCTGAGACTATCACAGTGCAGGTGCATTTATACGGAGACTTGATTACAAACAGGTGGATTGTATTTATCATCATTAGTCATTTAGGTCAACATTGGATCATTCAGAGATCCTCACTGAACTTCTGGAGAGAGTTTGCTGCACTGAAAGTAAAGGGGCTGAATAATTTTGCACGCCCAATTTTTCAGTTTTTGATTTGTTAAAAAAGTTTGAAATATCCAATAAATGTTGTTCCACTTCATGATTGTGTCCCACTTGTTGATTCTTCACAAAAAAATACAGTTTTATATCTTTATGTTTGAAGCCTGAAATGTGGCAAAAGATCGCAAAGTTCAAGGGGGCCGAATACTTTCGCAAGGCACTGTATAACAGTGGACATAAGTGGAGAGGGAGGTTGACCACTCTGTGGCCTGCTGCCTGAATGCCTACCTGACCCTCTCCTTGCTCTCCTCCTTCAGCCTCTGTTCCTCCTCCTCCTCCTCCCGGCTCAGCTCCTCCTGAAGGAGGCGCACCTTCTCCTGCCTCTCCCGCAGCGCATGCTCCTTCTCCTCCTCTATCTTCCTCTCAGTCTCCCTCCTCTCCTTCTCCCTCTCCTTCTCCCTCTCCTCCTCCTGGGCCCATCCGCTGTCCTCCCCCTGTCTGGGGGCTTCCTCTTTGTAGTGGGCGTGGGGGCTCCTAACCAGGCGGCCTCTGGAAGTGTCAGGCCGCTGGACCCCCGGCACCCCTAGGCTGGCGCTGGTGCTGACCCCCTCGGCCCGCGGTCGGGGTTCCGGCTCACAGTGGGAGGACCTTGTGGTCTGCTGGGATTCACTGGGCTGGCTGGGGGGCCTGTCCTCCATCACTGGATCCTCCCTGCCTGCACCATGGAGACGCCTGCAGAGTTTGGGAGAAGGGAAGGAGGGAAGAGAGAGAGTGGAGAAGAGGGAATGAGGGGAGAGAGAGAGAGCGAGGGAGGAAGCGAGAGAGAGGAAGAGCGAAAGAGGGAAGGAGGGGAGAGAGAGGAAGAGGGAAGGAGGGGAAAAGAGAGAAAGAAAAAGAGGGGAGAGAGAGCGTGAAGAGGGAGAGAGAGAGGGGAGCGAGAGAGAGGAGAGCGAGAGAGAGTGAAGAGGGAAGGAGGGGAGAGAGAGAGAGAGAGAGAGAGAGTGAAGAGGGAAGGAGGGGAGAGAGGAAAAGTAAGAGGAGTCAGATAAATGATTTGGCTCAGCTCTCGACTTGCAGATCTTTGTGAGAAACAGACTACAATGACACTGACAATATGCTTGTATCAGAACGTGTGTTTGAGTTCAGAGGGGACATTTCACTGAAATATGGGCATTTATCAGAAAGGCTTGTCTGCCAACCTCTCTGCAGCTTCTGCCCTCTTCCTCCGTTCCTTCTCCTCCTCCGCACTGACTTTCACTATCCCCACTTTGTCCTGGGGAAAATACAGACTTTTTTTAGGTGAATAGCAAAGGCTAACATAACTCTACATGGCATGATGTGAGTGTTCACTCTCAAAATAAAACTACGGTACAAACAGTGACTACAGACTCTACAGCCAGAGGAAACACTGTGACTGAGGAGAGAGAGTGCAGCTGAGGAGGAAGGAGGTGAAGAGGGGCGAGCGAGGGAGAAAAAGAAAGGTGAGGAAGAGATGGAGAGAGTGTGGTACCTGCAGGAGTGGACTAACAGCAGGGGAGAGATCCTTCAGGTCCAGGACTTTCTCTGACAACCTGGAGCCAAAACCAGACTAAAGGGAAAGTGGAACACAACACTGTTTGCCTTTACTCAACACACCCCTTGATATTATCTGCTTAAATGTTACATTATAAAGCCTCTATTCTACAGGCCTATCTACTGGGACATGATCTCAACCCATAACAAAGTACCTTGAGGTCCTCGGTGGAGGAGGATGCCACCTCCATGTGCTCGCTGGCCTCCGACTGCTGATGTAAACACACTCAGTCACTGACGTGAAGCATAGTGCGACCGTGTCACCTCAAACACCGTACACACACACAGACACACACATGCACTCACGACACAGATAGAAAACGTGGATGAATACTGCCATTCTCAGCGGCACACAGCAATTATGAAGGCTCTCGTAGTAGGGCAAAGCAAGTACAGCAGAAAAGGGACAATAGACTAGTCAACAGCACAGAGCAGCCATCCCATGGCTTGATCAGCAAAGCTTGGGCAGACAAGAGGCAAATAGTGAGACTCTACCACACAAGCACAGGGCTGGTCAAGCAGGCAGTAGAGACAGAGAAACACAGGCTACAGCACTGCAAGTTTGGACTGAGAGGACCGGCTGCCTTGGGGGCTGTATAAGAGGATGGGGCTGCCTTGGGGGCTGGCTGAGAGGATGGGGCTGCCTTGGGGAATGTCTGAGAGGATGGGGCTGCCTTGGGGGCTGGCTGAGAGAATGGGGTTGCCTTGGGGGCTGGCTGAGAGAATGGGGTTGCCTTGGGGGCTGGCTGAGAGAATGGGGTTGCCTTGGGGGCTGGCTGAGAGAATGGGGTTGCCTTGGGGAATGTCTGAGAGGATGGGGCTGCCTTGGGGGCTGGCTGAGAGGATGGGGCTGCCTTGGGGGCTGTCTGGGAGGATGGGGCTGCCTTGGGGAATGTCTGAGAGGATGGGGCTGCCTTGGGGGCTGGCTGAGAGGATGGGGCTGCCTTGGGGAATGTCTGAGAGGATGGGGCTGCCTTGGGGAATGTCAGAGGATGGGGCTGCCTTGGGGAATGTCTGATGTTTGAGGAGGATGGGGCTGCCTTGGGGCTGCTTGGCTGGCTAAGAGGATGTGGCTGCCTTGGGGAATGTCTGAGAGGATGGGGCTGCCTTGGGGGCTGAATGTCTGAGAGGATGGGGCTGCCTTGGGGGCTGTCTGAGAGGATGGGGCTGCCTTGGGGAATGTCTGAGAGGATGGGGCTGCCTTGGGGGCTGTATAAGAGGATGGGGCTGCCTTGGGGAATGTCTGAGAGGATGGGGCTGCCTTGGGGGCTGGCTGAGAGGATGGGGCTTCCTTGGGGAATGTCTGAGAGGATGGGGCTGCCTTGGGGGCTGTATAAGAGGATGAGGCTGCCTTGGGGGCTGTCTGGGAGGATGTGGCTGCCTTTGGGATTGTCTGAAAGAATTGGGCTGCCTAGGGGCCTGGCTGAGAAGATGGGGCTGACTAGCGGGCTGGCTGAGAGGATGGGGCTGCCTAGGGGGCTGGCTGAAAGGATGGGGCCGCCTTGGGGGCTGTCTGAGAGAATGATAGGGGGCTTTCTGAGAGGATGGGGCCGCCTAGGGGGCTGTCTGAGAGGATGGGGCCGCCTAGGGGGCTGTCTGAGCTGTCTGAGAGGTGGGGCCGCCTAGGGAGCTGCCTGAGAGGATGGGTCTGTCTGAGAGGATGGGGCCGCCTAGGGAGCTGCCTGAGAGGATGGGGCTGTCTGAGAGTATGGGGCCGCCTCGGGGGCAGGTTGATAGGATAGGGCTGCAGTGCTCAGCTCTAGAGGGATGGAGGCAAAACTGGCAACAAGGGGACCAGAATGTTCCAATCCAGTCCTCAGAGCTGACTGCATATACACATATTACCAAAGACACCAATGTGATGTGAGAGGGAGATCATGGGGGGCTGGATTCACCAGGGTTGGGACTTGAGCCAACACAGCTCCTCAGGGAGTGGAATGGTGTCTCCTTTGGCTGAGAGAGGGGCGGAGGTGCATGCAGAGGGGGAGCACACAGGGCAGGGGCCACGACATGGTCAAAGCACACCAAACCCCTACCTCTGCTGGTAGAGGGCTTTGTTTGGGCACATTCTTCTTCTTCCCCACATACACCTCCATGTTGTCACTTTGTTTAAGGTCTGCTAACTTCTTCTTCCCCAGTGACTTAGCTTGGACCGTTTGTTGTTCGAGTCTCTCGATTACTTCCTCTGAGCTTGCGGATGTTTTGGGTTTCGGTGAGGCTTGCACGGTCTGAATGCAGTTTTCCACCACCTCATCACTGTCTCCTTCCATTTCTTTTCGTTCGTTTTTGAAGCACCCCTCCACCTCCCTGCTCTCCTCCCCTTCCCTAGCCTGTTTTTCACTCAGCGAGCATCTCGTGAAGACCTTGTCATTTTCCTCCCCTTCCTCACTTTTCACACACCTCTCCCTCACCACCTCACTCTCCAGCTCCTCAGGTTCATCTTTACCCTCCTCCCCTTCCTCACTTTTCACACATCTCTCAACCACTTCACTCTCTCCCTCATCAGCCTCCTCTTCGCCGATCTCCTCTTCCCCTTCCTCACTTTTCACAGACCTCTCCAACACTTCACTCTCTCCCTCCTCTTTACCTTCCTCTTCTTCACTTTTCACACACCTCTCCACCACCTCACTCTCACCCTCCTCTTTACCTTCATCTTCCACCTCTTCCTCACTTTTCACACACCTCTCCACCACCTCACTCTCACCCTCCTCTTTACCCTCATCTTCCACCTCTTCCTCACTTTTCACACACCTCTCCACCACCTCACTCTCACCCTCCCCAGCCTCCTCTTTACCCTCATCTTCCACCTCTTCCTCACACCTCTCCACCACCTCCCTAGCCTCATCTTTTACCTCCTCCTCTTTCAACCACCTCTCAATCACTTCCTCACTATCCTCATCTCCCTTTGCCTCATCTTCCTCCTCTATACTGTCTCTAACAGTCTCTTCCTTCCTTTCCACATGCTTCCTTTTGAAACATCTCTCGCCCACTATCTCACTTTCCTCTACATCTCCTCCCTCCACCTCTTTCATATATCTCTCTACTACCTGATCACTCTCTTCCTCCTGTTCCCCCTCTTTTTCCTCTCCTGCTTCCTCACTTTTAGTGTCTCTCTCATCACTCTCTTCTGCTTTTGGTTCCTCTTCACTTTTAACATGGCTCTCAACTAGCTCATTGCAGTCCTCCACCTGTTTGTCATGACCCACCTCTAGTTCTTCATTTGTAACACACCGCTCTACTACCTCATCACTCTCTCCTTGCTCTCCAAGATATCTCTCCATCATTTCATCACTTCCTCCTTCTCCCTCATTTGTATTGACATTTACCTCAACTACGTCACCAGTCTCCTCTTCCTCCCCTTCCTCACTTTTTACACACCACTTTATGACCTCATCACTTTCCTCCTCTCCCTCCTCCAACTTTCCTTCACACTCTACCTCCTCACTGACCTCGGCCTCAACGTCCTTGCCCTCCCCCTCCTCTCCTCTCTTCTTCTCACTCGCTTGCCCTACTTCTCTCTGGTTCTCCTCTTTACCTCCTCCCTCCTCAGCCACACTCTCTCTGTCCACTCCCCACCCATCCTCATAATCTTCTTCCTCCTCTCCACTGTCTCTAGTTTTAGCAGGCTGGGGGTCTGGGGTAGGGGGGCAGACCCCAGCAGCACTACTGCAGTCCCTGCTGCCTCCGCGTGGTGGGGTGGAGAGGAGGTGGCGTCCACGAAGGGAGTCCTTGGGTTGGAAGGGGATGATGGTGGCCACCAGAGAGAAGGAGAGGGAAGACGTGCATAGACACAAACACAAAAAGAAAGAAAGGGGGGGGAGGGGTTGGGGATAATGTGACAAGGAGAAGACACAGGGACCCGAGCAGCATGCAAACCACTCACGCATTCCGTAGGTAGAGCTCATCGAAAGAGAACAGTCACGTCAACAACAAACAACACAGAGAAGTGTGACAAAAATCACAGGAAGTGCAGAGTTAAACACACACACAGAAAGACCTATAAGACCAACATAAAGGGTGATCAAATGAAAGACTCAGATGGCAAAGCAATAACAGTGACAGTATGAGGACAAGAGGACCAACAGAAAGAAACAGTGGCAGCCGTGACCATAGCACAGCTCCCACTGACACAGCAGCTACACAACCAGGAAGAGATAGACACACAAGAACCCGAAACACATGTTTAAAGTCACACACACACACTTATGAGAGTTGATAAATGACAAAGATGTTATGTCTGAATGAATAAATAGGCCTACACATTTTCCCAATGATAGCTTACACTTTCCATCCCTCAAAGTGTTGGTTTTGGTTAAAGGCAATCTAGTAAACAAGAGCAGTTCTATCTAGGTCTGCATCTTGTGATCTCTCTTCAGATGGACCTGATAACATAGTCATGGGTTTGTTCAATATATCTAAGTATACAGTGCATTCTGAGGATTCAGACCCATTGACCTTTTCCACATTTTGATACGTTACAGCGTTATTCTAAAATTGATTAAATCGTTTTTTTTATCTCATCAATCTACACACAATTACCCCATAATGACAAAGCAAAATCAGGTTTTTAGAAATGTTAGCAAATTTATATTTAAAAAAAATTGAAATCTTATACAGTGTGTGCCTTTCCAAAACATGCCCAATCAATTACATTTACCACAGGTGGACTCCAATCAAGTTGTAGAAACATCTCAAGGATGATCAATGGAAACAGGATGCACCTGAGCTCAATTTTGAGTCTCATAGCAAAGGGTCTGAATACTTATGTAAATAAGGTATTTGTGTTATAAAAAATGTATACATTTGCAAATAATAAAAAAAATTAAGAATAATAATGATGTTTTTTTAACTTTGTCATTGTGTATAGATTGATGAGGGGAAAAAATGTTTCATACATTTTTAAATAAGGTTGTCAACGTAACAAAATGTGGAAAAAGTCAAGGGGTCTGAACACTTTCCGAATGCACTGTATGGTCTAAACTACTAGAAAGTCCTAAAACTAACATACACCACAGGATCGACAGTGGGATGAAAAGAGAGAAAAGAGACAGTGAGAGAAGTAATATATTGAGCCACATCAGTAGTGTGTGAGTTACCTGCTGAGAGGGGGACTCAGGGCTGTGCTCTCCAGACGGGGCCAGGTCTCGTAGCTCTGCTTCTGTCTTCCCCTCTGGTGGGGCCACTCCACTGGCCTCGCTGTCCTGTTAGCCACACAACACACACGACTGAGCCTAAATCCATTATACAGAGAGGTTTTCTAATGTAATAATGACATGGGACTGTGCTTATCTGCACTGGTATCATACACTGACAGAGTTGAAAGTAGGTGAAAAGTCCTAAAGGGGCTATGCCATAAAATAGACATGGTGTTGTTGTGCATTGTGAAAAGGGTAGTGTACCTCATACTGCAGCCCTCCTCCCAACGCATCCAAGTCCAGGTGCAGGTTCTGTAACAGTCTGGCCGAGCCACGACGACTCTGCAAACAGCATCACAGTCATACATCTAACTTATGCTCCACAATTTACACACATCTATTCTCCAAATATTCTGTTTCACGGTGCCCAGAAAGGATAGGTATGCACTTTGCCAGTTGAAAGTCATACCGGCTGCTCATCCTCTGAGATGTTATCCTCGTCATCCTCGAACCCAGGCGGAGAGAAAGCCACATGCTCCTCCTGTCGCCCTCCCAGCAGACTGGACCCGAGGCTTGAGAGAGGACCCTTAGGGGAGGGAAGGAAGGAGGAGACAGAGAGCGACAGATAAAAGGTTAGAGACTTTCAACAGCACGCCATAAGAATAAGGTTAATACAGCACATAAGGTAATGAAATATCATCCTTTATCATCAAGGTGAAAACTCTTACCCCAAGGGGACTCTTCAGGGGCTCCAGCCCTCCAGAGCTGCTCAGGGACCCCCTCAAGGCCGGGCCATCAAGACCCCGTAAAGGAGCCAGGCTCCCCAACGGGGCCTGCAGTGGCCCGAGGGTCAAGCTTAATGGCTGAGAGACAGAGAGAGACACACGTGAACAAATATGTTGTGTGGAGAGGGTTCAGGTTAATCGTAACCATCATGATATTCAAGGATCTTATCGAAACTCAGTCAAATTTGGTATACTGCTCCCATCGTTCACCTGCTTCTACCAATCCTTCTCCAATAATTACAGTTCCTTTACGCTCTGAGGCTGTCTTACCATTTCCTGTCTGTAATCTGTGGTCCTACCTGCAGAATCCCTGCACTGCCCTGCTGGATCAGCCATGCTCTCTCCCATCCCGTCTCTCGGCTGAGAGGTAGGTAGGGGGACATGGGGCCAGGAAAGAGACAGAGAGGGGCCAGGCAGGGGACGAGGCCCTGCTCACAGTCCCTAGCATCAAGTAAGTGAACTCCTAGGATGATCTTTCCCTTCTGCTTGGCCTCCTCTTCCCTCATATGTTTCCGTCATCACTGCCCCAGGTGTAGAATGACCATATGAAGGCATTTGGGGTTCAATAGCCTTTCCTTCCTCTACCTCCACTTCTAAACAGACCACCTTGTCGCTGAAATCACTACTGCTCTCCCTGCCCTCTTCTGCTGCCTCCATCCATTCCACCACCTCCTCAGTGACAAAGCCCTCTGCTCCCCCCTCGATACTACCATGACGAACTGCATCAGCTTGATTCTGTGTTTCATCAGTGGGCCCTAGGCCAAACCCACTGCCCTGTCTCATTCCTCATTGTATGGTGCTAACCCCCCATGTCAGTTTGAACCCCCTACCAGGGAACCTTTCACTGTTCCCAGGGGTGTTTCTGTCTGGCTCTCCTTCAATGCAGGCCTTTCCCCTTTGTTTACAGACTGCTAAGAAAGGATACACATAGGAAATGGAGAATGACTTAGGACAATGACTTATAACTCTATAATCACTACCATAATCACTATATCGGTATAACTGTATCACTTAGCAACTGGGGGCATGAAGCAACCAAGCATAAGTATGTGACTGTTGTGTTGATGACCAAGACAATATAAAATAATAATGTATTGGTTCAGCCAAGCCACTCTAAACGCCTCATCTTTGTACTTTGTTTCCTCCCTATTTTCTGCTACGCCTCAGTGACTAAGTGGAATAGCCGTGCTTCTTTGACATTATTTAGAGTTGAAGCTATTTCCAGACCAATACATCTACACACAACAGCACTGCAGTGTTCTGAGACATCTGTGAGTCACTTCATGCGCTTGGTGTATTTCAGAACATAACAACGCCCACTCACTCCTGGTGGCTTCAGAAGCTCTTGGTCTTTTGCCTTCTTCTTTTTCTCCTTCTTGTCTTTTTTCTTTTTCTTCTCCTTTTTAGCGGCGGTGATGGGGGGCCCATGAGGCTGGGTGCCAGCTCGTTCTCGCTCCTGATTTACCAGGCTGCGGTATTGCTCGTCACACGGGTGGTCCCAGGTGGACTGGCCCGAGGAGAAGTTGAAGTAGTACACGTCCCCCGACACGTCCTGACTGCGAGAGGGGGGAGAGTCACTTCAGCACCTCAGAACTCAGAGAAGGGAGAAGAGACCAGTGGACATATGATGTCTGGGAATACTGGGAAGTCTACCAGTGTTGACACAATACTTGGGGCCAGAGATGGAGTCAATGTCAGGCGTCTTCAAACTCAGATCACAGGAAAAAGATTGTGAATCGAGACCACGACCGAGACAAAACTGATCCATGCAAGAGAAGGGTGACATTGTGACCAGTCAGTAGTAATTTGTGGTTAATGAATCACTATCAAAAAAGTACTGTTAAAAATAAAATGTAAAGTACTGTTTTATTGCAATTAAAAAAAACATGCATTTATGGAAGTCAATGTTGGGGTAGCACAAAAAGCATCCCCCATCTACAAATATGTTGACCATCCATACACAGGTGAGAATATTTGTGTTCTGGTTTCAAATTCACTTGATTGGATGTTACTGACCGACGCCACCAGGTTCAGACTCCATCTCTGGTACAGTGGCAGATGCCTGCCTGCCTGCCTGCTTACCAGGGTTTCCATTCGGGAGGCAGTGGGGCAACAATGCCCTCTCTGGCCAGCCATAGGAGCTCGGGCTCCCGATTGGGATCAATGCCAATCTCTCGTGCGTACTCGTGGATCTCTGACAGGGGAGGGGAAGAAGCAGTGAGGAAAATCTCCAGATAACATTACATGACTTCTCACACAACCAAAATAAGTTAGTGAATGTGTCTTATGTGGCTTATCTATGTAAAGCAGAGAATTGCTTGGTTTTGACATGTGCCTATGTGTTTGATGCCCACCACAACACTTTGCACCATGCTGGTGTAGTTGTTTCAGCAATGTAGCTTACAAGTCAGTCTACTGATCTGTCAACTAGAAAGGGAGCCATACTACCACTTCTGTATCCTTCTGCTCTACCTTGTTCAGAGGGGATATAGTTCTCATCGTAGTCCTCTTCCAGGATCAGCTGGTCTCCAATCTGCAGAGCAGCAGCTGCTGTCATGGTTACTTAGAGGGGAAAATAGTCATGTCGCAGATGCCATTTGAAAATTGTAACTATGTTCTATTGTATTTTCAGTAGCGCATGCATCACTGCAAAACAAACCCCATATGGGACCTCTGTGTACAGTCATATACATCTATGCTATGATCCACGTAGCTAGTTGGCTAGCTAGCTAGCCAATGATCAATCCTCAACCACGATTAAAAGAGGAAACCTTTTCAAAAACGAACTAGTGAGTTAACTAGTTCGTTTTTGAAAAGGTTTAGCGGCTTTAGCTACGTTAGTTAGCTAACGAGCTAGCTACATTTGGTGGCCATTAAATTAGAATAATAACTCCCATAAGGTTGTTGACATGGTTTCATAGGTAGCTACAGTAACGTTAACCGTAGGTTTCCAGTGACAGACCAATGCGGGGTGGCGCCACATCGCAGAAGAAAACGTTACAGTAGCTAGCTAATTCGCTAACATTGGCACATTAGCTAGAAACTTCAATTTGTACAAAAAACGTACGATTTACCTACCTAACTACAAGTTACTCTCCTATCCCAGTAAGGGAAAGATCAGTCAAGCGCGATTATTATCGACATTTTCCCTTACAAATGAGTAGAATGGTTTCACTGGGTCTGCTAGCAAAACAACAACATATGAAAACAGAACCCGCTGATGGAGCGTCCAGGGACGCTTCTGTCCGTTTCCGGTTCCAACACCCCTAGCAACCATGTCGCACCCACCTACCACTCAGACATATCGCGGTAGATTGAACAGAAGTGATTCAGAGGACACCTCTCATTGGACCTAATCACCGCCCAACAAATTATTTACAGTACTGTAATTTACAGCTAGTACAGTATAATCACGTTAGCAGGTAATCACATAGTTCAATATGGTAGTGCTTTCATATGTCCACATTCTCATTGGAAACGTTAATGCAATTTACATGAATAAATTTAGCAAAATACATGTAACCACGGGCAGTCTTGTCAAAAATAATTGTTCGGGTTTCTGTAATTAAACCAATCACATCAGTCCCCCCCCCCCCCCCCCTCTGTGATTGGTCCCTGAGCCCATAGGAGGCAACTCTAAAATGTATTTTCTCTTTCTGGCAAGCCCTACCTTTATCCACTTCCACTGTCTTCCAAGAGTTAGTTCTGCTTCGCTTCAGTTTGCTCCTCAATTCATGCACCTTGGTTGGAGAGTGAGGTAGTGTTTCTCCCTTAAACGGGGTGGCAGGGTAGCCTAGTGGTTAGAGCATTGGACGGAAAGGTTGCAAGTTCAAATCCCCGAGCTGACATGGTACAAAATCTGTTGTTCTGCCCCTGAACAGGCTGTTAACCCACTCTTCCTAGGCCGTCATTGAAAATTGAAGAATCAAATTTGCATGCAATTAATAAAGTATTGCAGAACCACTTCCACATGACATCAACAACAGTGCAACAACATTAGGAGCCTTCCAGTATGAGGAGGTGTCAAACGGTTGTCATAAAACAACTTCTCAATCAACTGGTTCCTTGACGAATGTATCCTGCTTTATTGTGGGCAAAGTGATGTTATTGACAGCTACCAAAAGGTACTCAGTTCGCTTTTAGCCACCATTAATTATTCACCAAAATTATGGCTTTTTTACTGTAATTATATCCTGCATTGCGACACTATAGATTGGGTTGTCTTTTCTGAATCCATTATTTGAGGCTTCCTTTTCAGTAGGCTCAAGCCTAACAATAATATAGTTTAAAAGTATCTATCTGATTTCAAAAACATTGTCACAATACCTGTTGTAAAAAACAAACAGCCTAGACCAGCATATGCTTGAACAGCTAAGACCAGCTTGACCAGCTAGACCATGCTGGTCCGACCAACTTGACCAGCATCAGAACAGCACTGACCAGCATGGACCAGATTGAAATTAATGCTGGTCTATGCTGTTTTTTAAGCAGGGTATTGCCACAGTGTAAGCAGTTTGTTTGGCCCGTAAATCCACACACGCATCTACCATGGGGTGGCAGCAAATCAGTCAGAGAAATCCTCTGCTTTCGCCACTGAGCATTGACTTTGTTCATTGGCTTTGCTCACAATAAAAATCTGAAAGATACTCCTGTGTCTCATCATCACTGCATCATCACCCAGTTCCTCTGCAAAAAAAACACCCACCAGCCATTTCTACTGTGGGATCCTCCTAAAACTGCAGAAGACAAATGACGGAACTAATTGTTTATAGGGCTTGTGCAAGACAGCAAATCGAATTTAGTGAAATATTATGCTTATTGTCGCTCTCTTTGAACATGACCTCCATGAACTTGAACATGATATTTCCACACAGTAGTCCAATCTACACAGTAATTCAATTCTTGGCTTTGCAGTCCTCTGCTATGAGAAATAGATCAAGATCTTGAAATCTAGATCACTCTGATGGAAAGAAAACCTCACACCCAGTTGGCATGACTGGTTCAGTTTGTGTGTAGATGTTTATTTGTTTACTGTAAAAATAAAAATAAATACATATATGTTTCTGTTCATGTTAACCCTCCGCTATCCCTCCACTGGTATTTTCAGCAGATCCCCGATCTAGTGGCCGCCAAATCCGAAGGTAATTGACTGATGGTCCTTGTCACAGTTGTGTAAGATCGGTGGCAAAGTTTGCAGAATTCTTTCCAAAATGGATAGATGGCATCTACATTCTTAGAAAAAAGGGTTCCCAAAAGGGTTCTTCAGCTGTCCCCATAGGAGAACCATTTTTGGTTCCGGGTAGAACCATTTTTATTTCCAGGCAGAACCCTTTTGGGTTCCATGTAGAACCCTCTGTACAAAAGGGGTTCTACCTGCAACTAAAAAGGGGTCTTTATAGGGTTCTCCTATGGAGACAGCTGAAGAACCCTTCAAGATTCTAGACAGCACCTTTTTGGGCACTGCTTTATCTTTCTTTTCTGTACAACATAATGTGTAGGTGGTTTGGCCGAGGTCCTAGGTGAATGCCCCCTAATTCCCGGCAGTGATAGGCACTAGTACACAAACATAGGCCTTGGAACTTAAATAACAACATCTACACAGCTAAACACACAACATCTCTTGATTATACATTTGAGTTCTTGTATCTCGAGTACTCAGACTTCAAGGAATTGAAACAGTAACAGATTACTTTTAAAAATCAATGTGTAAATTCAAATAAAATGTATGGGTCACTTGCGCCGGATACAACAGGTGTAGACTTTTCCGTGAAATGCTTACTTACGAGCCCAATACAGTGTAGACATTGTTAATGTTGTAAATGGCTATTGTAGCTGGAAACTGTTGATTTTTAATGGAATATCTACATAGACGTACAGAGGCCCATTATCAGCAATCATCCAATGAAACGTTGTGTTATCTAATCCAAGATTATAATTTTAAAAGGCTAATTGATCATTAGAAAACCATTTTGCAATTATGTTAGCACAGCTGAAAACTGTTGTTCTGATTAAAGAAGCAATAGAACTGGCCTTCTTTAGACTAGTTTAGTGCATTTTTTATATAAATTTGGTTAAGTTGTGAACTAATGTGAATTCAATGTGAAATCAACAAAAACAGTCACCATGACATTGGATTTAGGTTAAATATTGGGTGAAAAAAATACAAAATTCCCTTACAGTGATTACTTTTTTTGCAAATCCAATCAGTTTCCCACATTGATTCAACAAAATCACACTGATTATTTTTTGTTGAAATTACATGGAAACAACATTAATTCATCCTGTTTTTGCCCCGTGGGAAGGTTTTGATACTAATGTTGTTATTTCCTCTTTTATTTAATCTCATATCAGGTAACAAATGGCAAGTTTCCTGGGTGGAGGAGACAGGCACCATCAGCCATTCTGTCTTCAGCCGCTCATAAAGCTCAATGGGGTTTCAGTGCACCAACAGGGGGGAGTGATCCAGGAAGAATAGGGAGAGTTGGGGTAGAAGAAAACACGGGAAAGGAGTGTGAAAATATGCATAAAAAAGAAGAAAAGAGAACAGGAAGTAGGGCATTTGAATGTGCTGAGAAAGAATAGATGCCTAGGCAGGGGGTGGCAGGTAGCATAGTGGTTAGAGCAAATCCCCGTGCTGACATTGTAAAAATCTGTCATTCTGCCCCTGAACAAGGCAGTTAACCCACTGTTCCCCGGTAGGCTGTCATTTTAAATAAGAATTTGTTCTTAACTGACTTGCCTAGATAAATTAAAATAACAATAATTAGCAATGCAGAGGTTGGGAAGGAAACACATTCAAATATACCATTACATGCGGAAGAAAGTAATCTCACTGATTTTGTATGGCACAGTAGGTACTGAGAGTAATGATTGTCCAAGGCGGCGTAAATCCATGCAACTCAACAATGACAATGTGTTGAAATTAGGGCTGTCGGAGTTAGTCAGATAACTCAAGTTAACTTTTTGTAATTTTTGCACACATTTTTTTTTTATGTGACTTAATCGCATTGTCTGAAAGCATTCAAAATACACGTAAAACATTCAAAGTACATCTATACAGCTAAAACAATCACAACAATGTGATGTCAAAACAAGTTGACATTGAGGTTAAAGAAAGTGTGCTTTATCAATTTACGTAATTTTGATAACCATTACTTTTGGACAAAATCAAGACATCAATATTCTTGTAAAGCTTTTTGTATAATTAAAAAAAAATATATGCAATTAATCTTCATTGATCACAGCAAATCCTGCGATTAACTCAATATTTTTTGTTGTTGCTTTTGACAGACCCTGTTGAAATATATTGCATGTTGCATGGGGAGCTGTGCTGCAGTAGCTATTTCTCTATCTACTTATGAGTTGTTTTGAGGGAAATAGTGGGATGACATCCCGCTGGACACAGATGTCAGTTCAATGTCTAGTTTGATTTACATTTGATTCACTTGTCAACTAACGTGAATTCAATGTGAAATCAACAACAACAAAAAATCACCATGTCATAGGATTTAGGTTAAAAGTTAGGTGAAAGAACGAAATCCTCTTACATTGATGACTTTTGGTAAATCCAATAAGTTTACCACATTGATTGAATAAAATCACATTGATTATTTGTGTTGAAATGACATGGAAATAATGTTGATTCAACCATTTTTTCGCCAGGGGGGGGATTGTATTATTAATTTTACTTCATTTTGATGAAAGTGCTCTATCAGATTCATAAGTAGGAGCGTTAAGATTGAATCCTACTAAACCGGCTCTGATGCTTGTCGGATGTGGCATGGCATGAAAACTATTACGGACTACAAAGGAAAACCCAGTGCTCAAGGAAGCGAAGGTCACCTGCCTACATTATTACCGCCCCGTAGCACTCACGTTGGTAGACATGAAGTGCTTTGATATGCTGGTCATGGCTCACATCAACACCATCATGCCAGAAACCCTAGACCCACTCCATACTGCCCCAACAGATCCACAGACGACACAATCTCAATCGCAATCCACACTGCCCTTTCCCACCTGGACAAAACTATGTGAGAATGCTGTTCATTGACTACTTCAACACCATAGTGCCCCCAAAGCTCATCACTAAGCTAAGGACGCTGGAACTCAACACCTCCCTCTACAACTGGATCCTGGACTTCCTGAAGGGCCGCCCTCAGGTGGTAAGGGTAGGCAACAACACATCTGCCACGTTGATCCTCAACACTGGGGCCCCTCAGGGATGATTGCTTAGTCCCCTCCCGTACTCTCTGTTCACCCACAACTGCGTGGGCAAGCACGATTCCAACACCATCATTAAGTTAGCTGACGACTCAACAGTGATAGGCCTGATCACCGACAACGATGAGATAGTCTATAGGGAGGAGGTCAGAGAACTGGCAGTGTGGTGCCAGGAACTGAGCGTGGACTACAGGAAAAGGAGGGCCAAACAGGCCCCCATTAACATTGACGGTACTGAAGTGTAGCGGGTCCAACACACCAAGACAGTTGTGAAGAGGGCACGACAACACCTTTTCCCCCTCAGGAGACTGAATAGATTTGGCATGGGTCCCCAGATCCTCAAAAGGTTCTACAGGTGCACCACCGAGAGCATCCTGACCGGTTGCATTACCGCCTGCTAAGGCTACTGCTCGGCATCTGACTGTAAGACGCTACAGAGAGCAGTGCGTACGACCCAGTACATCACTGGGGCCAAGCTTCCTGACATTCAGGACCTATATACTAGGCGGTGTCAGAGGAAGGCACAAAAAATTGTCAAAGACTGCATTCACCTAAGTCATAGACTGATCTCTCTGCTACTGCATGGCAAGTGGTACCGGAGCTCCAAGTTTAGGACCAAAAGGCTCATTAACAGCTTCTACCCCCAACCCATAAGACTGCTGAACAACTCAACTAATCAAATGGCCACCGGACTATTTACATTGGCTTGTAAGTAAGCATTTCCCTGTAAGGTCTTCCCCTGTTGTATTCGGCACATGTCACAAATAACATTTGATTTGATTTGAAGAATTTGGGGATGTTTTTCAGCAGCAGGGACTGGGAGACTAGTCAGGGTCGAGGGAAAGATTAACGGAGCAAAGCACAGAGAGATCCTTGATAAAAACCTACTCCAGAGTGCTCAGGACTTCAGACTGGGGCGAAGGTTCACCTTCCAACAGGACAATGACTCTAAGCACACAGCCAAGACAACGCAGAAGTGGCTTTGGGACAAGTCTCTGAATGTCCTTGAGTAGCCCAGCCAGAGCCCGGACTTGAACCTGACCAAATATCTCGGGAGATATTCTTGGGAGAGACCTGAAAAGGGCTGTTCAGTAATGAGGCCATTTATAGTAAAACTATATACAAGTTCGCTTACAATATATCAATAGATTTCTAATGACACACAAACACTATGATGACAGACACTCAATCCTCTATCCCAAGGAAATTCCAATTCCGCCGATTGACATGGAGCCACATTGACAAAGTCCGTCGATGACGGAACAAGTTACAGCTCAACACTGACCCTTTAACCTATTAATCACCATGGAGCATGCGGCACACACATACAAACACACACACTCCCTGTCCCACTCTCTCCCTATCTCTCTCTTTCTCTCTCTCTCTCTCTCTCTCTCTCTCCCTATCTCTCTCTCTCTCTCTCTCACTCACTCACTCACTCACTCACTCACTCACCACCACCACCACTCACCACTCACCACCACCACCACTCACCACTCACTCACCACCACCACTCACCACTCACTCACTCACTCACTCTCTCACTCACTCACTCACTCACTCACTCACTCACACACACGCAACTCGGGGCTCCCGGGTGGTGCACCGGTCTAATGCTCAGTGCTGTATCACCACCGGCCGTGTTTGGGAGCCCCATAGGGCGGCGCACAATTGTCAATAGGGTTTGGCCGTGTTAGGCCGTCATTGTAAATAAGAATTTGTTCTTAACTGACTTGCCTAGTTAAATAAAGGTTAAATAAAATAAATAAATCCAAATTTTGAAACACTGTGTCCCATCGGAAATTAGAACATGCTCTATGACACTGGGGTTTATGGCCCTGGACCTGATGTCCTCTCTCTGTGTCTTATCTGTTATCTCAATCAAGCCAGCAAACGCTGTCCAACCCCCACACAGGCTCCAATGCAACAGTCAACACACAAGAGAAGGAGTCATAATTGATAGCAGAATGTTATTAGGCTGATTGCTTTCAACTTGCTGTCTTCTCTTTGACTGTGTTCCCAAAGCTCTACCAGATCTATATAACTTGTACATACAAAATGAAGAAAGAGATACATATACATGCTGTAGGTCTCCACAAATCAAACAATGGAGCCAAACAATAGCGATAACCCAGTATTTAACTGTCACTTTGGACCTCTTTAGAATCTTGTTATATACGAGCATGTTTCTTTTTGCTTATTCTCATTGCTGAATCGGGGACAAATCTCATGTGTCCCTCATTTGGTAACCCTAATCCCTCCAACAATGTATAATCCATTCTCTTCTTAGTGAACAATGTTGTGAATAAATGAACAAGATAACTTGAGGCTAGCAGATGTTCCTCCTTGGTGAAAGGTCTTTGGTAGCATCAAGATGCTAATGCATCCTCAGGGTGCTCCTGTCACCTCTCTCTCCCCTGCTGTCTGGCCCATCTCCCTGGTTCTGGCCCTTTCATGTCTCATGATAATGCCACAGGAGACAGCAGCTCAGATAGTCCAGCAAGACCAGGCAAGAATGGCCATTGTCCTGGAGGCCAAATGTCCCGGGAAATCATGGAGCACATGGTGGTTGTATTGTGTGTGAAAGTTTTACCATCGCACAAGGTGATTGAGTTGATTGTGGCATTGAGCACAGCCAGAGTGGAGATTGTAATTATTCGCCTGAAAATGAAATCATATCACAATTAGAATAGATAGCCATTTAGAAAGACACAAAATAGGGTCGAGAACATTTGATTATCCATGACACAGACAAGTGTGTGTGCATGCGAGTGTGTGTGTGCGCATACACTAGTGTGGGAGTGTGTGTCCACAGAGTTTAACTTTGCTGACTCCCCCTGAATGCACTCTGCAGGTGACCATTGTACCCGGCTCCTCCCTGTGAGACGGTGTGGGGGTGAGGTCCACCTCCACGGAGGCACACAACCTCTCACACCTCTCCCCCCTCCTGCTGCTCCAGCCCTATAAAAAACAGAGCTGGCCCTCCTGTTCCCCAGTCTCATAACGACCAATCACCCACCAGGTAAGAGAACAACTGGGAGAGCTAAGGGCTGGGGCTAGAGGTCAGGACTTGGTCTGCATACGCAGAGGACGACTGAGGAACTAGCAGAGAGCAAGGCAGACTAGAACTTTCCTGCAAACTTTTTTTGGCATCTTATTTTGAACGTTTATTACCACTTTGATATGAACTGTTGCAAATACATTGGGCAGCAGTTATCACTTTAGCAATACTTCTTCCAGACAGTTTACGATAATTTACTAGAGAGATGCGAGGGAACAATGGAGAAATAATTGTATTAAATGTCCTAGAAAAAAAGATAAGCTAATTTTCTTCCTTTGGGAATTAGGTGGTAGGAGTTGAGGGTTAATCTTGTTGAAGGAACAGTATAACTCTATCCAGCTCTGTGTAATCTGACCAGATTAGAGGTCCTTTCAATAGGCTGACATATGGCAAAGCGTCAACTGATTTAGGGCAGCCTGGAGTTGCGTGTCTTTGGGGGTTTGCTCCTTGTGCTTCTCCAAGTGAATTGTTGTCTAGTTTGCTTTTGGTGACATTTAAAGTTTGATTTAGAGTGTTTTGCAATTAGGTATTTGTTACACTGTTCAAGTATTGTTCAACTCTAAATCTATTGTTAACCATTCAATGTTGACTTCCCATGGTTTACATTTTCAATTGTGACTATTTGAATTCTTGTCTTGCTCATTGTTCATCATCTGTTTTCTTTTCCCCTCTCAGACCACCATCATGCAATTCCTGGCTCTTGCACTCACCATCCTGCTGGCCGCAGGTTAGTATCCCATGCTCTGGTATATTGAAAAATTCTAAATTAAATCTTACTCAATTCTATTAAAGTGCTGGGCCATTCACCACTGTTCCCAACCAATGTCTGACCCTCTCCCCTCTCTCTCCTCTCCCAGCTACCCAGGCTGTACCCATGCAGGCTGATGCTCCCTCTCAGCTGGAGCATGTGAAGGTAGCCATGATGGAGTACATGGCTCAGGTGAAGGAGACCGCACAGAGGTCCATCGACCATCTGGATGACACAGAGTACAAAGAGTACAAGTAAGAACATGTTGCATTTCATCTTCTCTATCTTCAATGGTGCCCAACCTCCACATATAACTAAAACAATCTCTCTCTCTCTCTCCCTCCCTCCTCTTCTTGGTGTTCCTCTCAGGGTGCAGCTGTCCCAGAGCCTTGACAACCTCCAGCAGTATGCCCAGACCGCCTCCCAGTCCCTGGCCCCCTACAGCGAGGCCATCGGCGTTCAGTTGACTGAAGCCACCGCCGCCGTGCGCGCTGAGGTCATGAAGGACGTGGAGGAGCTGCGCTCCCAGCTGGAGCCCAAGCGAGCCGAGCTCAAGGAAGTCCTGGACAAGCACATAGACGAGTACCGCAAGAGGCTGGAGCCCCTGATCAAGGACATCGTCGAGCAGCGCCGCACCGAGCTGGAGGCCTTCAGGGTTAAGGTGGAGCCTGTTGTGGAGGAGATGCGTGCCAAGGTGTCCGCCAACGTGGAGGAGACCAAGGCCAAGCTCATGCCCATCGTGGAGACCGTCCGTGCCAAGCTGACCGAGCGTCTGGAGGAGCTGAGGACCCTGGCCTCCCCCTACGCTGAGGAGTACAAGGAGCAGATGGTCAAGGCTGTTGGAGAGGTGCGCGAGAAGGTGATGCCCCTGACCACCGACTTCAAGGGCCAGTTGGGCCCCGCCGCCGAGCAGGCCAAGGAAAAGCTCATGGCTTTGTACGAGACCATCAGCCAGGCCATGAAGGCATAAACACGCCCTCAACCTGACCCCTCCCTCTCTCCCTCCTTTCTCACTCACACTGACTCACGCACCATACTTACCAAGTGAATGCCAAACTGATGCACTTCCTCTGCAGCGACATGGCAGACTCTTCCACTCTCTAACCACCACCACATGCGCTCAAGCACCTGCAATCGCAGACACTAACACACTATTGCATACATTCAGTTTTGAACTGTGTTCAGGGCCTGTGTGCACAATCCTAGGCCTGCACAATCTCGACTGTACTATGAACATCAAGTGTGAATATTCTTGTGTTGCTGATTGTTCAAGATAGCTGTGTGCTTCGAAACAGCTCAATAAACACCATACTGTTTCATACTATTTTATTCTCTTGAGTTTGCCTTCTTTGGATTGTATTGTTTAGAACAAGATTTTATTTATGGCCCTCACAACGATGATGGCGCTTTGTGACAAAATAGCCATGTTGGGTTTATGTGTTCTACCAATATGTGTTCGATGACAGGATTTTGAACCACAAAATAATGTCGTTCTTCTTTAAAGTCTCCTCTCTCAACATGATCAAAATGTAACTTCATAAGCAATATACACTTATGACAATGAAACAAACACATGTCTCTTCCACGGATATCATGTCACTGTCACAGTGTTTATTTGCATTGGTTTAAAAGAATGGTTCATCTAAAAATGATAATTGATAAAAACAAAAACAAATGAACTTAAAAAGCCAACTGAAAGCCAATGACCATTCATGGAGATCATGGGAGTTCAGTCTTACTGTTGGTGGCGTTGGTGAACGGAATAATGAGGAAGAGGTGTCAGTGTATTGGTAGGCAGTGACCCGGTAGAATTTCATTAGAGATGGTGATGATGGGGAGCTAACACCGTTCCATCACCGAGTATGTGCACATAGACACACACACACACACACACACACACACACACACACACACACACACACACACACACACACACACACACACATACATACACAGTTTATACTTCTTGAGTTATAAGGTTGTTCAACAATCATGCCGTCTAGACGTAAGTTGGTTCTCTATAGAGTAGACTTCCACCAATACCAACTTCTGTCCCTTCACATGTAACATCACTAGATATTAAGCAAGAGGGTAGTGATGGGTGAGGCCTTCAACGGCTCAGTTGGTAGAGCATGATGTTTGCAACGTCAGGATTATGGGTACTGTTATCTGCACTAGCAGCGTTATGAAATCATATCTGCTGCTATCTACTGCTAAGTTGCAATAGTTTTGATAATAAACCTGTACTAACTGTACCATAAACTTGTATCGGCTGCTATTTGGTTTTGATTTGTTTGTAATGTTTGTTCATTGTTTTTTGGTTTGTCTTTAAGTATGTGAGTTGCTTTGGATAAAAGTGTCTTCTAAATGGTATATATTTTTTAGGACGCTGTCTTTCAAAGATAATTCGTAAAAATCCAAATAACTTCACAGATCTTCATTGTAAAAGGGTTTAAACGCTGTTTCCATGCTTGTTCAATGAACCATAAACAATTAATGAACATGCACCTGTGGAACGGTCGTTAAGAAATTAACAACTTACAGACGGTAGGCAATTAAGGTCACAGTTATGAAAACTTAGGACACTAAAGAGGCCATTCTACTGACTCTGAAAAACACCAAAAGAAAGATGCCCAGGGTCCCTGCTCATCTGCATGAATGTGCCTTAGGCATGCTGCAAGGAGGCATGAGGAATGCAGATGTGGCCAGTGCAATACATTGCAATGTCCGTACTGTGAGACGCCTAAGACAGAGCTACAAGGAGACAGGACAGACAGCTGATCGTCCTCGCAGTGGCAGACCATGTGTAACAACACCTGCACAGGATCGGTACATCCGAACATCACACCTGCGGGACAGGTACAGGATGGCAACAACAACTGCCCGAGTTACACCAGGAATGCACAATCCCTCCATCGGTGCTCATACTGTCCACAATAGGCTGAGAGGGCTTCTAGGCCTGTCGTAAGGCAGGTCCTCACCAGACATCACCGGCAACAGCATCGCCTATGGGCACAAACCCACCGCCAGATTCTGACTGTTACTTTTGATTTTGACCCCCCCTTTGTTCAGGGACACATTATTCCATTTATGTTAGTCACACGTCTGTGGAACTTGTTCAGTTTATGTCTCAGTTGTTGAATCTTGTTATGTTCATACAAGTATTTACACATGTTAAGTTTTCTGAAAATAAACGCAGTTGACAGTAAGAGGACGTTTCTTTTTTGCTGAGTTTGTGTGTGTGTGTGTGTGTGTGTGTGTGTGTGTGTGTGTGTGTGTGTGTGTGTGTGCGTGTGTGCGTGTGTGCGTGTGTGATTATTACATGTCAGTGGCTTCATTACAGTGTGATGGATGAAGTGGGATCCAGCGTCCCTTGAGTGTCCAAGCCTGTATAAAGCCTGCTTGGTGTTCCAGTCTGCTGTCCCAGACCCAGTCAGTGGTACCCTCAACCACACAGACACACTGCTTCTCCAAGGACAGCTAACGGTCTGAGACTAAATCAGGGAGCTTTGCTGTGGTCAAATTGCTACTCTAATTTGGACAGCAGACTGGTCAGTGAACAGTGGAACAGCAGAGCAGTACAACCAACTGGGGGAAGTTGAAAGTGGACAAATCTGAAGCGTTGCCCACCACTGGAGATTCTGACTGTAACACGAACAGTATGGATGGTACTGGAGCTTCATTGTATTAGTTTGAATTCATTGTTCCTACCTCTTTTCTTGTGAAATCCTGTTTTTCATGTGTTTTTTCCTCCTCTTCTCCACATTTCCTCAGTTGTCTCACAGGTGTGCCCTCACGCTGCCCTGCTGTGCAGAGCCTTTTTGGGGTCACCTGTGCCAGACCCCCCAGGTCACAGGGGTCACAGTTCAGCTGGAGATGCACATGCTGTGTCAACAGTTTGACCAGCTGGGCACAGAGATGATCGTCACCAAGGCTGGGAGGAGGAACATGTTGACGCATATGGACACAGACACACACACATAAACACACACACACACTCACTGTGGTTAAACTAATCACTGCGTTGCTGCGGTGTCCTGCATGGTCCTTGTAGGAGGATGATGTTCTCTACATTCCAGGTAAGTATCTCAGGGATGGACCCTGCAGCGGAGTATGTGCTGCTCATGGACTTCATCCCTATGTATGACAAGAGCTCCAGGTGAGTTTTCTCCATAGAGTTACATAAAATGTGATTTATAGGATCTGTGGTTTTCCCCACACTCTGCCAGCATAAGAGATATGCACTAGATAGATCTACACATAACGGTGTTTGTGGGGAATCATCATACAGTATATTGTGCTTATGATGTACTGTACAGTCATACTCTGGCAGCCTCTTCTTGATTGTACAACATAATTATGTACCAGATAATGCACAAAATCTTAAACAGCGAGAATTCAGAATGCATTGAGTAGAACTTTCACCCTGGTGTAATATACCCTGGTGCACCCTGGTGCAACCTATGAATATAGTATCATTGCTCTCCTGTATGTAGATATGTATTCCACAGCTCCTCGTGTCTGGTGGCAGGCAGGGCCGACGTGGCGCCCCCGGGGAGGATGGACTTCCACCCAGACTTCCCCGCCAGAGGCTTCCAGTGGATGAAACAGATGGTCTCCTTCGACACACTCAAACTGTCCAACAACCTGCAGGATGACAATGGACATGAGCGACAAGCGCACACACATACTGTACACACGGACACAGACCAGTCCAGACCAGACACAGACACACACACATACCAACACAGACCAGTCCAGTCCAGACACAGACACACACACTGACCAGTCCAGTCCAGACCAAACACAGACACACACACACACATACCGACACAGACCAGTCCAGACCAGACACAGACACACACACCGACCAGTCCAGACGCACACACACAGATCTTTACAAACAGTACTTGCTTAAGTTCTTTATACATTCTTTGTACTTCTGAGTCCTCGTTCCTGTGTGTGGATGTAATGTGCATTGTGTTTGTTTGTCACACACCTCGATGATCTTGAACTCCATGTAGTGATCACAATATAGTGGTTATATCAAGAAAAGCCAAAGTTCCAAAAGCTGGGCCTAAAATAGTGTGTAAGAGATCATACAAAATATTTATCTGTGACTCTTGATGTGGATGATATTACAAATATTTGTTGGTCTCATGTGATTAATAAGGAGCATTCAGATGCTGCGCTTGATGAATTTGTGAAATTGCTTCTTTCAATTATTGATAAACATGCACCTGTTAAGAAACTGTTAGAATTGTTGAGTCTCCATCAATTGATGAGGAATTGAAAAACTGTATGGTTGAAAGAGTTGGGGCAAAATGACTGGCTGATTTACCGCAAATTGAGAAATTATGTGACTAAACTCAACAAAAAGAAGCAACTGTATTATGAAGCCAAGATCAATGATATAAAGATTATGGTATTTTTTTGTTGTTGAATACATTAAGTGAAATTATGGGCAGTGGCGCAGTGGTCTAAGGCACTACATCGCATTGCAAGCTGTGCCACTAGAGATTCTGGGTTGGCTAATAAGTCTGGCTTCACATCTGACTGGCTGATTTACCGCAAATTGAGAAATTATGTGACTAAACTCAATTGGGAAAAAAGAAGAAACTGTATTATGAAGCCAAGATCTGTCATATATTTAATCTGAGTCTAGAGGAAAGTGTTTGTCCTCAGGCCTGGAGGGAAACCAAAGTCATTCCTCAACCAAATAATGGTAAAGTGGTCTATCAGCTGGCTGCCAGCTCTTAGCAAACTGTAGGAAAAATTATGTTTGACCAAAGCCAATGTTATTTCTATGTAAACAAATTAACAACAGACATTCAGCATGCTTATAGAGAAGGGCACTCACAAATGACTGGTTGCTGGTTGAAAGAAATTGATAATAAGGAGTTTGTCGGAGCTGTACTGATTTCAGTGCAGCCTTTGAAATGTTGACCATAACGTTTGTGGTATGGCTTTACAACCTCTGCCATACCGTGGATTCAGAGCTATTTACCTAATAGAACACGGAGGGGTTTTCTTTCATGGAAGCTTCTCTAATGTGAAACATGTAAAGTGTTTAACATTTTTACCATTGACTTTCCGCTGGCATTAAACAAAGCCTGTGTGACCATGTATGCTGATGATTCAACCCTATATGTGTCAGCAACCACATCGAGTGAATTCACTGCAACCCTAAACAAAGAGTTGCAGTCAGTTTAAAAATGGGTGGCCAGTAATAAACTGGTCTTAAATCTAATTGTATTGGTCACATACACATGGTTAGCTGATGGTCATGCGAGTGTAACAAAATGCTTGTGATTCTAGTTCTGACAATGCAGTAATATCTAACAAGTAATCTAACAAATTCACAACAACTACCTTATACACGCAAATGTAAAGGGATGAATAAGAATATGTACATATAAATATATGGATGAGCGATGGCCGTGCGGCATAGGCAAGATGCAGTAGATGGTATAGAACAGTATATACATATGAGATGAGTAACGTAGGATATGTGAACATTATTAAAGTGGCATTATTTAAATTGACTAATGATACCGTTATTAAGTTAATTTATTAAAATGGCCAGAGATTTAGTGATGGCTGTTTAACAGTCTGATGGCCTTGAGATAGAAGCTGTTATTCAGTCTCTCGGTCCCAGCTTTGATGCAACTGTACTGACCTAGCCTTCTGGATGATAGCAGGGTGAACAGGCAGTGGCTTGTGTTTGTTGTCCTTGATGAGCTTTTAGGCCTTCCTGTGACATCGGGTGAGACCGCACTACCCTCTGGAGAGACTTGCGGTTGAGGGCGGTGCAGTTGCTATACCAGGCGGTGATACAGTCCGACTTCACCACGGTGGCTGTGTGGGTGGACCATATCAGTTTCTCCATGATGTGTAAGCGGAGGAACTTAAAACTTTCCACCTTCTCCACTACGGTCCCATCGATGTGGATGGGGGCGTCTCCCTCTGCTGTTTCCTGAAGTCCACGATCATCTCCTTTGTAGTTCGTCTCGTCGTTGTTGGTAATCAAGCCTACCACTGTAGTGTCATCTGCACACTTGATGATTGAGATGGAAGCGTGCATGACCACGCAGTCATGGGTGAACAGAGAGTACAGGAGAGGACTGAGAATGCACCCTTGTGAGGCCCCAGTGTTGAGGATCAGCGGGGTGGAGACGTTGTTTCCTACTGTTACCACCTGGGGGCGGCCTGTCAGAAAGTCCAGGACCCGCACAGGGCGGGGTTGAGACCCAGGGTCTTGAGCTTAATGATGAGTTTGGAGGGTACTATGGTGTTAAATGCTGAGCTGTAGTCAATGAACAGCATTCTTACATAGGTATTCCTCTTGTCCAGATCGGATAGGGCAGTGTGCAGTGTGTGTGATGGTGATTGCATCGTCTGTGGACCTATTGGGGCGGTAAGCAAATTGGAGTGAGTCTAGGGTGTCAGGTAGGGTGGAGGTGATATGATCCTTGACTAGCCTCTGAAAGCACTTCATGATGACAGAAGTGAGTGCAACGGGGCGAAACTAAGAGCATTGTATTTGGTACAAATGATTCCCTAAGTTCTAGACCTAGATGAATCTGAATGGTGTGGCTGTTGAGCAAGTTGAGTAGACTACATTATTTGGTTTTACCTTAGATTGTAAACTGTCATGGTCAAAACATATAGATTCAAAGGTTGTAAAGATGGGGAGAGGTCTGTCCGTGATAAAGAGATGCTCTGCTTTTCTCACAAAGAAAATCCTGCAGGCTCTGGGTTTTATCTTATCTTGATTATTGTCTAGTCATATCGTCAAGTGCCGCAAAGAAGGACCTAGTTAAGCTGCAGCTGGCCTTGAACAGAGAAGCACGTTTTGCTCTTCATTGTAATCAGAGGTCTAATATCAATACTATGCATGCCATGCATCGTAAGAGTTAAGGAAAGACTGATCGTATCGCTTCTAGTTTTTATAAGAAACAATGTATTGGAAATTCCAAACTGGTTTCATAGTCAACTTATATACAGCACTGACACACACACTTACCCCACCAGACATGCCACCAGGGGTCTTTTCACAGTCCCCAGGTCCAGAACAAATTCAAGGAAATGTACAAGTACTATACAGAGTCATCTCTCTCTCTCTCTCTCTCTCTCTCTCTCTCTCTCTCTCTCTCTCTCTCTCTCTCTCTCTCTCTCTCTCTCTCTCTCTCTCTCTCTCTCTCTCAGATCACCCAGCTGAAGATAGCCAGTAACCTAAAGGGCTTCCGAGCTACTGATCCTGATGCCTGGTAGAACAAATAAACATGTTCTTTGTTTGTTAATGTCTAGAATTTCAGAATCGTTTTGGTGATACGTTGAACACAAAAGTCAAAGTACAACAACAAAATGCAGACATTGAGAACTGATTGTCAGATTCAGATGGCTTCCCTCCTACAATTAATATCTAATCTAGATTGTTCCATGGAAACGCTCAATTAAATAATAACTGCACCATTGTACATCCTTATCGCTCTCGCTCTTATCACCTGATTCAGGTTAAGGAGCAATCGCAATAGGATACCTGATCTTTGACGCTGGCGTCCACACATGACAACACAACAGACACTCAGGTAGCCTAGTGGTTAGAGTATTGGACTAGTGACCGAATGTTGGCAAGATCGAATCCCTGTCTTGACAAGGTAAAAATATGTCGTTCTGCCCCTGGACAAGGCAGTTAACCCACTGTTTCTAGGCTGTCATTGAAAATAAGAGTTTGTTCTTAACTCACTTGCCTAGTTAAATAAATCAGGCTTGATGAAGTAAGATATTGGTTACTAAGGCCTAACATGACAAGGTGACTGATGTTTTTAACCTGTTGTAATTCTGCCTGACTGTTCTTTGTCTGTGTGTTCAGGGTGGTCAGTGCCAGGCCCATGCCTCACTCTCTGCCCACCTGGCAGCCACAGGAGGGCAGCCATGAGTTTGGCAGTACGTCAGGAGAGCAGTGAGCACAGAACCTAGAGTCTATCAAGTGAGCGATAGATCCATGAATCTCCCTGTCCTCCTCACTCAAAACATCAGTGTCACAGTGAAATACTGAGCATGTTTTAGACAATATTACAGCCCTTAATACACAGGGTTGGGTAGGTTACTTTCGAAATGTAATCCGTTACAGTTACAAGTTACCTGTCCAAAATTGTAATCAGTTCCGTAACTTTTAGATTACCCAACCTCAGTAAAGTATTCTGATTAGATTCCGTTACTTTTAGATGTCTTAAATTGACAAAAAATGTATATTACCAATTAAAAGACATGTATTGCAGGATAAATCAGTGTTAAAGTTTACATAGCTGGCCATATATGGATGTTAAATTTTACTTTATGGATTGGTTATGTAGGCTTATTCAACCTCATCGCTTTCAACTACATAAAATAATACGATAACATTTCTTCCATAGTTCCATTCCATCTTCCTACGGTAGCCCACATTATCCTTCAATATGTGACTGTCTCTCCTCATTATTTCTCCAAGAAACAAAGTGAAAATGTTCTATCATGAGATCAATCATTGATCGTTTCATCTTGGGCTGATGAATTTAGATATTACTTTTTAAACGAAGCACACGAGGCATATAGGGAAATTAATTGTTTAAAGTGAAAAATATTAGTATTCAAATTATGTCAATAAAGACCCATTCAAAATAATTTGCTCTTTTGCTCTATCATTTATTATAGGGTATTTTTATTAAAGGCTCTTTTATCTTTTATTACCCGTGAATAAAAAAACTACTATACCCACAATGCCCCGTGCTGAGGTTGTGCTTGCGGGAGATGCTCAGCTCAGTTACGAGATGATGCAGGATTGATGGAGGAAGCGGGTGAATGCGGGAAGGTAGCGGAGAGAATGCACAGAGGAGAGATGCGGATTATGGTGGCCAATATGACTGGGATTTTTAGTGGCGTGACAGAACGATGATCGTACGGGTAACGGGCCTCTGGATTATTGATATTGGGACCACAGCCTTTTTGGACAAACTCTACCTACTTGCGCAGTTGTTGATTTCATTATACTGAATTGGATTGTTTTGTCAACAGCTATAGGCACATGGATATGTCTGCTGTTTATCTAAGATTTAGTAAATTATAGTTTTTTTTCTTCCATACATTGAGGACAAGGTGTATGGCCGCTGCAGCGCTCGATACCACACCATCTATAAACACGGACAGATATTCAAGTCAAGTGGACTCCGCTGTCTTTTAATAAAGATGTCAACAATATTACATTATGGGTGCAACTGCCAATTTTTGTAGCATCGGCGTTTGATCTTGGTGCCATAAACAACAGTTCTGCAGCATTTCTAATGATACCAAACTGAAAGGTGACGGTCGAGTGCGCAAATTAAGGGTCCTACAATAATATAGCCTAAAATAACATTTCAAAATGGAGGCACTCTGTCCTCGTTGGATGGTATTTTTATGGACGATTGTCTGCCTATTTGTAGGTGTCAGCTTCGGCACCAACGAGGCTGAAATTGAACCAAACACCTCAGGCCCTCTGGCTATTCACTTCCCACTGCGACAGGGCCCTCTCTCCGAGCCCCAACCCCCGCATTTGGCTCGGCACCTCTCCTCGAGGGCAGCGCGGAGGCGCAGAGGAGTCGGTGGCATCAATTTCGTGGACATGATTGACAACCTTCGTGGGAAATCCGGACAGGGCTACTACGTGGAGATGGCAGTGGGTTCACCGCCACAGAAGGTGACACCCTCTCTCTCTCTCTCTCCCTCTCTCAATTCAATTCAAATGACTGTATTGGGGAAACGTATGTTTACATTGCCAAAACAAGTGAAATAGATAATTAACAAAAGTAAAATAAATCATACAAAATGAACAGTAAACATTACACTCACAAAAGTTCCAAAGGAATAGAGACATTTCAAATGTCATATTATATCTATATACAGCGTTGTAACTATGTAAAAATAGTTGTAAAATGGAAAATAAATAAACTTAGATATAGGTTGTATTTACATTGGTGTTTGTTCTTCTCTGGCTTCCCTTTTCTGCAACAAGTCACAAATCATGCTGCTGTGATGGTACACTGGTTTTTCACCCAATTGATTTGTTTTCAAATATGTGCTTTGGGGACTCTTCTCCAGGTGTATCTCTCTGTAGGTGTTGGCTTTTTGTTATGGAGGGTTTGGGAATCGCTTCCTTTTAAGTGGTTGTAGAATTGAATGACTCTTCTGGATTTTGATCATTAGTGGGTATCGGCCTAATTCTGCTCTGCAGGCATTTTGTGGTGTTGTCCATTGTACACAGAGGATATTTTTTCCGAATTCTGCATGCAGAGTCTCAATTTGGTGTTTGTCCCAGTTGGTGAATTCTTGGTTGATGAGCGGACCCCAGACCTCACAACCATAAAGGGCAATGGGTTTTTATAACGATTCAAGTATTTTTTAGCCAGATCCTAATTGGTATGTCATATTTGATGTTCCTTTTGATGGTGTAGAAGGCCCTTCTTGCCTTGTCTCTCAGATTGTTCACAGGTTTGTGGAAGTTACCTGTGGCGCTGATGTTTGGGCTGAGGTACTGTATGTATCTTTATTTGTGTGCTCTAGGGCAACGGTGATAGAATTTGTATTAGTGGTCCTGACAACTGGACCTTTTTTGGAACACCATTATTTTTGTCTTTGTCTCTCTCTCTCTCTCTCACTCTCTCATTGACACGCCAATTCAGTTGATCCTGTCTGACATTTTTCTCAGCTGTGCCCTATATCCTCTGCATTGTGACAGGTCAAATCTACCCTCCCATCAAATCTTTGATTGGTGGAAGCAGGTGTTTAATTGTAGGGCAAAAACTAAAATGTGCATCCCTTTGGGTCCCCAGGACCAGAATGAAGAAACACTGGCCTTGGTAAAACCTTGGTAACCTGGCCTCTAAAATGACATATGGTGAAGAAGAAGAACAACAAGAATAAATGTGTGTGTCTCTGTTCTTGCATGTGAGAGAAGGGAGAAAGAAGAAGAGAATGAAGCCTTTAATTCTGCAGAGAGAGAGGGGGGGGAGATAATTACCAGTGTGGTGCAGCTAAGCAGCTGCAGGGTACAGACTGGCACACCACAGGGATTACTGTGTGACAGAGCCAATGTTATGCCCTGCCTAGGACACTCTCATTGTGCCACTGCGAGGATAAACCATCACTGGCTTCCATCCACTCACTAACATTTAGACTGAACAAAAATATAAACGCAACATGCAACAATTTCAACGATTTTACTGAGTTACAGTTCATATAAGGAAATCAGTCAATTGACATAAATTCATTAGGTCACATGGGAGCCAGGTCCACCCACTGGGGAGCCAGTCCCAGCCAATCAGAATGAGTTTTTCCCCACAAAAGGGCTTTATTACAGACAGAAATACTGTGACTGCACATTTGGCCTTTTATTGTCCCCAGCACAAGGTGCACCTGTGTAATGATTATGCTGTTTAATCATCTCCTTGATATGCCACACTTGTCAGGTGGATGGGTTATCTTGGCAAAGCGTAAATGCTTACTAACAGGGATGTAAACAAATGTGTGCACACAATTTGAGAAACATAAACTTTTTGTGCGTGTGGAACATTTCAGGGATCTTTTATTTCAGCTCATTGAACATGGGGAACAACACTTTATATGTTGCTTTTATATTTTTGTTAAGTATAGAAATATTGATACAAATACAACCATAGAGATTGATCCAGTATTAATAATTATGTATATGACGCACTAAAAGAAACATAACAAAATATTTCCCTCATGTAATAGAAGAGAATTCTATTACCATATTGCTTTGAAACAGTAATACAAACCAAACATTTGTCACATAGGCCTACTGAATAGACTACTTACTATAAGACTCAAATGCGTGAATGTTACAGCAACTTCAAGATGTAAACTGTATGTATCAATTGTCACAGAGTAGAAGTGCTGATCTAGGATCAGGTCCCCCCCTGTCCATCTAATCCTATTAATTGTGATCTAAAAGGCTAAACTGATCCTAAATCAGCACTCCTACTCTGAGACGCTACATACCTAAGGCTCCTGATATAATATCTTCTAAAATAATAGATGAGGTTTGCGACAGGGATTCTAGACTTCTGCCAGAAACAGGAAGTGTGGCAGGGTTGTAGCAGGTCCGAGGTGTGTGTGTGTGTGTCAGGATGCAGCCGGCCAGGCGTCTCGGGTGGTGTGTGTGTGTGTGTGTGTGAAAGGGAAGCAGGATGCAGGCAGGACAGATCAATTGTGAGGCGTCAGCGTATTCCTCACCAAAATTCCTCACTACACTACAATCAGAGTGAAAGGAAGAGAGCATGCCAAGAGGCTGACAGAGGGAGAGTTTATGCAGGTTAAAGTTAAATCACTCTTTACAGCAATGCTAAGGTTTATCTTTATTTATTTCAAGATCATATACCATGCAAATAGGTCCACACAGACTGTTATGCATAATCTCCCTAGTAACCCTAATTGATCTAAATTTGATTTGTGTTTTCCCAATAATTCATTGCAATGCATGGCTTAGTGTTTTTGATGTGTGTGGAGGGGGTGAATGTGGTGTGGTGGTAGGGCAGGGGCGTAGTTTCAGCTAAACCCAGGGAATGGATGGCAGAGGGACATTCTCCTCCAAGGAATGTTTAGAAAATTAAAGCTCATCTACTGCATTGCTACACAATTTTAAAAACTCTAAAATTATATTTGCAGCACAGCAAAAACAAGCTAAAATGACTCCAGACATTATCAGCTTGTTGCTGTAGCTTCATTCACCTCTGTCAATAGGGGACTGAACGTTCTAGAAACCAGTGGAGGCTGCTGAGGGGAGGACGGCTCATTTTAATGGCTGGAACGGAGCAAATGGAATGGCATCAAACACATGGAAACCATGTGTTTGATGAATTTGATACCATTCCACCGATTCTGCTTCAGCCATTACCACAAGTCCATTCTCCCCAATGAAGGTGCCACCAGCACTCCTCAGGTGCTACAAACACGTCATACAAGAATTAGCTGCTATGCACTGGCTCAGCACCGGGATTAAAACTCTAGTTTAGTTTCATGTCAAGTCAGTCAGCAGTTACCTCGCCAAAGCCATCTACTACAGCCATCTTTATCTCTACACTGTTTTGAGAAAAAAGTTGTGCTGTTCCCTGCAGCTGCATGATGCACTCTGCATAAAGCCAGCCAGCCAAACAAAAAGCCTTCCCTCCTGCTCCCAGGTGTCTGCATGGTCCTGAAGTCAGGCCTGTAGTTCTGCTAAACTGCATTTGATTTTTTAGCATTTAAAAAAAACAGTTATATGTTAGTAGCCTATTTTAAATTGTTTGTGTTGTAGAGTATGGTGAGTGCCATACCCTATTGACACCCCTGTGATAGAGCGTTAGAAGATGACATGGATATGTTATGGAACAGCAGGGTGCATGTGATGAGTGTGTTTCAAGTGACATGTTTGTGTTGGTGGGAGAGTGTGTGTGGGACCAGGTGAGAGACTAAGGCAGCCGGCTGGGTGGGTGTTCTTCCAGGCACTCCAGGCACGCAGTCCTTGAGGCTCTTGGCTCTGCCACTGAGAAGAAGAACATTCCTGGACTATGTCCCAAATGGCACCCTATGGGCTCTGGTCAGAAGTAGTGCACTATATAGGGTGCCTGGTGAGGATGCATCCCTGGATATTTCAGGAGCATATTCCAGTAGCAGATCTATTATTGATCAGGGTCCTTCTGGTCACCAGAGAGATAAAAAACATGGCTGCCAGTCTGATTGACTCACTGACTGCGCAAAATATGATACTCGCACCGAAAGGAGAGGGAAGGAGGTAGACAGAGAGAGAGAGAGAAACAGAGGAAGAGGGCGATCCGAGAACAGCCTAGGGGTTGGATGCAAAGGAAAAGGGAAAGAGAAGGACATTTGGAGCATAATAAATACAATACATAGCAACTGTCAGTAACATAATGCCAGGAGATGAGAGAGAGAGAGAGAGAAAGTGACTAAATGGCTGAAAAGAAGAAGTGCTTTTAGCAGCAGCTACAGGGAATCGTTTTATGAATAGGCATGGCTGTCTCCAGGGTAACAGAGAGAGTGTCCTTATAGTCAGTGCATTTCAATGTATTCTTTCCTTTAACCCTGGAAGACGCAAGAACGCACACACGCACCTTCATATACCACATACAGTTGAAGTCGGAAGTTTACATACACCTTCGCATGTACATTTAAACTCAGTTTTTCACAATTCCTAACATTTAATCCTACTAAAAATTCCCTGTCTTCGTGAAATGTCAGAATAATAAAAGAGCAAATGATTTATTTCAGCTTATATTTCTTTCATCACATTCCCAGTGGGTCAGAGGTTTACATACACTCAATTAGTATTTGGTAGCATTGTCTTTAAATTGTTTAACTTGGGTCAAATGTGTCAGGTAGCCTTCCACAAGCTTCCCACAATAAGTTGTGTGTATTTTGGCCCATTCCTCCTGACACAGCTGGTGTATCTGAGTCAGGTTTGTAGGCCTCCTTGCTCGCACATGCTTTTTCAGTTCTGCCCACAAATTTTCTACAGGATTGAAGTTAGCGCTTTGTGATGGCCACTCCAATACCTTGACTTTGTTGTCCTTAAGCCATTTTGCCACCACTTTGTAAGTATGCTTGGAGTCATTGTCCATTTGGAAGACCCATTTGCAACCAAGCTTTAACTTCCTGACTGATGTCTTGAGATGTTGCTTCAATATATCCACATACTTTTCTTTCCTCATGATTCCATCTAGTTTGTGAAGTGCACCAGTCCCCTCTGCAGCAAAGCACCCCCACAACATGATGCTGCCACCCCGTGCTTCACGGTCGGGATGGTGTTCTTCGGCTTGCAAGCCTTCCCCTTTTTCCTCCAAACATAACGATGGTCATTATGGCCAAACAGTTCTATTTTTGTTTCGTCAGACCAGAGGACATTTCTCCAAAAAGTACAACCTTTGTCCCCATGTGCAGTTGCAAACCGTAGTCTGGCTTTTTTAATGGCGATTTTGGGGCAGTGGCTTCTTCCTTGATGAGCGGCCTTTCAGGTTATGTCGATATAGGACTCGTTTTTACTCCAGCATCTTCACAGGGTCCTTTGTTGTTGTTCTGGGATTGATTTGCACTTTTTTCACCAACATACGTTCATCTCTAGGAGACTGAACGGATCTCCTTCCTGAGTGGTATGACGGCTGCGTGGTCCCATGGTGTTTATACTTGTGTACTGTTGTTTGTACAGATGAACGTTGTCCCTTCAGGCATTTGGAAATTGCTTTGAAGGATGAACCAGACTTGTGGAGGTCCTCAATTCTTTTTCTGAGGTCTTTGCCAATTACTTTTGATTTTCCCATGATGTCAAGCAAAGATGCACTGAGTTTGAAGGTGGGCCTTGAAGTACATCCACAGGTAGACCTCCAATTGACTCAAATTTTGTCAATTAGCCTATCAGAAGCTTCTAAAGCCATGACATAATTATCTGAAATTTTCCAAGCTGTTTAAAGCCACAGTCAACTTAGTGTATGTAAACTTCTGACCCACTGGAATTGTGATACAGTGAATTGTAAGGGAAATAATCTGTATGGAAATAATTGTTGGAACAATTACTTGTGTCATTCACAGATGTCCTAACCGACTTGCCAAAACTATTGTTTGTTAACAACATTTGTGGAGTGGTTGAAAAACAAGTTTAAATTACTCCAACTTAAGTGTATGTAAACTTCCGACTTCAACTGTATACCTACTGAATACCTGTTACAATATATAGGCCTTGCTTTGGAAAAATGCCCAGTGAATATGTAATAGGGTTTCATAACAATGACAACTATGTTGTGTTTGTGTGTTTGGGAATCAGTTGAATATTCTGGTGGACACAGGCAGCAGTAACTTTGCAGTCGGGGCAGCTGCTCACCCTTTCCTCTGCAGATACTACCATCGCTCACTGTGAGTACCACGGGATCTTATTACGATATACTGAAAGTGCTCCATCTTGAAAACTTTACTGCTGACATGCACAATGCTTTGGGACCATATCAACAGTGGACTGATGGACAACATAGTAAAATATTTTTGTTGAGTAAACTATCCCTTTAAATATGATATTAAATATGAATCCCGTTGAACAGTGAATCTCAGTGGAATCTCTCCCTTTTAGATGGCCCTGCACACACTTCCCTTGGTGGACTTATATAGTAAGCACCTTTTCTCCCCTGTTGTTCATAGGTCTAAATCCTACCGCGACCTTGGGCGCAGTGTCTATGTACCCTACACCCAGGGCCGCTGGGAGGGTGAGCTGGGCACTGACCTGGTGTCTGTGCCGCATGGGCCCAACGCCTCGCTCCGTGCCAACATCGCTGCCATTACCCAGTCGGACCGCTTCTTCATCAACGGATCCAACTGGGAGGGCATCCTGGGCCTGGCCTACGCCGAGATCGCTCGGGTGAGAGGGGGGAAGAGAGAGGCAGGGAAAGGGAAATGGGCTGGGTTGAAAACACATGGGTGAGATGGGCTTGAGGGAGATGGAGAGGGAGGGAGAGAGCGGGAAACAGAGGGCTGAGCAGAGATTGCCTGGGAGGGACGGAGGGAGGGATCAGCTAGAGGGTCACTGGTGAGGGTGGAGAGCCAGCGCTATACAGTAATGTGGAAAATGCACAGTGATGGATTTGTTAAGACACAATGTCAATTTAGGCTTGCTGTCAACAAAATGGCTAAAATAATCATTTTAATATAGCTATCCTTTTCCCATCTATAAATCCTTTCTAAATCACCACCCCCACCCCCTCTGTTTAGCCTGATGAGACACTGGAGCCTTTCTTTGACTCGCTGGTGCGGCAGACCCCCGTGCCAAACCTGTTCTCCCTGCAGATGTGTGGTGCAGGGTTCACCCAGAACTACAGCCTGGGCAGTGCCACCGTGGGCGGCAGCATGGTGAGAGAGAATAGACATACTGTAGATAGGAAAAGGCACAGACACATCTTCTGTTTGAGGGAAATACACAGAAGTGGTGTGCTGTGTTAGTGTAACCAAGAGGGTTATACATAGAGATTGTACAGTATGTGCCAGGCAGGCAGGCAGGTCGGTATTGTTTAGCTATAATCGGTATTACAAAGGCAATATGAGATGGAAAGTGTGTTGAGAGTTTGGACCCAGCCTACGATACTGTTTGATTGCTGTTTTCTTAGATCATTGGTGGAGTGGATTCTTCTCTCTATGTTGGGGACCTGTGGTACACCCCGATCCGCCGGGAGTGGTATTATGAGGTCATCATTGTGCGCATTGAGGTCAATGGTCAGGATCTCAACATGGACTGCAAGGAGGTGAGATACTGTGTGTTTTTCTGATCAACCTTCAATCAATATCTTCCTCCCTATATCGTTCCACTTTCTCTTTAATATATTCATATAATATATGCCCTTTAGAAGACACTTTTATCCAAAGCAACTAATAGGTATGTGTGATTAAATATTAAGTATGAGTGGCCCCTTCTCTTTTCATCTTTTGTTTGCTCCTGGATTCTCTTTAGTTAACCCTGAATATCTGTCAATAATAATTGCGCAGTAAGTGACAGTGAATAAATAATGACTTTAATGAATTAATGAATTTGCTTCCTCTCTCTCTTGGCTTGTGTCTCTATCAGTACAACTATGATAAGAGCATTGTGGACAGTGGCACCACTAACCTCCGGCTCCCTCGCAAAGTGTTCCAGGAAGCCGTGAAGGCCATCGAGGCAGCCTCGTCTGTGAGTCCCTCCTCATACCTCTTCTCATCTCTCTCTCACTCCCTCTCTCTCTCTCTCTCTCTGTTGTTTTGTTCTCTCTCTTCTTTCTAGCTGCCAGTTTCAGCTAGTGTCATGTGAAATCCCTTTTGTCAGGTCTAATGTCTGTAATAGTTTCATGGCTATAATCTTTCTCGAGTTTCTGCAATTGCTAAATATTCTTTCTACCCTTCTCTCCGAAACACACACACACACACACACACACACACACACACACACACACACACACACACACACACACACACACACACACACACACACACCCCATGTCTCCCATCAGACAGAGCAGTTTCCCTCTGGGTTCTGGTTGGGGGAGCAGCTGGTGTGCTGGCAGGCGGGCACCACCCCGTGGCACATCTTCCCTGTCATCTCGCTCTACCTCATGAGTGAGAACCGCAACCAGTCCTTCCGCATCTCCATTCTCCCACAGGTAACAGTGTCTGTCTGTGTACTTACCTGTCATTGAATACAATAGGTCTTCATCATTCAATGAATCAACTCAATGAGGGAGTGATGATCCTCTCTTCAACTCCTTGAACTTTTTATTCAATTTAGATGTGTTGAGAACTACAGAGAGTATTTGGTGTACCGTCCATTGTAGGTGTCCTCTGCTGACTCGATGTCCACTGTGTGTTTGTGCCCCCTGCAGCAGTACCTGCGGCCTGTGGAGGACGTAGCCTCTGCCCAGGAGGACTGCTATAAGTTTGCCGTGTCCCAGTCCAGCACGGGCACCGTCATGGGCGCCGTCATCATGGAGGGCTTCTATGTGGTGTTCGACCGCCAGAGGAAACGCATTGGATTTGCTGTCAGCATCTGCCATGGTGAGGGGGACGGGGACGGAGGGACTATGAGAAGTGCATTCGGGAAAGTATTCAGACCTCTTGACTTTTTCCACATTTTGTAACGTTACAGGCTTATTCTAAAAATGTATTAAATATTTTTTTCTCATCAATCTATACACAATACCCAACAATGAAAAAGCAAAAACTGTTTTTTGGACATTTTTGCAAATGTATTAAAAATTAAAAACAGAAATACCTTATTTAGCTTTTGCTATTAAACTGGATATTGAGCTCAAGTGCATCTTGTTTCCACTGATCATCCTTGAGATGTTTCTACAACTTGATTGGAGTCCACCTGTGGTAAATTCAATTAATTGGACATGATTTGGAAAGGCACACACCAGTCTATATAACGTCCCACGGTTGACAGTGCATGTCAGAGAAAAAAAACAAGCCATGAGGTCGTAGGAATTGTCTGTAGACCCCCGAGACAGGATTGTATCAAGGCACAGATCTGGGGAAGGGTACCAAAAAATTCTGCAGCATTGAAGGTTCCCAAGAACACAGTGGCCTCCATCATTCTTAAATGGAAGAAGTTTGGAACCACCAAGACTCTTCCTAGAGCTGTCCGCCTGGCCAAACTGAGCAATCGGTGGAGAAGGGCCTTGGTCAAGGAGGTGACCGAGAACCTAATGGTCACTCTGACAAAGTTCTAGAACTCCTCTGTGGAGATGGGAGAACCTTCCAGAAGGACAACCATCTCTGCAGCACCACCAATCAGGCCTTTATGGTAGAGTGGCTAGATGGAAGTCACTCCACAGTTAAATCCACATGACAGCCCACTTGGAGTTTGCCAAAAGGCACCTAAAGACTCACAGACCATGAGAAACAAGATTCTCTGGTCTGATGAAACCAAGATTGAACTCTTTGGCTTGAATGCCAAGTGTCACGTCTGGAGGAAACCTGGCACCATCCATACGGTGAAGCATAGTGGTGGCAGTATCATGCTGTGGGGATGTTTTTCAGCAGTAGGGACTGGGAGACTATTCAGGATCGAGGGAAAGGTTAACGGAGCAAAGTTCAGAGAGATCCTTGATGAAAACCTGCTCAGGACCTCAGACTGGGGTGAAGGTTCACCTTCCAACAAGACAATGACCCAAAGCACACAGCCAAGACATCACAGGAGTGGAATCAGGACAAGTTTCGGAATGTTCTTGAGGGGCCCAGCTGGAGCCCGGACTTGAACACCGATCGGACATCTCCGGAGAGACCTGAAAATAGCTGTGCAGCGACGCTCCCCATTAAACCTGACAGCACTTGAGAGGATCTGCAGAGAATAATGGGAGAAACTCTCCAAATGCAGGTGTGCCAAGCTTGTAGCGTCATACACAAGACGTCATACCCAAGAAGACTCGAGGCTGTAATAGCTACCAAAGGTGCTTCAACAAAGCACTGACTAAAGGGTCTGAATACTTATGTAAATGTGATATTTCAGTTTTTATTTTAAAAACTTGCACACCAAAAATACAAAAAATGTTTTTGCTTTGTCATTTTGGGATATTGTGTGTAGATTTACGAGGAACATTTTAGAATAGGGCTGTAAACATAACAAATATGTAAACAAAACATTATGAACACCTGCTCTTTCTATGAAATAGACTGACCAGGTGATCACTTATTGGTGTCACTTGTTAAATCCACTTCAATCAGTGTAGATGAAAGGGAGGAGACAGGTTAAATAATAATTAATTTGTGTGTATGTATGTGTGTGGATGTGTTTAACTATACTTGTGGAGACATTTTGTTGGTCCCCAAAAGGTCAAATTCTATTTCTAGGGGGGTTAAGGTTAGAATTAGTTTTAGGGTTGGAATTAGGTTTAGGGTTAGGAGCTAGGGTTAGTTTTAGGATTAGGGTTGGAGCTAAGGTTAGGGTTAAGGTTAGGGTACGGGTTAGGGGTTAGGGAAAATAGGATTTTGAATGGGACTGAATTGTGTGTCCCCACAAGGTTAGTTGTACAAGAATGTGTGTGTGTGCCTGTATATATGTATATTGCTGATCTATGTCTATTTCTATGCCACAGTGCACGATGAGTTCCGCACAGCCTCCGTTGAGGGGCCGTACCATGGCGTGGACCTGGAGGACTGCGGCTACAACATCCCGCAGACGGACGAGTCCACCCTCATGACCATTGCCTACATAATGGCGGGCATCTGTGCCCTCTTCATGCTGCCATTGTGCCTTATGGTGTGCCAGTGGCGCTTCTCCCGCTGCCTTCGCCCACCTGGATTTGGGGACTTTGCTGATGATATCTCACTCCTCAAATGATAGAGAGACATGGACATACTGTACACAGGAGAGGAAAGCCTAACAGAAATGGAGATGGTGGCTTTGCTTATTGTTGTTGAGTGAGCATCAGCCTCATTGAGTAATGCAGAAACAGATTAGTATGTAGGATGGTGTTGGTTGTGGCTTGGGCGGGTAGCACAATGACCAAACAAGCCAATGGCCATTTACTTTGGATTCATCAAAGGTGGATATACCAGCAAGCTGGGTTCAATGGCTTCCTGGATTCAGTGGACAACTTTATTGATATAAGGGCATGATATAAATATACAGTACGTATAGGTGTGTGTGTGATTGTTTGTGATTGTATGAGGTGTGTGTATATGTATGTATGTGTGTTTATGGATCACATGTACAAATTAGATTATCTAGAATTTAAGGATGGACCTGATCATTGAATATATTGGATTTGTTTGATTTGACATCAACAGTACCAGCTAAGGAACGCTAATCATAAGTGCTAATTGGGTGAACTTTTCAAGAGTGAAATTAGCACTCAAATATCAGATGCAATGAACTTTTATGGTGAAGCCATGTTACTTGGTGTGCATTAAAAAGCTAAGATTATGTATTTAATACAGTTAATATCAGATATGGCACTTTTATATGGCTCTTGTTGATTCAGTTGGTGCATTACCTCACTGCTAATGAATGCACTAATTCACACAGAAAGAAAAGCACGGACACACACACGCAATGATTCTCCCACACATACAGATGTCTTCAAAACCTCCAAACAGCTTGAACATCTCAGCCAACCCCTCAACAGCTTTATACAAAAACTCACCGACACAGACAGTAACACACATATTCATATTCACATATTCATGTTCAGTCAACTGCACTATCCCTATGGTGCGCTTGAATATCAATAGTTGTGTTATTTTACATAAATGAACACAATATTAAAATGTCTCAATGAGGGACAGATTCTACTTTCATCGACCTGCTGTAAATAAAACTGAAATGTATATCTGTCAGATGCACTGACCACAGACTACGAATAAATAAAGTAACAAATATAACAGAATCTGTGTCCTGACTTTAGTTCCCCTTCCCTGATGAGTGGGATACAGACATCTGGACTTATGTCACTGTTGTTTAAATGAGTCCTGTATCCTGTATTGCCACATTTCATGTAGGTTGAAAATAGTCAAGGTCTCTAAGTAATGGATCAAATATGGCAGTATCATGATTAGAAGACCAATAAGATGTATTTTTCAAGAATCAATGGGAATATACACCGAGTATAGAAAACATTAAGAACAGCTTCTCTTTCCATGACAGACTGACCAGGTGAAAGCTATGATCCCTTATTGATGTCACTTGTTAAATAAACTTCAATCAGCATAGATGAAGGGGAGGAGACAGGTTAAAGAAGGATTTGTTAACCTTGAGACATGGATTGTGTGTGCGCCATTCAGGGGGTGAATGGGCAAGACAAAATATTGAAGTGCTTTTGAATGGGACCTCAAAAGTTTCCTGAGTGTATCAAGAATGGTCCACCACCCAAAGGACATCCAGCCAACTTGATACAACTGTGGGAAGCATTGAGACAACATGGGTCAGCATCCCCGTAGAACGCTTTTGACACCTTGTAGAGTCCATTTATATATTTTTATTTTATTTAGGAGTGTAACGTTTTAACTCATCCAGGTGGATAATAAAAATAACAAATAAGTTGTTGCGGAAGTGACGACATTACGGAAACTACAGTCTCAGCTTTCGTAGATGAAATTGTAGTCCACAAATAAACGGCAGACTAAAGACGTCGACGAAAAGGTATAATGCATAAATCAGTATGACATTTAGCCTTGGGATTGTAGTACTTTCTTGCGTGTTGAGGGCTAGCTGACAATGGCTAGTTAACGTCGTTAGCTGGCTAGCTGTTTGTCAGCCACACTGTCTGTTTATAGCGAGCGCAGCTAATTAGCAAGCTATCAGATGAACTAAGGAGTTCTGGCTATTTACATAACTAGCTGTCGAATAAAAATAGTTAGCAATGTGTTTCGCTATTTCGTTTGTCGCAGTCGTGTTATAAAATGAGCTTCCAAACGGCTGTAACTAACTAGCTCCTGTAACGTTGGTAGTTAGCTAGTTTACATTACTGTACAGCAAGCCAATTTACACGCCCGAAACAAGAGTGGGGTTTTATGTCAATACATCTAACGTTAGCTAACAAACGTTAGGTATGTCAAGTTAATTACATCTGAAGTTGGGAGTTAGTTTAGTAGAAGTAGACCTAACACACAACGTCACATAGTTAACAAACATGTCTTTGTTAATTTCTGAATCTGTCAACATTGATATCCATACTATGTTTTCCTCCACTACTGTACTGATTAATAACACTGCCCCTGCCTAGGGTTTCCCACACTCGGACCTGGGGCCCGCCCTGGGTACATGTTTTGGTTTTTGCCCTAACACTACACAGCTGATTCCAGTAATCAAAGCTTACTGATGAGTTGGCTATTTGAATCAGCTGTGTAGAGTGCTTGGGCAAAAACCAAAATGTGTACCCAGTGGGAAGTTTGGGAAAGCTCGTCCTAGCACAATAATGGACAAAATCAGGGTTTCCCAACCCTCTCCTTGGCCCACACAGTGTTTAACCCTACATTGGCACACCAGATTAAATTAGTCAAAGCCGTGATGATTAATTGACTAATGAATCAGGTGTGGCAGTTTAGAGTTAAATCAAAGAGGAAGAGAGGCCCAACTGCGGAAAATCTGTCTCCCACCAGCAAGCGGTGTTTTTGTATCAAATCAAATTTTATTTGTCATATACACATGGTTAGCAGATGTTAATGCGAGTGTAGCATAGGCAAGATACAGTAGATGGTATCGAGTACAGTATATACATATGAGATGAGTATGTAAACAGTGGCATAGTTAAAGTTAAAGTGGCTAGTGATACATGTATTACATAAGGATGCAGTAGATGATAGAGTACAGTATATACGTATACATATGAGATGAATAATGTAGGGTATGTAAACATTATATTAGGTAGCATTGTTTAAAGTGGCTAGTGATATATTTTACATCCTTTCCCATCAATTCCCATTATTGAAGTGGCTGGAGTTGAGTCAGTGGGTTGGCAGCAGCCACTCAATGTTAGTGGTTGCTGTTTAACAGTCTGATGGCCTTGAGATAGAAGCTGTTTTTCAGTCTCTCGGTCCCAGCTTTGATGCACCTGTACTGACCTCGCCTTCTGGATGATAGCGGGGTGAACAGGCAGTGGCTCGGGTGGGTGTTGTCCTTGATGATCTTTATAGCCTTCCTGTAACATCGGGTGGTGTAGGTGTCCTGGAGGGCAGGTAGTTTGCCCCCGGTGATACGTTGTGCAGACCTCACTACTCTCTGGAGAGCCTTACGGTTGTGGGCGGAGCAGTTGCCGTACCAGGCGGTGATACAGCCCGCCAGGATGCTCTCGATTGTGCATCTGTAGAAGTTTGTGAGTGTTTTTGGTGACAGGTAAATGAATGTTGAATTTGGTCAACAAATAAAATGTATGGCTTATTTGCTACCTGAGGTTTATTTTTAATCAGAGGTTTTGTAATGCTGGAGTTTGTATGTATGTATGTATGTACTGATAAGTAGGACATGTGTCATCCCGGCAAATTGTCTTAAGATGGCTATGCATATTCAAATTGGCTCTGTCAGCCAAAACTGCCAAATGCTCCCATCTAAAGGTAAATCGATTCTCAATTGCGGTACGGTTCTTGAAACATAAAGCCCTTTAACACCAAATCATTTCACAAATGCAAAATATACACTTACTGTACACTGTTTTTAAGCGGTTTTAGCACAGTATTTTTCAGCGACAACACTTTTTAACAAAACCTCCCTGATCAGAAGATTCTATTGTCAATAAGCGCCAAAGGTAGTTATGCATGGGCTATCCCTACCCTTGTGTTGATGTCCTCGGAATAACATGTTGAACTGGTCGAACCACCCAGAAATTACAATCTGAGTCTTTCCCTTTGTTGATGTAGTCTAGTTTATTCTGCTTTTCGCTAGATTCTCCTATCTTAATTTACAAGCTTCACAAAATCTGGGTTCAAGTGGCCTCTGCCCACACTGTCATAAACAACACAATTTGTATGAATTTGTGTCATGACAAGTCTGTGTGTGCTGTAATATGAATAACACATGGTTCTCTTTGTCAGGTTATAGTCCTATTCTTTCCTAACAGAGAAAAGGGGCATGTCAGTACTTGGCAAAATATGCATTGGTCACAATGGCTTTGGCATTTTGTAGAACTTTAGTTGATTCATATGCTACATGGTAGAGGTCGACCAATTAATCGGAATGGCCGATTAATTAGGGCCGATTTCAAGTTTTCATAACAATCGGAAATCGGTATTTTTGGCCGATTTTTAAAAAGAAATACAATTTAAAAAAAGGTTTTACACCTTTTATTTAACGAGGCGAGTCAGTTAAGAACGTTCTTATTTTCAATGACGGCCTAGGAACAGTGGGTTAACTGCCTTCGGGCAGAACGACAGATTTTTACCTTGTCAGCTATGGGATTCAATCTTGCAAGCTTATAGTTAACTAGTCCAACGCTCTAACCACCTGCCTCTCATTGCACTCCACGAGGAGCCTACCTGTTACGTGAATGCAGTAAGAAGCTAAGGTAAGTTGCTAGCTAGCATTAAACTTATCTTATAAAAAACAAGTAATCATAATCACTAGTTAACTACACATGGTTGATGATATTACTAGTTTATCTAGCGTGTCCTGCGTTGCATATAATCGATGCGGTGCCCATTCGCAGAAAAAGGACTGTCGTTGCTCCGTGTACCTAACCATAACCATCAATGCCTTTCTTAAAATCAATACACAGAAGTATATATTTTTAAACCTGCATATTTAGCTCAAAGAAATCCAGGTTAGCAGACAATATTAACCAGGTGAAATTGTCACTTCTCTTGCGTTCATTGCACGCAGAGTCAGGGTATATGCGATAATAAACATTTTGTTTTCAAAATGATAGTTTCTGGATTCGACCATATTAATGACCAAAGGCTCGTATTTCTGTGTGTTATTATGTTATAATTAAGTCTATGATTTGATAGAGCAGTCTGACTGAGCGATGGTAGGCAGCAGCAGGCTCGTAAGCATTAATTCAAACAGCACTTTTGTGCGTTTGTGAAATGGCTAGCTAGTTAGCGGGGTGCGCGCTAATAGCGTTTAAAACGTCACTTGCTCTGAGACTTGGAGTAGTTGTTCCCTTTGCTCTGCATGGGTAACGCTTCTTCGAGGATGACTGTTGTTGTGTTCCTGGTTCGAGCCCAGGTAGGGGTGAGGAGAGGGACGGAAGCTATACTGTTACACTGGAAATACTAAAGTGCCTATAAGAACATCCAATAGTCAAAGGTATATGGAATACAAATGGTATCGAGAGAAATAGTCCTATAAATACTATATTAACTACAACCTAAAACCTCTTACCTTGGAATATTGAAGTCGCATGTTAAAAGGAACCACCAGCTTTCATATGTTCTGAGCAAGGAACTTAAACGTTAGCTTTGGCACATATTGCACTTTTACTTTCTTCTCCAACACTTTGTTTTTTTATTATTTAAACCAAATTCAACATGTTTCATTATTTATTTGAGGCTAAATTGATTTTATTGATGTATTATATTAAGTTAAAATAAGTGTTCATTCAGTATTGTTGTAATTGTCATTATTACAAATACATTTTTAAAAATCGTCCGATTAATCGGTGTCGGCTTTTTTTGGTCCTCCAATAATCGCTATCTCCGTTGAAAAATCATAATCGGTCAACCTCTACTACATGAAGTTGTCCTTGTATTCTGTGGTTAGACTAGCCTATCATTAGCAGGATCATAGTGTCACATGGATATGGTAAAACATGTACCGTCCGCCTCTCCAGTGTCAGTAACAGCACAATGTTATATAGGCCTGGTGCCGTGATTGGCTGGAGTTCTGATATGAACAGTGTGCCAATGGAGGGTGTGTACCAGTGCATTACTTTGAGGGCTGTTGAATATGAGAACTGCTCTGTTGTTGTGAAATCTCGCTACTGCCTTTTGAATGCCACACTGCAGTGGAGCCATCTCTCCCTCTTCTGTGTGTCCAGCTACTTTCTCTACTCCTCCTCACCACCCTGTCTCCTCAGGCTGCCGGTCCTAATGTGGAGGCGGAGCAGAACTTGTGTTGAGCACGTGCCTGTGTTGCCATGGGGTCACCCCCCTTGTTCCTGCTCCTCCTGGGCCTGACCCCTATGCTCCGCCTGACTGTTCATACCTTCCACACGTCGACCCCTCCCCCGGCTCCCCCTCCCTCCTGTGGGCCGGGCCAGTCCTGGGCCGTCCGGCTGCACACAGACTCCGAGCTGCTGGAGGCTGAAGGCTCCACCCTTCATGAGCTGGCCAGCAGGGTGGCTGAGCAGGCTGGCCTGGAGAACAGGGGCCAGATAGGGCAGCTGGAGGGCCACTACCTGCTCTGTGCCGGGCCTGAGGAGGAGGGCAGGCCGGGGGACGTGCTGGCAGCCCACCCTCATGTGCTCTGGCACTCCCAGGAGCAGGTCCTCAGCCGCTCCAAGAGGGCAATAGCCTTCAACGACCCCAGATACCCATTACAGTGGCACCTGGTGAGAATTAGGCCTAATCTGTCTTCTTCTTTATTTTTCTTCAGAACTGTCTCATAGCGAAACAATATTCAGATCTACTGAATATATACACACCTATAACCTATAGAATATTCAAATCTACTTACTGCACACTTATAGAATATTCAGATCTGTAAGAATGCACAGTACTTTTTAAACTGTCGGCTATATGCCACGTTTATTTTCAATGTCTTCAACTCTGTAACCTTTGTCACTTCCCTGCTCTTCTCCTCTCCACCCACCCACAGCACAACGATGTCAGGGAGGGCATGGACATCAATGTGACTGGTGTATGGGAGCACAACATCACAGGGACAGGGGTGACAGTGGTGGTCGTGGATGATGGGGTTCAGCACACCCTCCAGGACATTCAGCCAAACTATGTGAGTTTCATACTGGCCACATCTAGGCCTATTTCCTTTTCAAGCTTTTTACTATTAAAATGGGTAAGCTGACGCACACCCCAAAGTCTTTTGTAGAGGTTCTGACTTACGGAGAGTAAACTATAAAAAAGAAAGTAGGTCACAGACTCTAATTATGCTCCCAAATATTTTATGGGTATCGCAACCAACATTACGGCACACAGTGCCTTCTTCAGTTTAGGGTTCAGTGCACCGAAGAAGGCACAGTGTGCCATAACATTTTTGGGAGCATAATTAATGGCTTTGTTTCTTTTTAAAGCTTTTTGCTAATGTCATCATGTAGTATGTTCTTTTCCAAATTCACATTCTTTATTCTTGAGAAATACTAATGTTCTCGTGCTTCATTCTGTCCCTTTAGAGTCCAGAGGGCAGTTATGACTTGAACTCCAACGACCCGGACCCCATGCCCCACCCGGACGCCCACAGTGGCAACCACCATGGCACGCGCTGCGCTGGGGAGATTGCTGCTGTCTCCAACAACAGCTTCTGCGCTGTGGGCGTGGCCTATGGCAGTAAAGTGGCAGGTACATTGTGTGTTTGGAAAGCATGGTTATGGTAACCGTCAGAAGATTTTACAGGGTTGTATTCATTAGTGCGCACACCTTAGTAAATAGTTTTGCATGGAAAATGAACGTTTGTGTTGCTTTTTGGACAAGGTCAGGTAGTCCCTCTCTGTTTGTCCTTTTCTTCAGGTTGGTGCCTTGGGGGGAATTCAGACCCAAGATAGGCGCGCATAAATTGAACTTTTCTCTCTACGAGTATTCTGATCTTGAACGCATGTGACAGCCAGCTAAACGTTTGGGGTGGATATCATAGAAATTGAGGTGTCAGAGGTGTACACCGTATTCTGACCTTAACTTAATTCCCTTATAATTCCACCACCTTTACGCACAAGGAAACCATGACTAATGTCGAGCACCTGTCGGTTCCAAGTAGAAAAATATCTATTTCCAGTAGTAATGACACGATTCTCCATGCATGGTAATGTATAATTGATAAGAGCTACAGTTGAAGTCAGAAGTTTACATACACTTAGGTTGGAGTCATTAAAACTCATTTTTCAACCACTCCACAAATTTCTTGTTAACAAACTATAGTTTTGGCAAGTCGGTTAGGACATCCACTTTGTGCATGACACAAGTAATTTTTCCAACAATTGTTTACAGACAGATTATTTCACTTATAATTCACTATATCACAATTCCAGTAGGTCAGAATTTTACATACACTAAGTTGATTATGCCTTTAAATTCCAGAAAATGATGTCATGGCTTTAGAAGCTTCTGATAGGCTAATTGACATCATTTGAGTCAATCGGAGATGTACCTGTGGATGTATTTCAAGGCCTACCTTCAAACTCAGTGCCTCTTTGCTTGACATCATTGGAAAATTAAAAGAAATCAGCGAAGACCTCAGAAAAAAAAATGTAGACCTCTGCAAGTCTGGTTCATCCTTGGGAGCAAATTCCAAAAGCCTGAAGGTACCACGTTCATCTGTACAAACAATAGTACGCAAGTATAAACACCATGGGACCACGCAGCCGTCATACCCTTCAGGTGGGAGACGCGTTCCGTCTCCTAGAGATGAACGTACATTGGTGCGAAAAGTTCAAGTCAATCCCAGAACAACAGCAAAGGACCATGTGAAGATGATGGAGGAAACAGGTACGAAGCTATCTATATCCACAGTAAAAACGAGTCCTATATCGACATAACCTGAAAGGCCGCTCAGCAAGGAAGAAGCCACTGCCCCAAAACCATTAAAAAAAAAGGGGAGGCTTGCAAGCCGAAGAACACCATCCCAACCGTGAAGCACGGGGGTGGCAGCATCATGTTGTGTGGGTGCATTGCTGCAGGAGGGACTGGTGCACTTCACAAAATAGATGGCATCATGAGGTAGGAAAATTATGTGGATATATTGAAGCAACATCTCAAACATCAGTCAGGAAGTTAAAGCTTGGTCGCAAATGGGTCTTCCAAATGGACAATGATCCCAAGCATACTTCCAAAGTTGTGGCAAAATGGCTTAAGGACAACAAAGTCAAGGTATTGGAGTGGCCTATAGGACATTTGTGGGTAGAACAGAAAAAGGGTGTGAGAGCAAGGAGTCCTACAAATCTGACTCAGTTACACCAGCTCTGTCAGGAGGAATGGGCCACAATTCATCCAACTTATTGTGGGAAACTTGTGTCAGGCTACCCAAAACATTTGACCCAAGTTAAACAATTTTAAAGGCAATACTACCAAATACTAATTGAGTGTATGTAAACTTCTGACCCACTGGGAATGTGATGAAAGAAATGAAAGCTGAAATGAATCATTCTCTCTACTATTATTCTGACATTTCACTTTCTTAAAATAAAGTGGTGATCCTAACTGACCTAAGACAGGGACTTTTTACTGGGATTAAATGTCAGGAATTGTGAAACTGAGTTTAATGTATTTGTCTCAGGTCTATGTAAACTTCCGACTTCAACTGTAGTTAAATGAGTATTCGTTTGGAAAAGGGGTTTGTAATTGCAATTGTTTAACAAGCATTGTTTAACATGCATTTCGCTACACCCGGAATACCATCTGCTAAATATGTGTATGTGACCAATAAAATGTTATTTGATGTTAGCTTAGTTTCCCTTATGATCGCTCTGAACAAACTTTATTTGACTCTTTGCAAACTGGAATCCATATGTCCTGAGGCTGCATTCATTGTAGCTGGGGATTTTAACAAGGCTAATCTGAAAACAAGACTCCCTAAATTGTATCAGCATATCGATTGCGCAACCAGGACTGGAAAAACCTTGGATCATCGCTATTCTAACTTCCGCGAAGCATATAAGGCCCTGCCCTGCTCTTCTTTCGGAAAAGCTGACCACGACTCCATTTTGTTGATCCCTGCCTACAGACAGAAACTAAAACAAGAAGCTCCCGCGCTGAGGTCTGTTCAACGCTGGTCCGACCAATCTGATTCCACACTCCAAGACTGCTTCCATCACGTGGACTGGGATATGTTTCGTATTGCATCAAACAACAACATTGACGAATACGCTGATTCGGTGAGCGAGTTCATTAGAACGTGCGTTGAAGATGTCGTTCCCATAGCAACGATTTAAAACATTCCCAAACCAGAAACCGTGGATTGATGGCAGCATTCGCGTGAAACTGAAAGCGCGAACCACTGCTTTTAATCAGGTCAAGGTGACCGGAAACATGACCGAGTACAAACAGTGTAGCTATTCCCTCCGCAAGGCAATCAAACAAGCTAAGCGTCAGTATAGAGACAAAGTAGAATCTCAATTCAACGGCTCAGACACAAGAGGTATGTGGCAGGGTCTACAGTCAATCACGGATTAAAACCAGCCCCGTCACGGACCAGGATGTCTTGCTCCCAGGTAGACAAAATAACTTTTTTGCCCGCTTTGAGGACAATACAGTGCCACTGACACGGCCCGCAACCAAAACATGCGGACTCTCCTTCACTGCAGCCGACGTGAGGAAAACATTTAAACGTGTTAACCCTCGTAAGGCTGCAGGCACAGACGGCATCCCCAGCCGCGCCCTCAGAGCATGTGCAGACCAGCTGGCTGGTGTGTTTACGGACATATTCAATCAATCCCTATCCCAGTCTGTTGTTCCCACATGCTTCAAGAGGGCCACCACTGTTCCTGTTCCCAAGAAAGCTAAGGTAACTGAGCTAAACGACTACCGCCCCGTAGCACACACTTCCGTCATCATGAAGTGCTTTGAGAGACTAGTCAAGGACCATATCACCTCCACCCTACCTGACACCCTAGACCCACTCCAATTTGCTTACCGCCCAAATAGGTCCACAGACGATGCAATCTCAACCACACTGCCCTAACCCATCTGGACAAGAGGAATACCTATGTGAGAATGCTGTTCATCGACTACAGCTTGGCGTTTAACACCATAGTACTCTCCAAGCTCGTCATCAAGCTCGAGACCCTGGGTCTCGACCCCGCCCTGTGCAACTGGGTACTGGACTTCCTGACGGGCCGCCCCCAGGTGGTGAGGGTAGGCAACAACATCTCCACCCCGCTGATCCTCAACACTGGGGCCCCACAAGGGTGCGTTCTGAGCCCTCTCCTGTACTCCCTGTTCACCCACGACTGTGTGGCCAAGACTGGATCGTTGTCATACAGTTCCATTATTAGTAGGGTAGATTTCTAGAGCTATTGTTCAACCCCTATTGTACACTTTTCTCACCTTCAATATTTTATGGCTTGATCAATTTGAATATGGCAACTTTCATGATGAGTCAAACCACTATTTTGTGCGTAAAGGCTCTCCAAACCTGTTTTTTATGATTCATAAATACTTTCATAACCCTAAATTATCTACAAAATCAGAGTATTTTAAAAATCTACAGATTTGTTGCTGAAACGGAGGCAAATAAACATATATTTAAATGTCTTTATTTTATTGATCCCTAATATTCTGAACCCGTTCTCTCTATATTAAATTGTCTGTCGAGAAAATTTTGATTTAAATGTACACCGTATTTAAAGGGATGGCTTTAGATAAATGTGCTGAAAACCCAATGAATAAAAATTCCATGAGGAAATCTGTTGGCCAGCAAGTGGGAGAATCTTCAGCAGTTGAATTAATTGTATTTGGTGCGTGTAAGGGAGCCACTCCCAAAGAGCTCGCTGTGCACCTGCATAAGGTACAGCTGAATACCAAATACTGAGAAATGCTTAAATCAAAACATGAAGGAAGGGCAGACATTTCCTAAGGCTGAATTGGGCCCCTAGTGAATACAACCCTGGTCTGGTTAGGTGCTGAGGAAACTGTCATGGCCCTGGTTTGGTGCTATCAGATTCGTATGTTTTGATGTCCTTTCTTCATGTCATGTTTTGTCTGTTCAGGTATCAGAGTCCTGGATGGGCCGCTCACAGACAGTATGGAGGCGGTGGCTTTCAACAAGCACTACCAGATCAACGACGTCTACAGCTGCAGGTACAACAGCGAGTAGCTCAGCCTCACATGACTCTGAACATGCTTGGTTTGCTTATAATCTCAGCATAAAGCAAAATATTAACCGGAATATACAGCCAAACACAGCTCTAAGCATGTTTATAAAGATATGCCCTTCTCTCTCTAGATTTTTCCTCCGCTGCTCTTTAGTGGCTGTAGGAAAAATGTGTCTGACTCAACTGTGCTCTCCTCTTCCCTTTCCTCCTCAGTTGGGGTCCTGACGATGATGGCCGCACTGTCGATGGACCACACCCCTTGGGCAAGGTTAGCGTGGATACAACACACAACCCATTTCTAACATGTTTTGCCAGTCCTAGGCTGCATTCCAAACACTTAAGCACACCCTCAGCCCTCAAATTAAGTGGACACTTGTGATGATGTCTGATGAGTTTACACTTGCAGGGCAAGATGCGAGGGAGGAAGGAATGTTTTTTAAATGGACCACCCTTGCCCAGAATTTTGTCACTCGTTCATCCCTTGATGGTTGTTTATAGCAAAGTAGCTTGTTTATAGCAAAATAGCTAGCAAAGTAATGACCTAACTAACATTAGCCTGCCTAGCTGGAACTTCTGAAGAAGGAACATTTTTTATTTCTACATTTTTTATTTCCAAAAGCTAACCTAACAAAAACATTACTTTTGCGAGACATGTTTGTGCATTAGTAGCACAATTTCTAGCTTATTTACATTTGTTTTTAATTACACTTGTATGTTGACTTCGCCATATTGACGTTGAGGTTTTAAGTCTTAGTGGATGTACATTCATCACGAATTGAATTATGGGGCGTTTCAGGCCCGAAGTGAACATAATTGTACACTCGCAAACTCGATCAAAAACAAGGGCTGAGGGGCTTACTTTGCGAACTTCCCTTGTTTGGACTGATGTCCAAGATAGTGACGGCGAAGGTAACTGGAGGAGGGTGTGTCTTTTGATGAGTTTTAAACGCAGCCCTAGTCTCCTTATAGAAATGCATTTCTGCACCACTCTTCGGTACCAGCAGAGGGCAGTATATTGTTGTTCTCTAAAGGGCACGGTTTGTGTGAGTGTCTTATGAGACAAAAAAAAAAGAGAGAACACATCCCTTACACACGTACATGCACATATACACACACACACACACACTCTTACTCGAGACAAATTGTCTGGCTTTTTCTGGTCAATTTCGTTTCCTAGGTGTGCCTCACTCCCTGAATGGCTTTGGCAGGCACTGTGGAAATGAATCAGAACCACCGAATCCCCTCAGCCAGTCCTCATGGTCTAATAGAAATTTGTGCTAGCTGCGGCTTCTAGCTTTTCACAAACCTAAGAATGGCGGTATACACACAGGATATGATTATAATGACACACTGACTATACCAACCATTAGAAACACCTTCCATGGACCCTACAAGATGTCAAGTGTTCAACAGGGATGCTGGCCCATGTTGACTTCAATGCTTCCCACAGTTGTGTCAAGTTGGCTGGATGTCTTTTGGGTGGTGGACCATTCTTGATACACATGGGAATTTGTTGAGCATGAAAAACTCAGCTGCGTTGCAGTTCTTGACACAAAATGGTGTGCCTGGCTCCTACTACCATACCCTGTTCAAAGGCACTTAAATCTTTTGTCTTTCCCATTCACCCCTGAATGGCACACATACACAATCCATGTCTCAATAAGGGATCATAGCTTTCACCTGGGCAGTTTATGTCATGGAAATGTTTGGTATACTCAATATTGATTATTCAGGTATGACTAGGCCTGTGAATGCTGCTATGTACTCTGGTTGGCTGTATTAGTCTGCAAGAAGTTACTAGGCGTGACTAACTGAAGCAAATGTTTCCTTGTTTGGCCTGTAGGCGGCGCTGCAGCACGGAGTGATTGCTGGCAGACGGGGCTTCGGCAGTATCTTTGTCGTCGCCAGTGGCAATGGGGGCCTGTACGAGGACAACTGCAACTACGATGGCTATGCTAACTCAATCTACACTGTTACCATTGGTCAGTGAATAAGAGCAATGTTGTCTGTCTCTGTGTCTGCGTGTTGTGTTTCTAACCGTGTGTGTCTCTTGTAGGAGCAGTAAATGAGGAAGGGAAGATGCCCTTCTATGCTGAGGAGTGTGCCTCCATGCTGGCTGTCACCTTCAGCAGTGGGGGCAGAACACTGCGTAGTATTGTGAGTCTACTGCTAGTAACACACACACACACACACCATCTCGAGGGAGTTTTCACACATAGTTCTGAGCTATAGTTGGAATCCGAGTTCGGTTATTTGTTGCATTGTATTTTTTTTCTTCCATGTGGTCTGTTTGGGTTCACATTGCCAAATGTCAAACAAACTAAAATGCCTAAACTACCACCTGTTCATGCAAGTCCATGATTTATTGGGGATTTAATGCGAGCATTTTTCTATCTATGATTATCAAGAAGCATAACTTGTGTGTACCAAACCTCATATTGCTCTCGCTTTGGTCTTCCAACAACATGCAGGAGTAAACAGTGCAATAGCCACTCTAACTCTGACGTGAATAGGCAATTTTCCATAGCCTATATCCCAGCCCCCCTCTCCCCTAACATGCATCGGATGTGCTCATAAATGCACTGCTACTTACAGAATGTCTCAGAGATACCAAGTTATGGTACTGCGTGCATTCGATCAAACGCTCTCAGTCAAACAGACAATAATACTGCGCACCTCTGGTGCTTTTCTTGTGTTTGGTCCAGACTGCATTCTCACCTGCAGTGAACTGCACCACGGTACCAATGGAATCCCCCTTACAAAGACTTGTTGTGCCTCGGCCCTTAAGACATAGATTGAGAAAGTTGGACAGTCGGATGATGACAGATGATACTGTACTGTGCCAATCAGACATCTTTGAGTGAGGTAGAGAGGACACATTGATGGCTAGTGAGTTAAAGGAAAACCACCCCAAAAATATATTTTGGTGTTTATTTCATTAGTCCGTTGTTGATATAGTCTCAGAATGGTTTGCATGTCCGCAATCAAGTTTTCAAGATGCGTAACTTTCAAAATACAGAAATACAGCCGGTATGATGCATTTTGCTTCATATGATGGTGTGTTTTGAGCGAGGGCAAAGGAGATGGGTTTTAGGAAGCTAGAGAGGAGAGCTGTAAGGCAAAGCTCTCTGTTTTCTGCTGTTTGTTGCCATCTCCTGGGTGACATGGTTCGGCCCTGGGCCAAACCCCTCAACTGGCATCCGGGACTTCCTGAAAAGCCAAATACACCAGACCAAGTGGTTTTAGGGCTAGGCTCTAGCTCTTCTACGCTGTCGCACAAGTGCTCTGCTCATACGGTTTGCATCCCACATGGCACTCTATTCCCTATATAGAGCACTGCTTTTGATCAGTAGTGCACTATACACAGAACACGGTTGCATTTGGGATAACACCACTGTATCCACCCATCAGCCCAAACACTTCTAGCTGCCATGTGCTATGCTGCAGTGCCACCACTGCTATGCACCATTTCCCTCATTACATTCCCAACACACGGGTCCCATTTGATGTTGAGCAGTGCTGAAGTCTGAGCTCTCTCCTCCGCTCTGTGCTTTCATGGCTTTGACAGCTGCTTTAAATGAGAACAGGCATTCTAGTTGACATATGTCTGTGGATTCTTCCTCCGCCCCTTTCCCTCCACAGCAGAGAGCCTGTGGTGTTCCTGTCAGACTGTTTCTCCTCTCTGTGTCTGACCAGGCCTGTCGTCACCTAGGATCAAACACCCCCTAGCTGTGTGTCTGTGACCAACGCTGCAGAGAGGTCCCTTACTCGTCTAGGAGACGAGCTGTTTAGACAGCACTGTCTGCATGGTCTGGATCTGTAACTGCATGGCTGCGTCACAAATGCCTCCCCATTTCCTTTCATAGTGCCTTTATATATTTAATATTATTTCATCATTATTCTGTCAGGGAGTCGACCAAAGTCTCTTTTCCAGATGAGTCCTGTATAGCACCACAATACACATCAAACTACACATTCATATACACACATTAAAATACAGATTATCATTCACAACAATACACGAAAAGCAAAACGCAATCATAAAAAAACAGACATTTTTCAGTACAAAGGTCCCTAACAACTGTCTGAAATGCCCTAGAGACACCAATTCCTCCAATTTTGAAAGTGTATTGTAGATCATTCCACATGTAAGGTGCAAAACAAAAACTAAAAGTAGATCTACCCAACACAGTGGAGCTGGAAGGGATCTCCAGAGTTCGCCATCCCTGAGCACCGGGTCCGGTAGCCTGTACATCTATAGGTTCACAATGAGGTACTGTATGGCAGAAGTTTATGCAAGAGGGCTTTATCGACAAAAAGAGCGCAATGCATCGATCTACATGAATTCAAGAAGGGCCAGCCCACATTCTGAAACAAATTGCAATGTGTACAGAACCCATCACCTGTAATAAAGCACAAGGCGCTATGATAAACAGCGTCCGATGGCTTCAATAAGGGTGGCAGCTGCATTCATATATAAACCTATATAGGGAATAGGGTGCCATTTGGGACCATATTTGAATGCTGCACACTTCATATTATGCTCATAAGCTACGACATATGCAACAATCCACGCTATACTCTAACCCAAAACTCTACACACATCACAGAGCTTGTACGTTATTCTCTCTTTGTTTACATCAAATATTGAACCCATGACTATCCAGGGTATTTTCCACTGAAGTCCTATAGGGAATAGGCTGTCAAATGGGACGCAGCCATAGTAATTTCTCTCTATTGGGAAGGACTGTGGGATCTATGCTGGTATGCAGGTCTGAGCATACCAGCAGGCCTGAGCATGTCAAAGATCATGTTTACCAGTGAATCCATCAGCAGCCCTTTTTCTCTCTGTCCCTGTATTCATATCAATCTCTCTCCCTCTCTCACCACATCCTGTCTGTTTTAGCACTTCTGTCTACTTTTTTTCTCATCGTTCAGCCCCTCCATCTCCAACTCTCTCCATCTTTTCTGGCTTTTCCCTCTTCCTCCCTAGTCGTCCCATAGCTCCTTACCACTGACTGTTTGTAATGGCGTGTGAGATTCGTATACATGTTTATGACTCTTCTCTTGTGTGTGTGTACTGTGTAGGTGACGTCAGACTGGTCACTGCAACAGGGCACGGGCTGTACTGACGGGCACACGGGCACCTCGGCGGCGGCACCCCTGGCGGCTGGCATGGTGGCTCTGATGCTGCAGGTCCGGCCCTGTCTCACCTGGAGAGACGTGCAGCACATCATCACCTACACAGCCACACAGGTACAATGTACATGACAACAGAGTGACATCATCACCTACACAGCCACACAGGTACAATGTACATGACAACAGAGTGACATCATCACCTACACAGCCACACAGGTACAATGTACATGACAACAGAGTGACATCATCACCCACACAGGTACAATGTACATGACAACAGAGTGACATCATCACCTACAATGCCACACAGGTACAATGTACATGACAACAGAGTGACATCATCACCTACACAGCCACACAGGTACAATGTACATGACAACAGAGTGACATCATCACCTACACAGCCACACAGGTACAATGTACATGACAACAGAGTGACATCATCACCTACACAGCCACACATGTACAATGTACATGACAACAGAGTGACATCATCACCTACACAGCCACACAGGTGCAATATACAGTACCGGTCAAAAGTTTGGACACATCTCTACATTGTACAATAATAGTGAAGACATCAAAACACATGGAATCATGTAGTAACCAAAAAAGTGTTAAACAAATCAAAATATATTTTATATTTGCCTTGATGACAGCGTTGCACACTCTTGGCATTCTCTCAACCAGCTTCACCTGGAATGGTTTTCCAACAGTCTTGAAGGAGTTCCCACATATGCTGAGCGCTTGTTGGCTGCTTTTCCTTCACTCTGCAGTCCAACTCATCCCAAACCATTTCAATTGGGTTGAGGTCAGGTGATTGTGGAGGCCAGATCATCTGATGCAGCACCATTACTCTCCTTCTTGATCAAATAGCCCTTACACAGCCTGGAGGTGTGTTGGGTCATTGTCCTGTTGAAAAACAAATGATAGTCCCACTAAGCGCAAACCATATGGAATGGCGTATCGCTGCAGGATGCTGTGGTAGCCATGATGGTTAATTGTGTCTTGAATTCTAAATACATCACCAGTGTCACCAGCAAAGCACTCCCACACCATCTCCATGTTTCACGGTGGGAACCACACATTGAGATCATCCGTTCGCCTACTCTGCGTCTCACAAAGACACAGCAGTTGGAACCAAAAATCTGAAATTTGGGCTCATCAGACCAAAGGACAGATTTCCACCGGTCTAATGTCCATTATGCGTGTTTCTTGGCCCAAGCAAGTCCCTTCTTCTTATTGGTGTACTTTAGTAGTGGTTTCTTTGCAACAATTCGACCATGAAGGCCTGATTCACGCTGTCTCCTCTGAAAGGTTGATGTTGAGATGTGTCTGTTACTTGAACTCTGAAGCATTTATTTGGGCTACAATTTCTGAGACTGGTCACTCTAATCAACTTATCCTTTGCAGCAGAGGTAACTCTGGGTCTTCCTTTCCTGTGGCGGTCCTCAGGAGAGCCAGTTTCATCATAGCGCTTGATGGTTTTTGCGACTTCACTTGAAGAAAGTTATTGAAATTTTCCAAATTGACTGACCATCTCTTAAAGTAATGATGGGCTGTCATTTCTCTTTGCTTATTTGACCTGTTCTTGCCATAATATGGACTTTTACCAAATAGGGCATCTTCTGTATACCATTCCTACCTTGTCACAACACAACTGATTGGCTCAAACCCATTAAGAAGGAAAGAAATTCCACAAATTAACAAGGTACACCTGTTAATTGAAAGGAATTCCAAGTGACTGCCTCATGCAGCTGGTTGAGAGAATGTCAAGTGTGTGCAAAGCTGTCATCAAGGCAAAGGGTGGCTACTTTTAAGAATCTTAAATATATATATTTTTTTATTTGTTTAACAGTATTTTGGTTACTACATGTGTTATTTCATAGTTTTTATGTCATCACTATTAGTTTAACTATTTTCTATATTGTAGAATAAAGAAAACCCCTGGAATGAGTAGGTGTGTCCAAACTTTTGACTGGTACTGTACATGACTACAAAGTGACATCGTCACCTACATGCCCTCGGAAGCACACTTCAGACATACAGTGAGGTCCAAAAGTATAGGGACAGTGACACAACTTTTGTTGTTTTGGCTCTGTCAATGACTGTGTTAAAGTGCTTTAATTTGAGGGTATTTTCATCCAAATCAGGTGAACCATTTAGAAATTGCTGTACTTTTCCTACATAGTCCCCCCCATTTTTTTTTAATAGGGACAAATTAATTTACACTGAGTGTATAAAATATTAAGAACACTCTTTCCATGACAGAATGACCAGGTGAAAGCTATGATCCCTTATTGATATCACCTGTTAAGTCCACTTCACTCAGGGAAGGAGAAAGGCGGGTTAAATAAGGATTTTTAAGCCTTGAGACAATTGAGACATGGATTGTGTATGTGTGCCATTCAGAGGGTGAATGGGAAAGACAAAAGATTTGGGAAAGACAAAAGATTTAAGTGCCTTTGAACAGGGTATGGTAGTAGGTTCCAGGCGCACCGGTGTGTCAAGAACTGCAACGCTGCTGGGTTTTTCACACACAACAGTTTCCTGTGTGTCTCAAGAATGGTCCACCACCCAAAGGACATCCAGCCAACTTCACACAACTGTGGAGTCAACATGGACCGGCATCCATGTGGAACGCTTTCGACGCCTTGTAGAGTCCTCACCTTGTTGTACTGTATCCTCAATCACTGCTACGCAGGCACATACAGTTCCTAATTGAGAGTGTGTGTTTCTGTAGTGTGATGTGCAAGGGGACTGGAAAATCAATGGAGCGGGCTTCCACCACAGTCACCAGCACGGCTTCGGCCTGCTCAACGCCTGGCGGCTGGTCAACGCTGCCAAGGTACCACTCCACCGTCTCAGCAGCACACTCATGTCAAGCTTAACCAACTACACTACTGATACATTATTGGTTTCAGCTAAGTCTATATTCTGCTCATTTAAAAAGACTGAAGGTATCCTTATGGAAAGTGTTTTTGTGTGTTTATTAATCAGGTGTGGGAGATGGTGCCATTCCTAGTGTCCTATCAGAGCCCAGTGCTGAAGGAGGAGGCTCTTGTCCCAGCCTATCCAGAGCAACTCAACCTAACCTGGAACGGTTGGTAGAGTTTGTGTGTGTGAGAGAGTGATCAACCAAGCGAGTCTCGTAATATGCAAGTCTGAGTATTTGCTGTTTCTCTTCTCTCTGTCAGTGCTCTCCAGAGAGACCCTCCCAACATGCAATCAGCAGTCTGCCCTTATTAGGCAATGTTCTTCAGAGTCTCTCTGTCACTGGGCACACTGACTGAACTATGGAGGAGAGAACACCCCTTCCCTCTCTTTCTCTGTATTTCTCTCTTCTTCTCCCTCTCTGACACACACAGTGACATCACAGCAGAGATATCTGTATTCCTTCCTTCGTCTCTTTTCTAGCCTCCCTGTGGCCTCCTGGCCCAGTGTATGCAGCCTGTGTGTTGCCTGTTCTGAGGTCAGGAGCAGTGTGTTTCACTGTTTCAGCACAGCAGTGAGTGTGTGTGTCCAGTCTCATGTGACTAGCGTTTCTAAGGACAAAGCAGAGGAAGAATTGCTGACAAAGGCTAAATGTTTTAGTCCAAGTGAAACATCTGTTTTGAATGAATGAAATTCGAGATGCAAATCGACTTTGTATTTATACATGGAAATTCTGTTTCCATTCATTGAAAAGTAAGCTAGTTTTGGTTATTCCCAAAGATACATGAAGCAGGTTGTTATGTTAAACTACTCTATTGCTAGGCTATTTGTTGTCCTTGTTGCTATGTGTTTTGGCCGGTCCATTAGCTTAAGGTCCAGCATTTAGTATGAGCACTCGTTCCTTCCCATGTGAAAACGGAAGACTAGAGTTCCAATGTTCAGTCCCAAACGTTACATTCCCGAAAGATAGTGACGTGTTGTTACTGAAAAGAAAAACAGTCGTTTAAAAGTACAAAAAGTTTCAAATGTCTGAGATGTTTGCGCTAAATGTCAGGAGAGGAATGTATGGGGTGCATGCCAGGCCAGCGTTGATGAAATGGCAGAGGTTTTAAAACTGTGCGTCCCAAATGGCACTCTTTTCTTATCGTGCCCTACTGGGCTCATAGAGCTCTGATCAAAAGTCATGCAAATATGTATGGTAACGTGTCTTTTTGGGATGTAGCCAAAATCACTGGAGTGTGTGTGTGTGTGTGTGTCAGAGATGGAGAGAATAATGCAGTACCAACAAAGCATAGCCAGAGCCTTTGGCATGATATTTACTGCCATTGTGTTGATTTTAGCTTTGAGACAATTTATGATATTGGTGAAAAAGCTTATTTCAGAGCTGGAGCATTTGGGTTGCAACAAGTTTGTGCTTGATATAATTTAAAACGTGTATGAAAGGCAGTAACACACTCTTAAGACCCACCAGTCGTGATTGTGTGGAGGAAGAGTGAGATTCTCATGACAGGTCACTGTCTGTGTGGGAGGGTCTCTGAGGAACTCTTACGAGTCCAGTCCTGTATGTTTGGAAGAAGATGGCTGGAATCCAAGAAGTCCTTTCCCCCCTCCCAACATCCTGCTCTACCCCTATACACTCTACCCCTCGCTCTGCCCCCCTTCAACGCCAGTCTCTCTCCCTCCACACCTTTGTATATCCCTCCCTCTTCATCTCCTTCCTTGGCCCTGGGAAGTGTTTTTCCCTACATGGTAGTGGAGCATTAAGGCCCATTAGTAAACAGGGGCTGAGGAAATGCCAGTGAATTACAGTACGCTGCTGCTGCAGGTCAGGAATCCAGAGAGAAAGGGAAGAGGTAGTCCCTCACAGGAGTCACCAACTCTGTCTGCTCTTTGTGCATATTCTAGGACTGAGACATACTGTATTCCCCTGGGGTGGGTGGGTGGACGTTTTATTCTACTTGTGAGTACCAGAAGTCCTCCCAATAATTAGCTGTAGAATATCAGGCAAGAGAGCCATTGCACAGTGGATGGTGTAGTGAAACTGTTGAAGGCGTTGTGGGTGGAACAAGATTGAACAGAGGCGAAAACAAGATTGCAAATGTCTGGGGAATGTCTGGGGCAGATGCATATACAAAATACAGTTCCACACTAAATGGAGTGTCTGGGGCAGATGCATATACAAAATACAGTTTCACACTAAATGGAGTGTCTGGGGCAGATGCATATACAAAATACAGTTTCACACTAAATGGAGTGTCTGGGGCAGATGCATATACAAAATACAGTTTCACACTAAATGGAGTGTCTGGGGCAGATGCATATACAAAATACAGTTTCACACTAAATGGAGTGTCTGGGGCAGATGCATATACAAAATACAGTTTCACACTAAATGGAGTGTCTGGGGCAGATGCATATACAAAATACAGTTCCACACTAAATGGAGTGTCTGGTGCAGATGCATATACAAAATACAGTTCCACACTAAATGGAGTGTCTGGGGCAGATGCATATACAAAATACAGTTTCACACTAAATGGAGTGTCTGGGGCAGATGCATATACAAAATACAGTTTCACACTAAATGGAGTGTCTGGGGCAGATGCATATACAAAATACAGTTCCACACTAAATGGAGTGTCTGGGGTAGATGCATATACAAAATACAGTTCCACACTAAATGGAGTGTCTGGGGTAGATGCATATACAAAATACAGTTTCACACTAAATGGAGTGTCTGGGGCAGATGCATATACAAAATACAGTTTCACACTAAATGGAGTGTCTGGGGCAGATGCATATACAAAATACAGTTTCACACTAAATGGAGTGTCTGGGGCAGATGCATATACAAAATACAGTTTCACACTAAATGGAGTGTCTGGGGCAGATGCATATACAAAATACAGTTTCACACTAAATGGAGTGTCTGGGGCAGATGCATATACAAAATACAGTTTCACACTAAATGGAGTGTCTGGGGCAGATGCATATACAAAATACAGTTTCACACTAAATGGAGTGTCTGGGGCAGATGCATATACAAAATACAGTTCCACACTAAATGGAGTGTCTGGGGTAGATGCATATACAAAATACAGTTCCACACTAAATGGAGTGTCTGGGGTAGATGCATATACAAAATACAGTTTCACACTAAATGGAGTGTCTGGGGCAGATGCATATACAAAATACAGTTTCACACTAAATGGAGTGTCTGGGGCAGATGCATATACAAAATACAGTTTCACACTAAATGGAGTGTCTGGGGCAGATGCATATACAAAATACAGTTTCACACTAAATGGAGTGTCTGGGGCAGATGCATATACAAAATACAGTTTCACACTAAATGGAGTGTCTGGGGCAGATGCATATACAAAATACAGTTTCACACTAAATGGAGTGTCTGGGGCAGATGCATATACAAAATACAGTTTCACACTAAATGGAGTGTCTGGGGCAGATGCATATACAAAATACAGTTTCACACTAAATGGAGTGTCTGGGGCAGATGCATATACAAAATACAGTTCCACACTAAATGGAGTGTCTGGGGCAGTGTCACACTAAATGGAGTGTCTGGGGCAGATGCATATACAAAATACAGTTTCACACTAAATGGAGTGTCTGGGGCAGATGCATATACAAAATACAGTTTCACACTAAAATGGATGCATATACAAAATACAGTTTCACACTAAATGGAGTGTCTGGGGCAGATGCATATACAAAATACAGTTTCACACTAAATGGAGTGTCTGGGGCAGATGCATATACAAAATACAGTTTCACACTAAATGGAGTGTCTGGGGCAGATGCATATACAAAATACAGTTTCACACTAAATGGAGTGTCTGGGGCAGATGCATATACAAAATACAGTTCCACACTAAATGGAGTGTCTGGGGTAGATGCATATACAAAATACAGTTCCACACTAAATGGAGTGTCTGGGGCAGATGCATATACAAAATACAGTTTCACACTAAATGGAGTGTCTGGGGCAGATGCATATACAAAATACAGTTTCACACTAAATGGAGTGTCTGGGGCAGATGCATATACAAAATACAGTTTCACACTAAATGGAGTGTCTGGGGCAGATGCATATACAAAATACAGTTTCACACTAAATGGAGTGTCTGGGGCAGATGCATATACAAAATACAGTTTCACACTAAATGGAGTGTCTGGGGCAGATGCATATACAAAATACAGTTCCACACTAAATGGAGTGTCTGGGGCAGATGCATATACAAAATACAGTTTCACACTAAATGGAGTGTCTGGGGCAGATGCATATACAAAATACAGTTTCACACTAAATGGAGTGTCTGGGGCAGATGCATATACAAAATACAGTTTCACACTAAATGGAGTGTCTGGGGCAGATGCATATACAAAATACAGTTTCACACTAAATGGAGTGTCTGGGGCAGATGCATATACAAAATACAGTTTCACACTAAATGGAGTGTCTGGGGCAAGATGCATATACAAAATACAAAAGTTTCACACTAAATGGAGTGTCTGGGGCAGATGCATATACAAAATACAGTTTCACACTAAATGGAGTGTCTGGGGCAGATGCATATACAAAATACAGTTTCACACTAAATGGAGTGTCTGGGGCAGATGCATATACAAAATACAGTTACAAAATACACACTAAATGGAGTGTCTGGGGCAGATGCATATACAAAATACAGTTTCACACTAAATGGAGTGTCTGGGGCAGATGCATATCCACACTAAAAGTGTCTGGGGCAGATGCAGTTTCACACTAAATGGAGTGTCTGGGGCAGATGCATATACAAAATACAGTTTCACACTAAATGGAGTGTCTGGGGCAGATGCATATACAAAATACAGTTTCACACTAAATGGAGTGTCTGGGGCAGATGCATATACAAAATACAGTTTCACACTAAATGGAGTGTCTGGGGCAGATGCATATACAAAATACAGTTTCACACTAAATGGAGTGTCTGGGGCAGATGCATATACAAAATACAGTTTCACACTAAATGGAGTGTCTGGGGCAGATGCAAAATAGTTTCACACTAAATAGTGTCTGGGGCAGAGTTTCACACTAAATGGAGTGTCTGGGGCAGATGCATATACAAAATACAGTTTCACACTAAATGGAGTGTCTGGGGCAGATGCATATACAAAATACAGTTCCACACTAAATGGAGTGTCTGGGGCAGATGCATATACAAAATACAGTTTCACACTAAATGGAGTGTCTGGGGTAGATGCATATACAAAATACAGTTTCACACTAAATGGAGTGTCTGGGGCAGATGCATATACAAAATACAGTTTCACACTAAATGGAGTGTCTGGGGCAGATGCATATACAAAATACAGTTTCACACTAAATTTCACACTAAATGGAGTGTCTGGGGCAGATGCATATACAAAATACAGTTTCACACTAAATGGAGTGTCTGGGGCAGATGCATATACAAAATACAGTTTCACACTAAAATGCAGATGCATATACAAAATACAGTTTCACACTAAATGGAGTGTCTGGGGATGCATATACAAAATACAGTTTCACACTAAATGGAGTGTCTGGGGCAGATGCATATACAAAATACAGTTTCACACTAAATGGAGTGTCTGGGGCAGATGCATATACAAAATACAGTTTCACACTAAATGGAGTGTCTGGGGCAGATGCATATACAAAATACAGTTTCACACTAAATGGAGTGTCTGGGGCAGATGCATATACAAAATACAGTTTCACACTAAATGGAGTGTCTGGGGCAGATGCATATACAAAATACAGTTTCACACTAAATGGAGTGTCTGGGGCAGATGCATATACAAAATACAGTTTCACACTAAATGGAGTGTCTGGGGAAGATGCATATACAAAATACAGTTTCACACTAAATGGAGTGTCTGGGGCAGATGCATATACAAAATACAGTTTCACACTAAATGGAGTGTCTGGGGCAGATGCATATACAAAATACAGTTTCACACTAAATGGAGTGTCTGGGGCAGATGCATATACAAAATACAGTTTCACACTAAATGGAGTGTCTGGGGCAGATGCATATACAAAATACAGTTTCACACTAAATGGAGTGTCTGGGGCAGATGCATATACAAAATACAGTTTCACACTAAATGGAGTGTCTGGGGCAGATGCATATACAAAATACAGTTCCACACTAAATGGAGTGTCTGGGGTAGATGCATATACAAAATACAGTTTCACACTAAATGGAGTGTCTGGGGTAGATGCATATACAAAATACAGTTTCACACTAAATGGAGTGTCTGGGGCAGATGCATATACAAAATACAGTTTCACACTAAATGGAGTGTCTGGGGCAGATGCATATACAAAATACAGTTTCACACTAAATGGAGTGTCTGGGGCAGATGCATATACAAAATACAGTTTCACACTAAATGGAGTGTCTGGGGCAGATGCATATACAAAATACAGTTTCACACTAAATGGAGTGTCTGGGGCAGATGCATATACAAAATACAGTTTCACACTAAATGGAGTGTCTGGGGCAGATGCATATACAAAATACAGTTTCACACTAAATGGAGTGTCTGGGGCAGATCAAAATACAGTTTCACACTAAATGGAGTGTCTGGGGCAGATGCATATACAAAATACAGTTTCACACTAAATGGAGTGTCTGGGGCAGATGCATATACAAAATACAGTTTCACACTAAATGGAGTGTCTGGGGCAGATGCATATACAAAATACAGTTTCACACTAAATGGAGTGTCTGGGGCAGATGCATATACAAAATACAGTTTCACACTAAATGGAGTGTCTGGGGCAGATGCATATCACACTAAATGGAGTGTCTGGGGCAGAGTTTCACACTAAATGGAGTGTCTGGGGCAGATGCATATACAAAATACAGTTTCACACTAAATGGAGTGTCTGGGGCAGATGCATATACAAAATACAGTTTCACACTAAAATGGCATAGTGTCTGGGTGCAGATGCATATACAAAATACAGTTCACACTAAATGGAGTGTCTGGGGCAGATGCATATACAAAATACAGTTTCACACTAAATGGAGTGTCTGGGGCAGATGCATATACAAAATACAGTTTCACACTAAATGGAGTGTCTGGGGCAGATGCATATACAAAATACAGTTTCACACTAAATGGAGTGTCTGGGGCAGATGCATATACAAAATACAGTTTCACACTAAATGGAGTGTCTGGGGCAGATGCATATACAAAATACAGTTTCACACTAAATGGAGTGTCTGGGGCAGATGCATATACAAAATACAGTTTCACACTAAATGGAGTGTCTGGGGCAGATGCATATACAAAATACAGTTCACACTAAATGGAGTGTCTGGGGCAGAAATACAAAATACAGTTTCACACTAAATGGAGTGTCTGGGGCAGATGCATATACAAAATACAGTTTCACACTAAATGGAGTGTCTGGGGCAGATGCATATACAAAATACAGTTTCACACTAAATGGAGTGTCTGGGGCAGATGCATATACAAAATACAGTTTCACACTAAATGGAGTGTCTGGGGCAGATGCATATACAAAATACAGTTTCACACTAAATGGAGTGTCTGGGGCAGATGCATATACAAAATACAGTTTCACACTAAATGGAGTGTCTGGGGCAGATGCATATACAAAATACAGTTTCACACTAAATGGAGTGTCTGGGGCAGATGCATATACAAAATACAGTTCCACACTAAATGGAGTGTCTGGGGCAGATGCATATACAAAATACAGTTCCACACTAAATGGAGTGTCTGGGGCAGATGCATATACAAAATACAGTTTCACACTAAATGGAGTGTCTGGGGCAGATGCATATACAAAATACAGTTTCACACTAAATGGAGTGTCTGGGGCAGATGCATATACAAAATACAGTTCCACACTAAATGGAGTGTCCCTACATGGCTTCAATTAAGATTGGACCTATGGGCTACCAGAGTAAATGTCTATCACGTGTGTCCACATCAGACCCTTCACTGTTATAGTTTTCATTCGCTCATCTGCCATTCCTATAGAAGGACATATAGTCATGTATTAGGGTCTCTGTGCTCCTCTCACTCCAGTCACTGCAGCTGACCTCAGGCAGTCAGGGATGCAGACCTTGGAGCACGTGTCTGTCACCTTGACGCTGGTCCATTCTCGCCGCGGCAGCGTGGAGATTGTGCTGCTCTGCCCCAGTGGAATGACCTCACTCATCGGGGCGCGCCGTGCTCTGGACACGTGAGCACACACACACACACACATCAAAGTTTATTGGCCGAAATGCTTGTTTCTAGCTACAACAGTGCAGTAATAACAGATGTACACGCTTGTTTTAGTTTTACTCTTAAACTTTGCATAACGTATAACAGCCATTGTTTTGGAATCCTTGCCTCTGTCCTGTTGCGTGTTACTCCAGGGATACCTCGGGTTACTCAGACTGGACGTTCTCCACTGTGCGCTGCTGGGGAGAGGGAGCCGAGGGCCAGTACAGGCTGCAAGTCTCTGACCACAGTAAGGGTCAGTCTCTGTCTGTCATTCACTCGCCTGCCCCTGACCACTACAAGACCATATCTACACTATGAGCTCTCTCCTGCTCATTCATCCCTCTCTGTCCTTCTGTCCTTCTCTCTTTGTCCTTGTGTCTCTTTCTTTTAGAAGAGCCTGCGTGGCCCCTGGGCTCTCTGAAGCACTGGAAGCTCACTCTGTACGGCTCCTCTCTGTCCTTCGAAGAGGTCAAGGAGAGACAGAGGTCAGGAGACACAGACCACTGTTAAAACAGCAGCCTGGGTTATATAAATGGAACATATATTGTTTGTTTCTGGATCCTGTATTTTTAAAGGGAAGGGATATTTTGTCATTGGTGCTCCCTTAGTGGATGTGAGCATTGATTGGTTGTGTGTTTTGATTGACAGTGTGGTGGAGGAGGCTATGGGGGGGCAGTATCTGGACAGCAGTTTCTCCCTGCCCTGTCCTGCAGGCATGGACATCCCCCCTGAGACGGTCAGCCCGTTCACATCCAGCAGCCTCAAGGTATGTTACACACACACACACACACACACAATATATGCCTCATTTTGTAACTTCCTCTCCCATCACCATATCTCTGTGTAGTCTCTGCTACTGCTGGGCTGCTTCGCTCTTTTCTGGTCCCTGTACTACACCCTGGAGGTGACCCTGGCCAACCTGGACTTTAGAGGGCTGTGTTGGTGGGACAGAGGGACGCGGGGCTCCCACAGGGTGCTGGAGATGCTCTGAGCTGGAGAGAACTGTGTGTTGGACTAATCACTGGAGACGCTGCCACATAACACTGGAGAAAACCTCTTCCCTCTACGACCTCCCACCCGCCGTTCATCAGTCTAGGCCTGCTGTGAACCCAGGGGGGCAAACTGGACTGGACTGGAGACTGAGCTATGTGGGCTGGAACTGTGATCTCACTGGCCCACCCATCGCTCCCCAAGCCTGTGGCCTTATATCAGCGTTGCAGAGCCCCAAGCCTGTGGCCTTATATCAGCGTTGCAGAGCCCCAAGCCTGTGGCCTTTTATCAGTGTTGCAGAGCCCCAGGCCTGTGGCCTTATATCAGCGTTGCAGAGCCCCAAGCCTGTGGCCTTTTTATCAGCGTTGCAGAGACCCAAGCCTGTGGCCTTTTATCAGTGTTGCAGAGCCCCAGGCCTGTGGCCTTTTATCAGCGTTGCAGAGCCCCAAGCCTGTGGCCTTATATCAGCGTTGTAGAGCCCCAGGCCTGTGGCCTTTTATCAGTGTTGCAGAGCCCCAGGCCTGTGGCCTTATATCAGCATTGCAGAACCCCAAGCCTGTGGCCTTTTTATCAGCGTTGCAGAGCCCCAAGCCTGTGGCCTTTTATCAGCGTTGCAGAGCCCCAAGCCTGTGGCCTTTTATCAGCGTTGCAGAGCCCCAAGCCTGTGGCCTTTTTATCAGCGTTGCAGAGCCCCAAGCCTGTGGCCTTTTATCAGCGTTGCAGAGCCCCAGGCCTGTGGCCTTTTATCAGCGTTGCAGAGCCCCAAGCCTGTGGCCTTTTATCAGCGTTGCAGAGCCCCAAGCGTATGTGAGTAAGTGTACTGCGGGGGAGCAACCTAAACCCTCTGGATCTCTCAGGACCCTCCGGCACCTAGCAGTGCTATAGAGTTGGTAGTTTGGCCTGGTCTTTGGGTTGAAGTGTGTATGACTAATTTGGTTCAGTCACTTACCTGGGTCTTTTACTGTGGGATTAGACGGCATGCTGGACAACCAGACAGAGCAGCACTCCTGGGGTGGTTTCCTGGACAATGATTATCCTGGACTAAAAAGCAAGATCAATTACGAATATCCGTTGGAAATGCTTTTTAGCCCAGGATTAGGTTATAGTCTGGGTCCGTAACCAGCCCTTGAAGTTTAAGTCAGTCTTCCAAAGTTTATTAGGTGTGCACCATGGGAAGGCATTACAATGCTGTGCGTGTGAATGTGTTTTAAGATGTAAATGGTGTTTGGTTTTGGGGATGTGTGACGGTGTGTGAGTGATGGAATGCTCTTGAGATTATGGCTGCTTTTTAAATTATTTATTTGATTAATAGGATTTGTTCAAATGTTTGCATTGTAATTTCAGGAAGTGTCTAATACTGTGTACGAAACATGAAACTTTGTCAGGGTATGGACTCTACAAGGTGTCAAGCATTCCACAGGGATAATGTTCCATGTTGACTCAAATGATTCCCACAATTGTCAATTTGACCGGGTGACCTTTGGATGTTAGACCAAGTTGCTTTTGGTTTTGGTCCAACAGCTTCAAACAGCTGTAAAAAAATATATATATTTTTTATTTTTTATTTTTTTTCAATATATTTTATATTAGCTCAGTCTCCAGTCCAGTCCATGCCGTCTATATATATATATATATATATATATATATAATATTGCAACGATTTTAGATGGTACAATGATTACTGACACTATTCTGTGCTTGTTTTCTCGCAAACTGAAATTGAGCGAACAGTGTAGAATTTTTGCAACTAGGAAATTAATAATTTCCACGAGATAACACAGCCACGAATTCAGAACAGCTTTCCCATTTTGACAACAGATTACGTTCCGGTGGGAGAAATCAGTATGCAAATATCGCAGCCAATCCCAACATTAGCGGCTAAGTGATACTGTGAAACACTTTCATTCCACTATTAGCGCCAGATATATTATGGACATTTTTCTGAAATTACAATGCATAAATTCAAAGAAATCCTATGTGTAGCAGCTTTAAAGCTACAATATGTAAGTTTTGGGTGACCGGACCAAGTTCGTATAGAAATGTGAGATCATTCATTCCTGTCTAAGAAGCGGTAGATTTGTTCTATGTGTGTTATTTCTATGCTTCCCGTTCCAAAGTTTTTGCTTATTTTACTTTCGGTTTTGTACACTAACTTTAAACAGCTGAATATACAATATTTTTTATTATGGAAAATATATTTCAAAGCGGTTTAGATGGTACGGTGGTTCTCTACACAATGACTGCTTGTTTTGTCACAAACTGAAATTACGCGAACTATTCGTATTTTAGCAACCAGGAAACGATGGAGCGATTTCTGTGCATCTTTTAAGTTAATTATTTGTAAACAGACCTCCTGTTTGGAATGTTATTTTGTGCAGACTGTATACATTTTTCCAGTACTTGAACTTGATTTGGGATCTGAGTGTGGGGTTGAATGTGTTTTTAATTTTTTTTTTTATCAACTGTAATATGTGTGTGTTGTACATCTATATATCAGAGTTTGATGATTTTTATGAACTGAAACATATTAAAGATTTTATTTTTATTTACTGAACTGGAAGCCGGTGTTTTGCTGTGCAAGTCACCGCTTGACTGAGTAAAATTAATAAAGATTCTTGATGGAAGTTTCCGGCTGGATCCTTTCCATAATTTCCCTTAATCAAACTATGGGAATTTAGCACAAAAAACGTTTCAATATCATTCTTGAGTCCCACCATCGCTGGCGTGTTTTGGACTTCTAACCCTTGTTTAAACTGTGTGTCTGTGTTTTAACGGGGGCAGAGCCAGAGCGGTGTTTGAGACCAGGGCAGATCACAAAAATGGTTATTCTCACAAAAATGTGTGTAACGTAGCTCAAACCGTTCTGACAAGGTATTATGACCATCTGTAAAAAGCTGACATGAGTCGTTAGAAGCTACGCGCTTCTTCTACATAGAAGATCATAGGAAATCCCAGGACTGTGTCTATAATACTGTAATAAGCTCACATGGTTGCTGTCAAACTCAACTCCACACAGTTGTCACTGACTAATTGGATATTCATTTTCCACTGAGCAAACTATTGCTGTACTTACAGGATTCTTATAAAACAAATCAGGTTTTTGCTTAGCGGACTTATTTGTATATTGACATTTGTCAATAAAACTTATGAATGCCACTGTTTATGTCATTGTTTTTTTCTACTTTGTAGCCCTGGTTGTCCTGAAAATACACGGGTTAAATGCTTCAATGTGAGGCTAAATATGAGTGCAGAGCAAGCAGATGAATGAAAGTAGTGAATTTCTGCTTTTCCACTGTGGGAGGCCTAGGACAAATGGAGCTAATAAGACTACAAAAAATATGGGTCTGTTTGCGGCCATAGCAGTTGGCAGGGATTGGTACATACAGTATAGCGCTGTTAACTTGAGAAACTCATCCATAACACTGGAGACGCAATGAACTTCAACCTCATTTCCTTCCTTTTATTTGGCATTTTTCAAACGACCTCTCAAGCAATCTCTCAATGTTTCTACATTTGGATAGAATGTCCTTGTAATAAGAAGGCGTAGTTTGGTCGCTTCAGTGCCTTCTCTATGATTCAGATATCAGTCTCATGTAAACATGAGAATTGCGTTTGATGATGAGTGATTGACAGCTGTATATGCATGTTGTCCCTTTCACCTTAAGACTCACATTTCACATATGGTATTTGCAGTGTAGATTTGGGTTGTAATATTGGGCTGGTCATAGTGTTGTGTGATACTAGTGAGACTGTTCCTACTACACTGGGATAAAGTTGATTTGAGCCATTAAGACTTCATCTATGGGGCTTGTCGTAGCTGCAGTGAGAGGGTAAAGGGGGGTTGAGAGGGCAGTGCAGGGTGTGGTGGAGAAGGGAGGGGAAAGGACAAGGGTCAGTGGTTTGGTTGTTATTATTGGATCTGTCGGGTGGCTCCGTACGACATGCCAGTCTGGCTCGCCCCTTTGTTGGAGCCCATCTGCAGGCCAATCACACCCTTCCCCGCCTTCAACTGGTCGTCTGTGAACTCCCTCCGGTTCTCCTGGGCTTTCCTGCAAGGGTACATGAACAATGAACTCAAACACACACTGGCACAGCACAATACACAACCCAACTCTAAACAGCTCCAGCACTGACTGAATACACCAGCAACACCATCACTCTTCACATTTTTCTAAACTCACTTGAAGAACCAGTTGGGGTCGCCGCGGTAATTGCCGTCATCCTTGGTGACAGCCACGCTGCCGAGGGACATCAGTGTCCTCTGGACTGCAGCCAGATCCTTCCCTGTCACCACAAAATCACAGCAGGTTCTTTAAGTCCCCACACCGTTGTATGTTCCCCACACCACATCCGCTGTTATCTGTGGCATATGTAATGCCCTGTGTTGTCATTGTTGTGACTGTTTGATGAGATGGACATGCTTTGCGAACCTTCCCAGAGGTCCACGGTCTGGAACATGTCGGTCTTGATGACACCGAAGCTCTCAGCAGCAGTTAGGAACTGTGAGATCTGCTCCATCTGTTTGAAGGCCATGCTTGAGCTGGCTATCTTCTTGATGGGCTTGTTGTCTTTATGCAGACTGTTAATGAGCTCACTCAGGACCTGGGGTATAGGAACATAAAGACAAGAGTAAGAGTATGTTGGCAGAAAAGAACCATCTGTACCGTCATATACTCTTGTGGGGTCCCCCAAGGTTCGATACTTGGCACATTGTTGTTTTTAAATGTACAGGTTTATTATCATAATCTGATTTCCAAAGGGTTTGTTTCTCCGTTCTCTTTGCTGATGACACAAATCTTTAGACTGAATAAAGATGGTTCAAATAAATGGCTAATATGAATTCTGAATGCCATTAAGTTGAAATCTATGTTTCATTCTGAGGGGCATTGGGTTGGTACTCACACATCCATCCTTAAGCCAGTCCTGGAAGCCCAGTTTGCCAGATTCGGGCTTCCCAACTCCAGATCCACACTGGGCCACAATCCACTGCACCAAAAGCTCCTCCACCTCAGCGTCGTACTTCTTGTCAATCTTGTCCTGCACCACACGGCTCATGCCATAAGATGGACCTTTGTTGGCCATGCCTACCTGGGGACCCTTTCCCACCGAGAGGGATAGCGGGAGAGACAGAGTGGAGTAGAACAGATATTAAATAGAGGAAATATTGATATTTATGTGAGTAAGTGAAGGGAGTTGCTCTGTGATAGGGTTCCCCCAACTAGTGGATTTTATTTGGCACCCCAAGGTATAGATTTTTTTTATTAGTTTATTGTTGGACATAAAATATTAAAAACACCAGCCAAGTGATTTGAATTTTGAAAATTTGTTTCAAAGCATTCCCACGCAAAATAGAGAGATATACAGTATGTAATTGTAAACAAATGTAAGCAAAGTTTGACATGATTATGTTTTAGTCAAATATTATACCCAGTTGGGCTTCTTGAGGTCAATTTGCAGTTTACAGATGATTTGTAATTATGTTCCGGTCCCCTGACCATCCGCTGAAGAATCAAATCATCATGCGGCTGAATCTAGCTGAGGCTCCCTGTTCTATGATGTCTGAGATCATCTTGATCTGGTATTAGACGTGAAAGCATTCCCTGGTTCAGATGACATTGTCACATTGACTATGTCTAATGTATGAGTTTCCATATCAGTTGTGCCTGAGGTGAGTATGTACACTCATTTGCATGTCACTTGTGCTATGATCTGCTATCATGACTAATACGAAGGGACTCCTTTATCCATTGGCCTTTGGCTGAAACAGATATTACCTTAGTTGCAAGTCAAGCCATTTCCAACAGCTCTGTGGATATGTGGGCAGATTCGCATGCGGACACATGAAGACTTTGTACAAATGGCAGATTCACTCACAAACAAATATGCCTGCGAACACTTACACACACACACACACATATAGATGTCATGCATTTATAAAGGCGTGTAATTGAGCCACTCCTCCCAAAGACGATTGTCTCCGAATGCACACCAGTTCAGCCCCTCTGCATTAATTACAGAACTAAATATCAGGAGCCAAATTGCTGTACAATGGGAGCCCTAGAATCAGCAGAATCTCTCTCTCTTTTTGTATCTCTGCCTCTCTCTTAAACACACTAGGCGTCACCAACACCATTGCTTGCAAAACTGTTGCTTTTGGGCCAAGCTGCCAAGTGCAAAGCCCATATCAGTGCACTCTTGTCACCTTGTTTGCCATCTTGATGTCAGGATACCACGATGTGCCTGGGGGTTAAAGGTCAAATGTTAAATGTTACCACCTGTAATTCACCTTCATCCTGATTGGACGTCATGCGGGGTCCTTCCCCAGATTGCTGTTGGATGGGGTAGCCAATGGCAACAGTAATGTAAGATCTGGACACCATCTATGTCTCATAAGGAGACAGTTCCCTTATCCACACAAAATAGTTCCATAAGGGTTCTTCCTGGAACCCTTTTTGGTTCCAGGAAGAACATTTTTGGGTGCCATGTAGAACTCTCTGTGGAAAGCGTAGAACCCAAAAGGTAGAACCCAAAAGTGTTCTACTTGTAACCACAAGGTTTTTAACCTGCAACCAAAAAGGGTTTTTCAAAGGGTTCTCCTATAGTTACAGCCGAAGAACCCCTTTAGATTCCAGATGGCACCTTTTTTCCTAAGTGTGTATTTTCACAGTTGGAGATGATGCCGAAACAGATCTCTCTCTCTCTCCACCCAACTACTCACACTCCACCACAAGGTCAGCGTGGACCCTTCCCATGCCTAGTATTTGAACGATAAGCTCAAAAAACACACCTTATGCGCCTCCACTTCCTCATTCCCATACTGACTCATCATTTTAAGTCAGACAACACTTAAGAGAAAATGTATCGATCAGCCGCCATTAACCTAGTGTTCTGAGCCAGCAGTCATGCGTTGAACATTGGCATTAAGAGCATGTATCTGTGTCACCGCGTTGTTTTTGATTGGGAGCCATCAACACACAGTCCTGGACTGTGGCACTGGGCCCAGTCACACATTACTGCTGCTCCATCATCCAAAGAAGTAGACCAAGGCACAGTCCTTCTAGACACTATCTGCCAACAATCCAGTCACACGATTATGAAGCCTTCAAAATACAGAAACTTGACAGGAGTTTTTTTTTTTTTGAGTTTCAAGCTGCTCAGTTGTTTCATGGAACCTTAACCATGAACTCATAACCACAAAGACAAGACAAGTGCCTAATATTCCCCACATCCTCCTCCTCAGAGTCAGACCACGATAAGCTCCCAACCTCACCGTAACACACTCAGTCAAACCCTCGCACAGTGCATCATTACAGAAACATTACAGAGGAATGTGAGGAAGGTCAGGCTGCTAACTATGTCATTACTTCTCCCTCCAGTTGTCCTGACCTATACTTCATAAACAAGCATTTTGACCATCAGAGATAAGACTGCTGTTCCTCCAATGTGGAAAGGCCCTTTCGTCTGTGTGCCACTGCCAGTACAGGTCACTGCCCTCCACAGAGGGGATATGGATGGTCTGAGATGTCAGTTCACATGGGACGGGACCCTGGTTCCATTATGGTATGTATGTGTGCTTAGGAACCTACTGTACTGTTGGGTTTGGCATCAGGCCCTGCCTTATATCTCCAGAACAGTATGTCAGGCTGGCCTGTGGGTTGGCCTCAGTCTGGGTTGTCTCTCTCCCTCTCTGTGTGTGTGTGTGTGTGTGTGTGTGTGTGTGTGTGTGTGTGTGTGTGTGTGTGTGTGTGTGTGTGTGTGTGTGTGTGTGTGTGTGTGTGTGTGTGTGTGTGTGTGTGTGTGTGTGTGTGTGTGTTAATTACGTAGCTATGTTTCTATTTTGACCTGATTATAGTGAGTTCTACATTTGGTAGGACATGTAGAATTCAGCCTCTGAACTACATGTTGCTTCTCAACTACTGGTACTACAGTATGAAACAGTGTCCACTTATCCTAATGAAAATATGACATCACCTTCCGTCGCTCCTTTCATGTCTGTTTTACATCTGTGTTTCTGTCTCGCCATAGTAACACAGCTGGCTGTCTCGCCATGAAGCACAGTTTGAAAGCTGTGGTCTGTGAACTGTGGCGAAAGCCATGACGTAATGCCAGCGGCGCCTCAGTGCCACTGAAACGGAGCTCAAGATAATCTTATCTCCTACTGCTGCTGGTCAGCTAGCCTCTGGGACTTTACTCCTGCTACTGCTAGGCCTACTGTACTGTAGATAACTCCACAGCTACTGAAGCTGCTGCTGGTTTCCCATTGTTATCGCTCTGTCTCTCACAAAAACACTCCTGTCCACTCCCAGCAAAGATTAGGCTGAGAAATCGTATTGATTAATCGCATATATAATCAATGACAGCTGTTGTGTTTCTGTGTTACTTGTTTGCGTCTTTTGTCTGTGTGTGTGCGTGTCTTTAGTCTTCGGAAAGTGTGTTTGCCGTGAACTTTTGTTGGCTATTGAATTCCGAGCCAAAGCCCATGTACGGCAGTCAGTCATTTGCAAGTGAAAACTGAGCTATGCAATTGTGTCTGTAACAAGAGGAGCTGCCTATCCCAGATCTCTCCCTAGGGCCAAGCTGGTCAAACTGTTTCTCTGTTACCTTTACATCTTTGTGACTGATTCGGATGGTTATTTTGCAGTAGAAACACCCCATCTCATATCAGAACTACATATCCCATCCCTCTCAGAACTACATATCCCATCCCTCTCTAAAGGTATGCTCTAGCACCCGGTACCCCATTGACCAAGACATCAACCCACATAGATTATTAGTTTTACTATGTGTGTCTATTCACACACACAGTCACACACAGTCACACACAGTCACACACAGGATGGAGTATGAGACACACAGGCATACAGTATGGAGGATTAGAGAAACAATGAAAACATGGTTAGAGAACACAGTGCTCTGACAATGTTACTTTTCTCAAAAATCTATGACATAGCTGACAGACAGCCATATGGGTCTTCTGGCTCTGTACACTCAGGATAAGGCTTCCATGGTAGGGCTGACAGACTACCGTCTCAGCACGGTGTTCTTCTGACTGGAACCCAAAAGCAGCTTCAGTAAAGAGATATACTCACTGTGTTAAAGTATGTAGTGAAGAGTCTTTCCTCTGTACAAGCGCCGGGTCAGGAGGTGTGTGTGTGTCCGTGTGTGTGTGACTGACTGTTTGTATACTTCTAGCTCCAGCAAAGTCCTCCCTCGGAAAAGTGCTGGCTTAAAAGGACCAGACAAGCTGAAATGACTTCACTTCTCTTAAGCCTCGTATACACCTTGTGCTAACATGTGAGTTTCATGATCTCATCAAATATGACCCAACCACTATCTGATCAAGGTTTGTTGCGTCTATACATTGTTTTAAAATGTGTCTCCTATCCGTCCACTGTGTCCTCATTGTGACCAAATTAACTGGTGCCTCGCTGTATGCAAATTATTTGATAGATATTCTTTCAAAATGATTTGTATGTATTTACGGAAGCCATATTTACAGAAGCCATAAGTCAATGGTGCTACCTGTCAATGATTTTAAAGGACATTATAAGGATTATTGAAATGGTTTGACCATCCAGATCTGTTAACACATGATGTATATCCATACACAATGCGTGTATGACTACCTCCAGAGGTGGTGGGAAGATCTGATCACTATCAGATCACAATGTGTCTTTTATTCTACACATATCTAAAAATCGGGCACAATCAGAATGTGGACAAGATCAGAACTCAGGGCGCATGTTAGCATCATTTATAAACAGGGCTTTAGCTAAGAAGGAGAGAGGAAGAGAGAGAGTAAAAAGGAAACCACCGCCTTAAAAGGGCATGGGCTTTCTGTCTACTCTCCTTCCATCCCTCCCTCCTTTCGTCTATAACTTTCCCTCTCTCCTCCCCTCTTTCTTGTTTTTTCTCTTTTTTGTTGTCCGTTAAAAAAGTGCATCCTTATTTGGGAAGGCCTGTTCAGTGCGAGAGGAGCTCTGCCAGGAGGCTCTGGATTGGTCAGTAGGAATACTCCAAATACTTCACCACACCACTCCATCAGCAGAGTGGAGAGGGAGAGGGAGAGAGAGAGAGGGAGAGAGAGGGAGAGAGAGAGAGAGAGAGAGAGAGAGAGAGGGAGAGAGAGGGAGAGAGAGAGAGAGGCTCTGCCTGGGAAGAGAGAAAAAGAGAAGGATGGAGAGATTGAAAAAGAGAGGCTTGAGCTAGAGGAGGAGGTGATGAATAGAGGTGGTGTCATTAAGGGCCCATCAGGATATCAGGCCCGTGGATAGTGGCACAGACTGTTACAACAGACTTTGTCCATTTGGCCCTAATACATCATGTTAGCACCACATCTGTTCTTTCCCCCCTTCATATTTCAGAAAGTCTGGTATTGACTTCAGAAATATGCTGAGGGAGTGAGAGAGAGGAGAGAGGGGGAATGTGTGACCACAGAGATGGGAGGGCCATGCGAGAGGAGGAGCGGGAGGAGTAGTAAAGGGAGGAGGAGGAGGAGGAGGAGAGGGAATCTGAGGTTGAGAGAGATAAATGAGTGAAGACAAGAGTCATCTCACCATCAGAGCACAGCAGACCTTTTATGTCCAAGATGCTCGTCAACTGGCCTGCTGAGTTGTGTTTGGGCAAACGTGCGTGTGTGTGTATGGTAAGAGAGAAATGGGGGTAGGGAAGAGAGGATGTGTGGACGTCGTAGTTAGTAACACATTCCCTTCTCATTACCATCACTCCTTCTCTTGCCAGACCCCCAGTAGTGTAAACTCACTTTGCCTCACACCCTCACATCCTACATTAAGTCAGTTGTTGGGGTTTCTGTCTCACTGTGTCTCCTCCCATCTCACCAAGGTATCACTAGCCCGTTTAAACCTGGTGCTAACATGCGCCCTTTGTTCTGATTTTGTCCACATTCTGAATGTGCTCACATTCTTTGAGTGGTGTAGAAGATTAAACGACACATTGTGATCTGATTGTGATCGGATCTTCCTGACTACTTCGGGAGGTAGTCAGACACGCATTGTGTCTGGAATCTGGAAATCAATCAACCATAAACGTACCTGGATGGCCAAACCATTTAAATAATCATTATACATCATTATATAAAATCATTGACAGGTAGCACCATTGACTTATGGCATCAGTAATTCCCTTATAAATAAATCCATATTATTTTGAAAGAATATCTATCAAATGATTTGAATACATGGAAGCATCAGCTAATCTGGTTACAATATGGACACAGTAGACGGATAAGAGACACATTTTAAAATGCAATGTGTAGACGTGACAAACCTTGCTCAGATAGTGATTGAATCATATTTATCAGATCGAGAAACTCACATGTTAGCGCAAGGTGTAAACAAGGCTTTTGTCTCAATGTGTCACCAAGGTATCACTGATGTCATTGGGCTGCCCTGACCCTCTCCTCCATGCTGATGTCACAGACAGGGGATTCCATGTTGAGGACATGTGGAAGGAGGGCTTAATTGGTCGTAGCACTTCCTTATACAGTTATTACCATAGAATAATCAGGTCTTTTGTTGCATCTACTCAAACTGAAATTATAATTGAATCCTTAGTCATTATTAAACATTTAGGAATAGGCTTTAGACTTTTCCCTCGTTGCTTTTTTCCACTCCAAGTGGTTTTTCATATGAAAAGATACCGTGCACCTGAATTTCTAGGGAACACATACATGGCATGTGTAGGCTATATCTTTTAAAATCAGTGGAATAGTTCAAGAAATACCAGCAGTCTCAGTAACCAGACTTAGTAAAACACAAAGGCCTTCAGATATGTAAGTAAGCTTTGGACAAATTCACATTTTGTATTTATATATAAAGCGCTTTTACATCAGCAGATGTCACAAAGTGCTTATACAGAAGCCCAGTCTAAAACCCCAAACCGCAAGCAATGCAGATGTAGAAGCACTGTGGCTAGTAAAAACTCACAAGAAAGGCAGGAACCTAAGAAGAAACGTAGAGAGGAACCAGGCACCTCAGGAGTAAATGTCAGTTGGCTTTTCATAGCCAAGCATTCAGAGATCTAGACAGCAGTTGCAGTAGAGGGAGGGAGGGAGGGAGGGGGAGGGAGGGAGGGAGGGAGGGAGGGAGGGAGGGAGGGAGGGAGGGAGGGAGGGAGGGAGGGAGGGAGGGAGGGAGGGAGGGAGGGAGGGAGGGAGGGAGGGAGGGAGAATAGCATAGCCTTGCTATTGAGAAAGGTTGCCATAGGCAGACCTTGTTCTCAAGAGAAGACAGGCTATGTGGAATCTGAGCTGCAATTCCTAACCTCCTGCCAATGGTATGACCAAATTAGAGACACATATTTCCCTCAGATTACACAGACCCACAAAGAATTTGAAAACAAATCAAAATTTGATAAATAAATTTGAAATACTACAGTGTGCAATCACAGCAGCAAGACTTTTTCCCATGCCAATAAAGCCCATTGAATTGAATTGAATTGAGAGAGAGAGAGAGACGGAGAGAGAGATGGAGAGAGAGAGAGAGAGAGAGAGAGAGAGAGATTTGAGAATTAGAGGGAGCATGCTTAAGATCACGCAGGACACCAGATAAGACAGGAGAATTTCCCCAGATAGGACAGACTGACCCTAGCCCACCGGCACATAGACTATTGCAGCATAGATACTGGAGACTGTGATGGGGTCAGAGGGCACTGTGGCCACATCCTACGATACCCCTGGACAGGGCCAACCAAGCAGGATATAACCCCACCCCCTTGGTCAAATCACAGCCCCCACACCACTAGAGGGATATGAACAGACCACCAACTTACTACCCGGTTTACAAGGATGAGTATAGCCCATGAAGATCTCCACCACACGAACCAGAGGGGGCACAAAACCAGACAGGAAGAAAAAAGCCTGGCACGACATGACGCGCCCCTCCTACAAGTAAGCTTCGTCCGTGCAAGAATAGCCCATAGGGCAGTAGCCTACTGTTTGCTGTGTGAGGCCGTTTTAATGTACAAGTACAACTCCTGGATAGGATGTTAGTCTGTATCAGGGCGTTACCCCCAATACATCTCCTTAATGTTGATTGCCAAGTCTTTGATATGACTCGAACAGGGATCGAACCCCACATCTTCCAGGGTGGTAAGTAACCACACGGCCACTGATAGTTACATATAAATTCCTGGTTATTGCATTGTGAAAAGTCCTATAAAACCTCAAAATGTGGTGTTGAACTCTGATCCTTCACAAAAAAAGCATGAGACACATGACCTCTCCACTCTCTTACTCAGCACCGCAACGGACTATATTTGAGCACGAATGCTGTTGTACAAGCTTACTTCTTTGTCCCAGTGCGCCCGCCTCACAATTTCCCGCGCAAATACAGGTAAACTCGTCATACTGCTATGTATTTTATCTATTACCATTTAATAATCATCAATACATTTATTGAAACAAGACAAATCTGTAACCGTATCCATATTATCATGCCAAAGTAGCATCTTCTCATTCACTTTAAATCCCAGTCCGCTGGAATAATTGCCATGTCTGTTTAAACCCCCCACACTCTCTTGAGACATTAAAATGATGTGTGTATGTGCGTGGGCCTGTGCATGTGTGTGGGTGCGAGTATGTGTGTGGAAGTTTGGCATTTGTGTATGCGTGCATACGTGTGTGTAGGGTCATACATTAGAGGGAGTTTACAAGAGTGGAGGAGTTTGCTTACATCCAGGCACACACTGGTTTATAATACATTCCGATAAGCAGTGAGAGACAACAGGGTTACACAATGACATCAGAGGACATGTACAGTATGTCATCCAATATCCCCCATAATCTCTCTTGCTCAACATCTCTCTTTGCTCTTTTTCCTTTTCATATCGTATTTGGGGTTTCATGTGCCCTCTAGTGGTCAAAACGAGTCAACAGACATCCTTTGAACCATTGCATTTCTGTTCAAAATGTTGTATCAAGTCTGCCCAAATGTGCCTAATTGGTTTAATAATACATTTTCAAGTCCATAACTGTGCACTCTCCTCAAACAATAGCATTATTTCACTGTAATAGCTACTGTAAATTGGACAGTGCAGTTAGTTTAACAGGAATTTAAGCTTTCTGCCCATATCAGATATGTCTATGTCATGGGAAATGTTCTTGTTACTTACAACCTCATGCTAATCACATTAGCCTACGTTAACTCAACCGTCCCGCGGGGGGACACACCGATCCTGTTAAAGAGTTACCATCTCCCTAAATAAACGCTAAATGTCTTTTCCTATCACATCCATAGAACAGTCCAGGTATTAATCATAACCTTGTGTCATGTCATCATTCTGAACAGTCTTAACCTCCTGCATCTGCAAAAAACCCAGTACTACACAAATTGGTTTAATTATTTATTTACTTTTCGTTGATTGGAACTACTCTCATAGTAATCATATGCGTTGCACACGAACCGCCACCCGTTTGGAGTAAGAAATCATCAATGTATTTACGTGTGAATGCCTTTGTTCGCCTTGTAGTCCTGAACAGAACTACAGAGTTGATTTCCCTTCCATTCGCTCTTAAAACTGCCTCTTTGAAAATAGGCTAGCCAGCCGTGTCGATTGTTCCTTGTTGGGTGATGAGAGTAGAGTACTACAGTGATTTGAGAAGAGTAGTAGAATGGTCCCACTTAAATAATATTTTTTAGATACTTTACTTAGGACAGTTAATCAGCTGTACCAGAGATTGTCCGGGAGGTGCACTTCTCGCCTCTACCTCGTGTTGATTTTCAGAGTTCGAACTACTTTGGATGTGAGCTGCAGCTACACGCCTCTCTGGTCTAAATGTTAATTTCTTTATCAATCCTCTTCTGGTCGAAAGGGATGGTTCCGTGAGGCTGACACGCTGTCTGACCTCACTCGGGGCATGGCTACTTACTGCACAACATTTATAGGAGACAAATGATATCTTATAGCTCCTAAACTCATATTCATATCTTAACAAAAATATGTTCATCATATTGCATTTACAACATGGAGGATGGAGACTTAGTACATGTAGTGTTTATACTTTTTAAGTTATAGTATTTCCTTTGTAACATTTTTAATGACATCACAAAATAACAACCCATATGACATTATTATTATTATTATTCCTCTGACCATTCCCCACATTTCTATGTTTGAAATATTGTTCCAGTATTCACTTTAGAACGTGTTAGAGTTTCGGTGGAAACCGTCTGTGTAGACAAAGGATCATTCCTGTGTGAATTTGGAGAGGGATGTTCTCTCTCTCATTGATTTACAGGGCGTGAGGTGTCAATCTCCCCCCCCACAAAATGTATGGTTTTGTTTTTTCTTTATAAGGAACAACAGAATTCCAAACTCCTTTGTATTAGTTATTATTTAGCGAACACCAATAGTGCAACTCCTGTTGCAGTATCTCGTACACAGTTGTTCCAGTAAGTTCAAGTCCAATCAAGTTATTGTTATGTAGACTACTTTACATGATTTGATGTTTGTAATCACTGTGGTGGAATCCAAAACACATTTGTAAAACTGGGAGAAGCAACAACATAACAATCATACCCTCCTTCACTCTTACCTTCACTCTTACCTGTGCCAATGGTGAAGATCACAGGCTCAAACTGTCCAATGATGTTGAAATGAAAAGAACATAATTTATTCAAGTAATAATCCACCAGAGAGACTGAAGTCATCCCAATATTAGTGTGCCCAGTGAGAATTGAAATCAGAATTCACAATGTATCTGCTTTCCACAGTGTTCTAAGCAACAATGCTACTACAATGGCAACTATGAAGCATCACAATGTGGGCCACTTGCTTTGATCTGAGCAGAGTGAGTTCTATGAATATAATTGTATATAATTGTCTCTCATGCAAGAACCTGGGGGACGAGGTTAGGCAGATAAAGACATATTCTTTACTGAAGTAGGCTACTGCCAATCTCAAAGGGGCTCAAACCAATTCAGCAGCACCATGGCACTGTTCAACAATGAATTGACACGTCGAACTGTAACACACTCACACAGTTGGTTGATACCAATGTCATTGGTATTGTAGACAATGTAAATATATTTTCCATTTCTCTGTTTGATCTCACTCTGATGAAGGCCAAGATGGAGGAGTACAACAAGTATTTTAAGAGCGAGACCTGCGCTTTTCCCAAGAGCTTTGCCACCTTTCCCCCATGTAAATCCTACTTACCTAATTCAAATGTCGGCCTACAACACGTGTCTTGTTACATGCTTAACTTGCAAACTTACGTTATTGGCTACAATCATTATCCTACCGTTTTGATCAAAACTTGCAGCAAAGACACCTTGGCTGCGTTTCAAACTCAAAGCAGACAGCCCTCGGCCCTAAACCCTCAGCCGTTGAATGACGTTTTACATAGTCACATCCGAGTGTACCTTAAATGTCCCTTGCCCAAGTGAGGGAGAGTGATGATGAAGAAACATCCTTGGAGGAAATCTTGAAGTTGAGCTTAAAAACAACCAACCTAAAGCTAAAGCTTACCTAGTAAGCTAACGTATGTAGCTCAAGCTATTAATGTGCCTAGTAAGCTAACGTATCTAGCTAGCACTCCTGTCAGGTAGCTAGCTACAGTTAACCATAGCTGGCGAGCAAGTTTTATAGTTTGGTAATTTATTCCAATACATTTCAGAATTGCAAAAAATATGTTTATGAATCTAGCAAAGTTTTATAGACTCCTCACTATGAGACTAAGCCAATTTGTCAGAGCTATATATATTTAGCAAGCTAGCTTCATACTTTTTTATTGGCTTGCTGAAACTGAAGTCTTGTTGATTACATTTGACACTTCACAGTCACCAGAGTTTGACGTGACTACAATTTGCATTGAATTGTGGGTCATATCAACCTCGCAAGTGATCAAAGAGGGGGTAACGTTTGTGAATTGGACCTCCACTTTAGACGGCAATCAAACTGCATCCGGTTTCGACGGAGACTCCCCCGAGGGAAGGTGGATAGTGCAAGGGCTGAGGGGTAAAAATAACGTGTTTCGACTGCAGCCCTTGCCTGAGGAAGCCTGCTCTGATCTGACTTTCGCGCGCCACAATCATTTTGCTGTCCAATCAAAGCGTTATGCGTCTATGTCGTCAAAATAAATGTGGGGGCGTAGTTTTTGACCAAAATTCCCAAGCAGCTGAACGCTTATGGTCCCATCTAAATTTGATCTCGCTTTTTTAAATTAAATTAACGGACTGGTGGCCTTTATGAAACAGGTTTCCCATTCATACATTTAAAAAAATCATTGACTTGCGTTTACAAATAAGAATTTTGAAGACAAAGACCAAAAGTACAATGGGCATTGATTGCAGTGTGATAAATCAACAGCAAATTCAGTATAGGCTTATTTCATTTCCAAACTTACAATTCCCATTTTTTTCTGCAATTATTCTATTAAATCGCATTACTTTTCCAGTCTGAAATGCACATTTAAACATGCCATGATATTACAGACATTCCCTGACTTGTGGGAACCCTGTTTAAATTAAAAATAATAATGCTAACTACAACAAAATACAAGCCATTGTTAATAAGACGTAGGTTAGCTAGCCTAAGAGTCATTATCATTCACTTGTATGCCTATTTGGTCGTACTTACCATTATTATTCATTAACTCAGCATTCATTTAGAGATACATTCATTTAGAGGCTATGAGACCATACTTGTGGAGGACCGTTAAAACAGCACAAGATGACACATGTCCTGCTTCATGTAACGAATCAGCTTTTATTTTGTTCAAAGCAATACTATTTCACAGGCAGACTGTCTGAATTTAACTGTACATTGAATATCATTGGTTACAATTGTGCACAGACACACACACACAAACACACACACACACAATACACACACTTGGAACGTTATGTGTGTGTGAGTGCCATATCAGTATGCCTTTATGCATGCATGTATGTGCTTGTGTGCATTCATGCATGTACGTGTGTTTTCACGTTTGTTTGTGCATGTGTGTGTTCATGTGTGTGCAACTCTGTCCTCTACTCCTGTGTGAAGGGGTAGACCAGGTATCCGCTGAACCTGTTGTACTCCTTGGTGTTGCCACACAGACTCCTGCCAGAGAGCAGCTCCACGTACACCTGGTCACCCTGGCGCAGAGACAGCAGCACCGAATGGGTGGCGCTGTCCTCCGTGTCCTCCCGGTTGTCCTCCCACACAGAGGCCACCACCTCGTTGTTCTTTATCAGCTGCACCTTGTGGTAAAGACGCTCGCCATCCACGCCCGCGTTGGAGTAGGCCGTGAAGGAGAAGGAGTAGAGGCCGGCGCGGGGGGCGGTGAAGGTACCTGGATAGAGGACATACACAGGGAGATGGAGAGGGAGTGTAAATGGGTGAGTGTGTGTATGTGTGTTTTATTTTATGTTATGTTATTTATCCAGTAAGTATGTGGGGAAATGTTGCGACAACGCAGTGTGGCGTCCTACCCAGAGCGTCATTGTATCCGTTACCCTGGTTGAGAGAGATGGCATAGTAGCGGATTGGCACGTTGCTAGTGAAGGGGCCGAAGCAGTCGCTTCGAGATCTCATCGCCGCGGTGAACGCAATCTTATTGTTGCCTGAGTCACAGAACGAGGGCAGGAGAACAGAAGAAGTTAGAAGCCTGGGACTTGAACATTAGGGATTTGACTTAATCAAACTAGGAAACAGATGTATTTTCCAGTACCTGTGACTTCCATGATGTCGTTTTCCAATCGGGTGAGCTGCTCCCACATGTCCACCATGCGCATGAAGGTGTGGTCCTCCAGCATACTCATCTCATTGGCCACACAGCAGCAGCTCCGCTGGCTGTTGAAAGCACACTCACAGTCCCACTTCCCACAGGGCAGGACCCCAGTCCAGCCCACTGGGGACAGTGGGGAGGATAGGGGAGGAAGGTGGGAGGTGGGGTAGAGGGAGGCAGAGAGTAGGGGTCAAAAGTTATCAAAGCAGGACCAATAGTTTGACATGACATTTGATTGTTAAGATATGTTTGGGGCGGATAACATACAAAAAGAAAAGAGAAAAAACTGAGGCGTCATGAGGTTTTCTGTTACCCGCTGCATCTCGCATCAGCTCTAAAGTCCCCACGGCCTTCACACTGGCACAGACGCACAGCAACCCCCACAGGCACAGAGAGGACACTGCAACAAACTTCATTATCTGTAATACATAGATAGTTACTGTTGGTTCCACAGCATACCTTCATATTACAATGAAAAGAGACTTTTGAAAATGTTTATAAACATTGCATGGCTATGTCTCTGCTGAGAACCAGCTGTATGAAACATAATTTATGTGTAGTTCACACACTGGTCATAATGACGAAGAGTCACAGTCTACTCAACCCATTCGGGACTCTGAAGTTTTAGTTTGTTTGTTTGAGCATGCCTCGTCAAGATGGTGCTCTAAAGTTACATCAACCTCCTTCATTTCCTTACTGGTTTAGTCAACTGCAAAATAGTTGATATTCATAGATCATTCCACCATCTTTGATGAAAACATGTAAACAATAGTTGACCTCAGTACCCAGATTTTATTTTCTGCGTATGAAGCCTTTTGCTAAAGCACCCTACACCCATTCTAAAACGTTTTGTCACCTACAGTTCTCTTCCCATCGGATAGGTTATTACATTTCAAATCAAAGATGATCAACAGTGCCTTCTTGCTTATCCAAAGCTGTCACTCATCAAAATGGACAATATAGAACTTCAGTATCATTAGAGTATTGCTTTGCGTATATTCCATAATCACTGCATAGCTCCTATCTCACCAGACCTCACCAGATTCTCCAGACAGTCTGAGGGTAAAGGGAGGAAAGGCAGTACTTACTGTATCGCTGTAAGAAGCCCACGTCTTGTTACCTTGTTCTTACAGTAGGTGAGCAGACTTGGGAATCCTCCTAAGACTATGTAGGAGCTTAATGCAGGCGGGGTGGTGCTGCCGTGCTATTGGTTCCCTGTCTGAGGTCCCACCCTTCAGCAGATGGATGAGAAAAGCTCCACAGCCATTCCATGTATACAAACCCCAACCCCAAAAACACAGGCTGAAGTAGGGTTCCTAACGGAGGGCACCTAGAACACATTCAATAGTCTCCCATTGTGACAAGTTAAAGACAATGCCATGTCAGTGTTTCTTCCTCGGGTGTGAATGAGAGGTCCTGTAAGAAGCCAGCTCATCTTTGCCGTTGTATGAAAATGGTAGGTTTTTAAAAGGACACCGGTGTCTGGTATCCCTAAAACTCCCTGTGGACACAGTGTTTCGTGCTACTATTGAATAGATTGTTATCGAGGATTTTGAATGGCGTTTCCCAAATATACATGGGTTTATTGCTGTCTCATTGAGAGGCATTATCAGTGGATCAGGAGACCCAGATATGGTGTCACCTGGTTCTCACACCTGGGTGTGGGCGGAGGTGGTGGAGAGAGTTTCTGTTCTCCACTTATTGTTGACCATCATATACAGTATTGATTGTTGTTTTGTCAGCGTTGCTGACTGTCACATGTCCCCTGTTGAGCGACCCGGTTCTTCAGATGCTATCCATTTCCTTTGAGGCGAATCAGAGAATGGAGGTCAAAGTATTGTGATGGTTTATGTCATTAGATAACATCATCCAACTGTGACCCTAGACAGAGAATTAACAGGGAGGTCATAGAGTCTATTTTACAGTAGTGCTGCTGCTGCTGATGATTACCATTTACTTATTTTTAATGCACATACATACAGTATAGGTTTATATAAATGTTGCATTGTATGTCTGTATGCAGAATTGGGTAAGTTACTTTCTAAATGTAATCCATTACAGTTACTAGATACCTGTCCAAAATTGTAATCAGTAACGTAACTTTTGGATTACCCAAACTCAGTAACGTAATCTGATTACGTTCCGTTACTTTTAGATTACTTTCTCCTTAAGAAGCATGAGAAGATAGAAGACAAAAATGTATCTTACCAATTGAACAACATCTATTGCAGGATAAATCAATGTTAAAGTTTACATAGCTGGCCATATATGGATGTTACATTTTACTTTATGGGTTGGTTATGTAGGCTTCTTCTAACCCATCAGTTTCTACTACATATAATAATACGATTCAATTATATCTTTACATTAAAAACCAAAGTCTATCAGAATTCCAGTCATTCCAATAAATGTTATACCCCTTGATCTTCAAGAATAGGACTTAGAAATAGTATAGATTAGGCAAATGGTTTTATCTGAGCATAACCCCAAATCTGAAGACTTATTAGCCAGCCCTAATTTTTATTTAACCATGCAAGTCAGTTAAGAACAAGTTCTTATTTACAATGACTGCCTAGGAACAGTGGGTTAACTGCCTTGTTCAGGGGCAGAACGACAGATTTACCTTGGCAGCTCGGGGATTCAATCTAGCAAATTTGTGGAGTGGTTGAAAAACGAGTTTTAATGACTCCAACCTAAGTGTATGTAAACCTCTAACTTCAACTGTGTATATATATATATATATATATATATATATATATATATATATATAGTTTTGGCAAGTCGATTAGGACAACTCCTTTGTGCATGCCACAAGTAATGTTTCCATCAATTGTTTACAGATTATTTCACTTATAACTCACTGTATCACAATGCCAGTGGGTCAGAAGTTTACATACACTACGTTGACTGTGCCTTTAAACAGCTTGGAAAATTCCAGAAAATGACGTCATACCTTTAGAAGCTTCTGATAGGCTAATTGACATAATTTGAGTCAATCGGAGGTGTACCTGTGGATGTATTTCAAGACCTACCTTCAAACTCAGTGCCTCTTTGCTTGAAATCATGGGAAAATCAAAAGAAATCAGCCAAGACCTCAGAAAAAAATTGTAGACCTCCACAAGTCTGGTTCATCCTTGGGAGCAATTTCCAAATGCCTGATGGTTACCACATTCATCTGTACAAACAATAGTATGCAAGTATGAACACCATGGGACCATGCAGCCGTCATACCGCTCATGAAGGAGACGCGTTCTGTCTCCTAGAGATGAACGTACTTTGGTGTGAAAAGCGCAAATCAATCCCAGAACAACATCAAAGGACCTTGTGAAGATGCTGGAGGAAACAGGTACAAAAGTATCTATATCCACAGTAAAACGAGTCCAATATCGACATAACCTGAAAGTCCGCTCAGCAAGGAAGAAGCCACTGCTCCAAAACTGCCTTAAAAAAGCCAGACTATGGTTTGCAACTGCACATGGGGACAAATATCGTACTTTTTGAGGAAATGTCCTCTGGTCTGATGAAACAAAAATAGAACTGTTTGGCCACAATGACCATCGTTATGAAGCTTGTGGAAGGCTTCCCAAAACATTTGACCCAAGTTAAACAATTTAAAGGCAATGCTACCAAATACTAATTTAGTGTATGTAAACTTCTGACCCACTGGGAATGTGATGAAAGAAATAAAAGCTGAAATAAATCATTCTCTCTACTATTATTCTGACATTTCACATTCTTAAAATAAAGTGGTGATCCTAACTGACCTAAGACAGGACATTTTACTATGATTAAATGTCAGGAATTGTGAAAAACTGAGTGCAAATGTGTTTGGCTAAGGTGTATGTAAACTTCTGACTTCAACTGTGTGTGTGTGTATATAAAAATTGATGAAGCAACTACAGAATGTCCGTTTAAGTCTATCAAAAGTGTGCAAGTTTGAGCATGTGTCCATTGGGCCTATGGATTTTTTTTTATCAGCATGAATTAGATTGAGCAATAAAAGCCCCAGTTTTATTCCATAGGCTTGCATCCGCACTATGCAGCTATTGCAAGCGCATTTTTCACAGGCTGTCCACTGGTTTCAAAAACAATGATTGTTAGGCAGCTTAAACTTCTTGAACTCAACCATTATTGTGTTCAAATACACAGATTTGTGAACGGCCATCCACAACAACCACAATCTGTGAGGCGCAAATAGCTAAATAAAAGAGCAGCAGTGTGATTCACATCAACGCGCTACGTAGATATCAATAATAAGTGATATCCTGAAGAAGGACAACATCTGCGTTACTGCGTTTACAATATAAAAATTAAGCTTTCCTTTCTGTAAGATCCCCCAAACCCCGAGCATTCAGACTAACGATATTGAGTGAGTTGAAAACAAACTCCTGCATAAAAAAAAGAAATAACACAAACTAGATAACAGAAGTAGTCATGTGAACAATAAAACAAACACTGAACCTTGAGAGGATTACTCCGACGGAAAACTACGCTCAGCTGAGGTAGTGGTGGTTAACGGTATAACAAATCTATTTTTTTCTCCTTTTTTTAGTTGGCAAGTGTTCATAAATTGTAGTTCCCACTGTACATTAACTCGTGGCAGTACATTAAATGTACTCTTGGCAGTACTCACAGTTCCAGTATGGTTCATGTCAACAGTTACCCAGTAATCATTCTTCCTTCGTTAAACGCGTGTGGGCCCTTGAACCCAGCCTTCTTTCCCTCTTGTCGTGCCTTCTGTATAAGCAGCCACAGTTTCTTCCTGGCAGTCTGATCCTGCGGTATCAGAGCCTCTTTGATGCGAGCTTCTTCTCGTCCAGAAACTTGTTCCCCTTGGCCATTTTCCACAAGTATTTCCATTTTTTAAGCGCAAGATGACATTTCGAGGGGGTACATCAGATCTTTGTCGATGTACCACGTCGATCTCTTTAGAAGAGACAAAGACCAGATCTCCCATGCACTTATCACTTCATTCTCTATTGCCTCAGAATTAAAACGGAATGTTTCTAAATGTTAAATATTTTGTTTATAGGACTCTGATGATAAAGAAATAGAAAATATACCTGGAAAATATACCTGGAAAGGACTGTGTTAAATATTTAGGAATACATCTGTCATAAAAAAAAACATTTAGTCAGACAACATATTAATTTCTCTCCTAAAATTAAGAACCAAAAATATATTTAATACTTGGCTACAAAGGGATCTTTCTATACTTGGGTGAGTGATTCCGTCCAAGGCAGAGGGACTGTCTCGCTTTGTGTACCCCTCATTATCTTTATTTGTAAATCCCTATACCTGTAAAGAGATCAACAAGACCTTTCTTGACTTCATCTGGAAAAAAAAGTCAGTCCTCTCAAATAAAAGAGCTGAAGGCGGTCTGGAAGTGTTGGATTTTGTTGACATAAATAACACTTTCAAGGTCAACTTGTTGGAAATATGTTTGATCAATACTGATGCAATATGGTATTTCATTCCAAATAATTTGTTTAATAAGTTGGGAGGTCTTACATTTTTACTGAAATGTAATTATATATTCCTGAAAGATTACCCTCTAAATTAGCTAGGTTTCACCAACAAGTTTTAATGTCCTGGAAAATCCCCACATAAAGCTATTTTGTGGAATAATTCAGACATAACTGTAAGGAATAAGTCATTGTTCTACCACAGCTGGCATGAGAGGAATATTGACTTTGTTCTTGACAAGAGGGGTACTATTCTTACATATGAACAATTTACAACATTGAATGAGTTTCCAATACCTTTCAGAGTTTATTTCTGTGATCGAAGCCGTTCCCCAGTGGTCTAACTACACTAATGAAAACTCATTTTAGCTTTGGTAATTGTCACAAAGCCTATCCAGAAGTCAGATTGGAAGGCGTGGGCTTACTTGAGAAATCTTTTTATAATAAATATATAAGTCAAATTCTCCATTCACAGAACCAATTTACACCTAGAGGAACATGTTTATTTTTTAACCTTTATTTAACGAGGCAAGTCAGTTAAGAACAAATTATTATTTTCAACGACGGCCTAGGAACAGTGGGTTAACTGCCTGTTCAGGGGCAGAACGACAGATTTTTAACATGTCAGCTCAGCGATTCGATCTTGCAACCTTTCGGTTACTAGTTCAACGCTCTAATTTGCCGTCCCTATTCCTGACATTGTCTCTAAAAAAACGTTGGTTAAGGCCTTACAAATATTGTAAACCAAACTAATTTAAGGAAGTGCACTTTAAAATTCTACATAAGATATATCCATGTAAATTCTATATTGTCCAAATTTGTGGCTATTGATGATATCTGCGTTTTCTGTGAAAAATAAGATAATCTGATTCACTTGTTCTTTGAATGTAAATTTGTGTCAGAATTTGGGGAAAATACTTATTTAGCTTTTTGAACACTAGCCATGTTTTTTTTACATGAAGGATATAATATGTTACTATTACAATGATAACAAGACCATTGAAATTATTGTGATTTTTTAAATTCTTGTTGGTAAATACTTTATACACCAAATAAAATTCCAGAATGATGTACCAAGTTACACATATTTTTGATTTAATTTAATTATCTTGTTAAGACATTATCCCTAGTGAATAACAACAAGAATATCATCTTCCTGAATCATTATAATGACATTTTGTCAGAGTGAATACAATTGCATTAGAATTGTTTATTTTTTAAATTATTTTATTGATATTTTTGTATGTTTTAGTATTTTTTTGTTAATACTTTTTGTCTTGTATTGTTAGACATGTTTGATGTAACAATCAATGTATTAAAAAAAAAAAAATACAAATAATAATAAGTGATATCCGTATCACCGTAGACTACTCCACTGCTCTTATCCTTACTTCCAAACTTTATTCAAGTTGGTTCATCTTTGGATGCCGACAGCAGTCGTACCATTGGAAGTCATAGCTTGGACTGTAGCCTGCAAAAGCCTATTCCTGCTCTTTTCTCTCGATCCATCAAATGCATTTGGTATGTCATCATAGTGGTCTCTGATGTGTGGTCAGACTCGCTCAGGTAGAACAAATTTAAACTTGCGCCTTTTTTCAATGCTGATTTGAATGTCATTGAGTTTTTTTCTCGCAAACATTCTTTCCGAATTTAAAAGTAATCCTCGAAGTAATCATCTCGTTTTTCAAAAGTATCTGTAATCTGATGACAACACTTTAGCTGGTAATGTAACAGGTTACAGGTTTATTTGTAATCCCTTACATTCTCCCCAACCCTGCCTGTACGTTGAATGTGTATGCTATATGATATACACATAATAGTTGGAGTCTCGAGAACTGGTTGTGCTACATACCGTATGTAGCTAGTAGCATTTAAGTAATGTGCTGCTGAATGTGACATAAGGAAAGCTGTGAAGATATTCACACGTCAGAGGAACACCAATATTGTTGAGCCAAATACACATTGTGTTGTACTTGTTCACCTCTATAGTTCAGATTCATGCAAATTATATTCTAGTCCATAACAGACTCCTCATTGGATTTTCAGTCACATTATCTCTGATTCACTGAGGTCATTGAGGTTAAATCTGTCAAGTGTGGAGTCCGATGGCAATAGAGATAGATAGAGCATTTGTATTTATTATGGATCGTCTCTTTGTAGGGTCCAGCCAAATTAAAGCAGTTATAACCGGTTTTTATAACTTTAAACACCTTACAATACATTTCACAACACATTAAGTGTGTGCCCTCAGGCCACTACTCTACTACCACATTTCTACAACACACAATTCATGTGGATGTGTGTATAGTAAGTAGTGGTGGAAAAAGTACCCAATTGTCATACTTGAGTAAATGTAAAGAGACCTTAATAGAAAATGTGAAAGTCACCCAGTAAAATTCTACTTGATTTAAAGTCTAAAAGTATTTAGTTTTAAATATACTTAAGTATCAAAAGTAAAAGTACAAGTACAAATAATTTCAAATTACTTATATTAAGCACACCAGACGGCACTTTTTTAAATATTTTTTTAACGGATAGCCAGACTACAACATAACTTACAAACCTAGCATTTGTTTTAAGTGAGTCCTCCAGATCAGAGGCAGTAGGGATAACCAGGGATGTTCTCTTGATAAGTGTGTGAATTGGACCATTTTCCTGTCCTGCTAAACATTCAAAATGTAACGAGTACTTTTGGGTGTCAGGGAAAATGTATGGAGTAAAAAGTACATTATTTTAGTTAGGAATGTAGTGAAGTAAAAGTTGTAAAAAATATAGATAGTAAAGTAAAGTACAGACACCACAAAAATGACTTAAGTAGTACTTTAAAGTATTTTTACTTTAAGTACTTTACACCACTGTTAGTATGTTAGCATGTGTGTGTATGTGTCTTCAAAGTCCCCACAATCCCATAAGGTGTATTTCTATCTGTTTTTTTAGATCTGATTCTACTGCTTGCATCAGTTACCTGATGTAGAATAGAGTTCCATGTAGTCATGGCTCTATGTACTGTAGTACCTTGTGCCTCCCAAAGTCTGTTCTGGACTTGGGGACTGTGAAGGGACCTCTGGTGGCATGTCTTGTGGGGTATGCATGGGTGTCTGAGCTGTGTGCTCGTAGTTTAAACAGACAGCTCCGTACATTCAACATGTCAATACAACTCACAAATACAAGTAGTGATGAAGTCAATCTCTCCTCAACTTTGAGCCAGGAGATATTGACATGCATATTATTAATATCAGCTCTCCGTGTACATTTAAGGGCCAGCTGTTCAAATCAAATCAAATTTTATTTGTCACATACACTTTGTCACATATCTCTTAGCAGATGTTAATGCGAGTGTAGCGAAATGCTTGTGCTTCTAGTTCCGACAATGCAGTAATAACCAACAAGTAATCTAACTAAAAATTCCAAAATTACTGTCTTATACACACAAGTGTAAGGGGATAAAGAATATGTACATAAAGATATAGCATTTGTGCCAGTTTTCAGTTCTTTACACAGATTCTCGATTGGAAGGTCTGGACTTTGACTTGGCCATTCTAACACCTGGATATGTTTATTTTTGAACCACATTGTAGATTTTGCTTTATGTTTTGGATCATTGTCTTTTGGAAGACCACATTTCAGGCTTCAAACATAAAGATATAAAACTGTATTTTTTGTGAAGAATCAACAACAAGTGGGACACAATCATGAAGTGGAACCAGACATTTATTGGATATTTCAAACATCCCGGATTTTTAACAAATCAAAAACTGAAAAATTGGGCATGCAAAATTATTCAGCCCCCTTAAGTTAATACTTTGTAGCGCCACAAATAAATAAAATCATTTTTTGCTGCGATTACAGCTGTAAGTCGCTTGTAGGGGTATGTCTCTATCAGTTTTGTTTTTTCACATATCTCTTCATTGACATGCAGTTCTTGGAAGCTTGCTTCTCTCTCATGGAAAAATACTACACATCGAGAGACTGAAATTTTTTCCCATTCCTTCAAAACAGCTCGAGCTCAGTGAGGTTGGATGGAGATCATTTGTGAACAGCAGTTTTCAGTTCTTTCCACAGATTCTCGATTGGATTCAGGTCTGGACTTTGACTTGGCCATTCTAACACCTGGATATGTTTATTTTTGAACCATTCCATTGTAGATTTTGCTTTATGTTTTGGATCATTGTCTTGTTGGAAGACAAATTCCGTCCCAGAGAAGGTTTTTGCAGACTCATTCACAGTAGCAATTATATGCATAGTCGAGCATCTTTTTGTCACAAAAACTTCTGGAGAGAGTTTTTCTTCCAAAAATGAAATGCTGCCACCATAAGTGTAAGAGGTTGACACGTTTTATGGATATCTTTAAGAAATGGCTTTCTTCTTGGGCTGATTGTTGAATAATTTTGATCTCTGCAGTTCATCCAGAGTGATCATGGGCCTCTTGGCTGCATCTCTGATCAGTCTTCTTTTTCAGCCAGGTCTTGGTAGATTTTTGATACTCCTTCCATTTGTTAAAAGTGCTCCTTGGGATGTTTTTGAAATGTATCCAAATCCTTTAAACTTCTTAAATGTCATGATGCTCTCTGCGCTTTTCTCTGAGACTATCACAGTGCAGGTCATACGGAGATTGTATCATTGTCATTTAGGTCAACATTGGATCATTCAGAGATCCTCACTGAACTTCTGGAGAGAGTTTGCTGCACTGAAAGTAAAGGGGCTGAATAATTTTGCCCAATTTTGATTTGATTTGTTAAAAATGTTTGAAATATCCAATAAAAAACTTCATGATTGTGTCCCACTTGCTGTTGATTTTCACAAAAAAATACAGTTTTATATCTTTATGTTTGAAGCCTGAAATGTGGCAAAAGGTCGCAAAGTTCAAGGGGGCCGAATACTTTCGCAAGGCACTGTATGAATGAGTGATGGTACAGAGCAGCATAGGCAAGATACAGTAGATGGTATTGAGTACAGTATATACATATGAGATGAGTATGTAAACAAAGTGGCATAGTTAAAGTGGCTAGTGACACATGTATTACATAAAGATGCGGTAGATGATATAGAGTACAGTATATACGTATACATATGAGATGAATAATGTAGGGTATGTAAACATTATATTAGGTAGCATTGTTTAAAGTGGCTAGTGATATATTTTACATCATTTCCCATCAATTCCCATTATTCAAGTGGCTGGAGTTGAGTCAGTGTGTTGGCAGCAGCCACTCAATGTTAGTGGTGGCTGTTTAACAGTCTGATGGCCTTGAGATAGAAGCTGTTTTTCAGTCTCTCGGTCCCAGCTTTGATGCACCTGTACTGACCTCGCCTTCTGGATGATAGCGGGGTGAACAGTCAGTGGCTCGGGTGGTTGTTGTCCTTGATTATCTTTATGGTCTTCCTGTAACATCGGGTGGTGTAGGTGTCCTGGAGGGCAGGTAGTTTGCCCCCGGTGATGCGTTGTGCAGACCTCACTACCCTTTGGAGAGCCTTACGGTTGTGGGCGGAGCAGTTGCCGTACCAGGCGGTGATACAGCTCACCAGGATGCTCTCGATTGTGCATCTGTAGAAGTTTGTGAGTGCTTTTGGTGACAAGCCGAATTTCTTCAGCCTCCTGAGGTTGAATAGGCGCTGCTGCGCCTTCTTCACGATGCTGTCTGTGTGGGTGGACCAATTCAGTTTGTCTGTGATGTGTATGCCGAGGAACTTAAAACTTACTACCCTCTCTACTACTGTTCCATCGATGTGGATAGGGGGGTGTTCCCTCTGCTGTTTCCTGAAGTCCACAATCATCTCATTAGTTTTGTTGACGTTGAGTGTGAGGTTATTTTCCTGACACCACACTCTGAGGGCCCTCACCTCCTCCCTGTAGGCCGTCTTGTCGTTGTTGGTAATCAAGCCTACCACTGTTGTGTCATCCGCAAACTTGATGATTGAGTTGGAGGCGTGTGTGGCCATGCAGTCGTGGGTGAACAGGGAGTACAGGAGAGGGCTCAGAACGCACCCTTGTGGGGCCCCAGTGTTGAGGATCAGCGGGGTGGAGACGTTGATGCCTACCCTCACCACCTGGGGGCGGCCCGTCAGGGAGTCCAGTACCCAGTTGCACAGGGCGGGGTTGAGACCCAGGGTCTCGAGCTTGATGACGAGCTTGGAGGGTACTATGGTGTTAAATGCCAAGCTGTAGTCGATGAACAGCATTCTCACATAGGTATTCCTCTTGTCCAGATTGGTTAGGGCAGTGTGCAGTGTGGTTGAGATTGCATCGTCTGTGGACCTATTTGGGCGGTAAGCAAATTGGAGTGGGTCTAGGGTGTCAGGTAGGGTGGAGGTGATATGGTCCTTGACTAGTCTCTCAAAGCACTTCATGATGACGGAAGTGAGTGCTACGGGGCGGTAGTCGTTTAGCTCAGTTACCTTAGCTTTCTTGGGAACAGGAACAATGGTGGCCCTCTTGAAGCATGTGGGAACAGCAGACTAGGATAGGGATTGATTGAATATGTCCGTAAACACACCAGCCAGCTGGTCTGGGCCTGCATTCTTGCGAGGGTTTACACGTTTAAATGTTTTCTTCATGTCGGCTGCAGTGAAGGAGAGTCCGCATGTTTTGGTTGCAGGCCGTGTCAGTGGCACTGTATTGTCCTCAAAGCGGGCAAAAAAGTTATTTCATCTACCTGGGAGCAAGACATCCTGGTCAGTGACGGGGCTGGTTTTCTTTTTGTAATCCGTGATTGACTGTAGACCCTGCCACATACCTCTTGTGTCTGAGCCGTTGAATTGAGATTCTACTTTGTCTCTATACTGACGCTTAGCTTGTTTGATTGCCTTGCGGAGGGAATAGCTGCACTGTTTGTATTCGGTCATGTTTCCGGTCACCTTGCCCTGATTAAAAGCAGTGGTTCGCGATTTCAGTTTCACACGAATGCTGCCATCAATCAACGGTTTCTGGTTTGGGAATGTTTTAATCATTGCTATGGGAACGACATCTTCAACGCACGTTCTAATGAACTCGCACACCGAATCAGCGTATTCGTCAATGTTATTGTCTGATGCAATACGAAACATATCCCAGTCCACGTGATGGAAGCAGTCTTGGAGTGTGGAATTAGATTGGTCGGACCAGCGTTGGACAGACCTCAGCGTGGGAGCTTCTTGTTTTAGTTTCTGTCTGTAGGCAGGGATCAACAAAATGGAGTCGTGGGCAGCTTTTCCGAAAGGAGGGCGGGGCAGGGCCTTATATGCATCACGGAAGTTAGAATAGCAATGATCCAAGGTTTTGCCAGCCCTGGTTGCGCAATCGATTTGCTGATACAATTTGGGGAGTCTTGTTTTCAGATTAGCCTTGTTAAAATCCCCAGCTACAATGAATGCAGCCTCAGGATGTATGGATTCCAGTTTGCAAAGAGTCAAATAAAGTTCGTTCAGAGCCATCGATGTGTCTGCTTGGGGGGGAATATATACGGCTGTGATTATAATCGAAGAGAATTCCCTTGGTAGATAATGCGGTCGACATTTGATTGTGAGGAATTCTAAACCAGGTGAACAGAAGGATTTGAGTTCCTGTATGGTTTTGTGATCACACCATGTCTCGTTAGCCATAAGGCATACGCCCCCGCCCCTCTTCTTACCAGAAAGATGTTCTGAGCCATTTGTAATTTTCCTAAATCCCTCTTTGTGGCACCTGACCACAGTATTAATGCTTATGGCTAAACTTTACTGCTCTGTATACCCCTAGCCTGTACATCCCTGACAATGTGTTGAGCATAGCTGTATGGTATGGAGGTCAGATAATAACAAACATTTGAAAAATATTATCAGATTACATAAAGTGGTGTCAAATGAATCCATTTCACTCAAGAGGACAATGTATTCTTTTGTGTGAACATTTGGTCTTGATGTTAATTCTTAGAGATACAAAGGTGAGTTGAGGTGAGGTGAGTTGAGTTTGTCACTTTTGTGACACATTTGATTCATTCAAGGAAAAGGTTAACGAGATAGGGGCAATATAACCCTCTACGATTGACTCCCCAAAATAAATAAACATTTTCAAAAAAATCTAAAATGATCCCCAAATCGCAGACATGCTTTTAGCCCCTCTTCCTCTTCTCCTCAGTGTCTGAAATGCATAACTGATACAGGCACCCTAACACATTGTTTATGGTCATGTTCCAAAATACAAAGATACTGGTCTGGTGTTCTGCAAGGAATTGAATAGATCCTAGGGGTTGATCTAGAATTGGACCCAGTTTCTTTACTGTTTGGTCTCCCTCGTAGGCATGTTACTTCTGTGGGTAAGAGGTGGCTTTACAGCATCCTTACCTTCACAGCGAGGAAAAACATCCTTTTACAGTGGATTAGTGAGGAGGTTCCTTCTATTAAAGATTGGCATAAGATACTATTTGAATGGGTGCCTCTGGAATATCTGACATGTACATTGCATTCTAAAACAGACCAGTTCTACAAAGTATGGGAACCTTATCTCAATGACCTAGAACCTGAGGTATCAGCTATTATGTTGCAAGGATTCTCTTAGAATGGTGGGGATCTATGTATTTCAGAACTACACTGTACGTTCCATGTGTGGAACCCAACTTCTTGGTTTAAACTAAACTTTTGTGTTTAATTTCTGTTTGTAAGTTTGTTTGAAATGTATGCATTGAGAGACGCAATGATGGGGATGGGGTGAGAGATGCACCGGGCGGGAAGAGGAAAATAGTGTACGTATGTATGGGTGTGTGTGTGTGTGTATGTATATAATATATATATACACATACCTGTGTGTGTGTGTGTGTTTGTGTAAGTGAGTGCTGTTTTTTTGTTGCATCTCTTAATATGGGTGAAAATTGTGAAATTCCAATAAAAAAAATACAGTTACAAAAAAAAAATCTAAAATGCTCATTTGGCATTTATCTTCATTGCAACGTTTCTCGATTTGTGGCCCCTTATATTAACATTACTTAATGATCCTTAGTATGAATACAGTAGTACAACAACACAGAGAGAGATAAAAGAGCACAGACCAAGTACTTGTTGTATAATCATAGTTTATTTTCAAAAAAAAATCTAACACACGCAGACAGCTTTTTTCCCGTCACTGTATACATCACCAGTTAACTTGATTGGGTAAGAAGTTGTTACCAATAGTTGTTGGGGGGGGGGTCAAGGCTGGGGGAGCCTAGTTCTGGTCCTAGAAAGATGAATGGGGTTCTGATTGACATTCACTGGAGGAGCTGGCCTCTGATCAAACACTTATCACAGAGCCTCAAGACCAGCTCCAAGTTCCCTTCCAGAAGCAGGACTGGGCAAAGGAGTTAGACAGGGCGAAGGTGTTGGGGTGTGGTAACCTCAGCAGCCTCAGCTTAGACTTAGTCGGTGGCGTAGAGCAGGAAGCCGGAAAAGGTGTTGTAGTGGCTCTGTTCGTCGCACAGGAAGCATCCGATGGGCAGGGTGACGGACAACTTGTCCCCGGCCTGCAGCTGGATGGCCATCACCATGGTGGTGCTGTCCTCTTGGTCCTGCTGGTTCTGCTCGCTGCAGCCCGCCACCTGGCGCCCGTTCACCATCAGGTTGGCGCACGCGGCCAGGTTGGCGCCGGGGGCACCCGAGTCACTGTACACGGTCAGGGCTAGGCTGTAGACACCGGAGCGGGGCACAGTGAAGATGCCGGTGCGGTTGTTGTAGCCCTCGCCTAGGTTGACGAAGATGTACTGGTAGACAATGGTCTTAGCTTCACGGAAGGGGCCCTCGCAACGGCGTGTATTGGTCAGGGCCACGGAGAAGGCACTGCGGCTAGCTGCAGATGGAAAGAGAGAGAGAAGGATAGAGAAATTAATATACAATGGGACAAAATAACAGCAAGCCATTTGGTTTCCAGTCAAAATGTAACACATTGTCCGGTGTTGATGTGGTAATGGAGATAGTGGTTGAGGTCAGATGGTCTCACCGCGGACATTGTTGACCACGGCCTTTGCCTTCTCCAGGCCCTTCTGCAGCTCGTTCAGACTCATGTTGAAAAACTGCTCCATCCTCCACATCTGCTTCTGCATCAGGCAGCAGCCGCAGGAGGCCTGGTCCGCCAGACACACTGTGTTGACACAGACACAGACAGACACACAGGACAAAGGATTAGACAGTGGTTCTCAGCACTCCTCGCTGTTTGCCATCCTTAGTGTCTCCCTTCCTACTCTCTCTATCCCTTACAGTTCTCTGTTTTGGGGTCCTTTGTCTCCTCTCCAGGGCTATTCCAGCTGTATTCATTGGCCAGAGCGGCCCCCAACAAGCACAGCAGTATGATAGCTGTAGGAGAGAGCAGAGTAAAGCACACAGTTACACCACAGTATGCTCTCTTCCATACACTCTACACACCTGCAGCATCACACACCATCGTAGGACAGGAGTTGTGCACCCCCTTGGCTACTCTAGACCAAAAGCTTAACTCCTCTGTCTTCATTCAACCACTCTGGAGCCTACATCTGCAGTTATGCTTCCCTGTCATATAGGAAACCATAGAGACGCCCACCTCTCATTTTGCAGCTTGGAGATAGCAGTCGATGTTCACAGACAATCGGATGGATAGACTGTCACCAGGAGAGGAGCTCTACCTATAAACCCTGAGTAAATGCCACCTCCCACTGTCGGTCTTCTGTGGGATGGGCAGTGGCAGGCTTTGTGTCCTACATATGTGGGACAGGCATTGTCTGTCACCCGGACCACGGAGTTCCCATTGAACTGCAATGACACTTTACCTGCGTTGTCAGGTGTCAGGCAGCTTCCACCTGCTCATTGTGTATGTTAATGGATGATGAAGAGAGTGTCAGGTAGTCGGCAGGGGACCTTTTCCTGATGCAATGGGCGAGAGGTGAAAAACAGTGAACTCATTCCCAGCATAGCATGTTGGGAGGGGAGCGCAGAAGGCATGGGGAGTAGATTGTCAGGGTGTTTGATTAAAGTAAACTATATATACAGACCTCTTCGAGTGTCCAAACTTTTGACTGGTACTGTATATGTCCCCCCCACCTCTAAAACAAATGTTGCGCCCCTGGATTTATATAACAAATCGTCTTATTCAGGAAACTAATTTGTGTTCAACTGAAAATGGCCCTGACCTAATTTCAAACAGAAGATAAGTTTCTACTGGTATTTTGAAAAAAAAATCTAAATTCACTTCAAGCAACTTTGTTTATGCATTTAAAAACATTTTTTTTAATCAATCATGCATTTGAATATAATTGTTACAAGCCAAAAGGGCACATGACAATAGGACAGCAGCTAAGATATGGCTGGAACAAGCTATCAGCAAATCAGCACCTAATACTGGAACTTTCCTAGCAGTTGTATAAACTAGTCCAGTTGACATAGAGTCACAGATGCCTCGACCCCTGACGAGAAGCGGAACCCGGGATAGAGGGGGCCAGTAAAGTCTGTCTGGAGGGAATGGATGAGATGGGCCTGGTTGTTGGAGATCCTGTAGAAGGCCAGTACTCCTTCCTGTTGGTCCAGGTACACCACCAGCCTGCGAGCCTTGGTTGTGCCTAGCTGGGTCTCCTTCCCAGCATGCCACATTGAAAAGCCCGTCCCAGACCAGTTCAGGCTCCAAGAGTGCTCTTTGTAGCCCAGCCTGCTGCTGTCGTCAGCCTCCTTTCTCCCCAGGTCTCTGTAGGCCACGCCAATAGTGATCTGAGTGACAAATAATAAAAACTAAGTAAAATACTCAAAGCCAAAATAGTGAATACTAGTCAATTGATGACAGATTCAAATCAAGGGCATCTCTCAAGTACATAACATACGTTGACGCGATCTTAATGATGAGGGAGCAACAATAGAAATATAATTATATTAAGTGTGTACCAGTGAAGGCTGCTGGGGGAAGGACGGCTCCTAATAATGGCTGGAATGGAGCCAATGGAATGATATCAAACACGTTTGATACCATTCCAGCCATTATTAGGAGCCGTCCTCCCTCAGTAGCAGCCTCCTCTGGTGTGTACCCATGAGTGTTCCAGTCAAATGTGGTCGTAGCCTGAGAAGCTTTGTCCCTTCTAGTAATTCTATTTCTATGGCAGTAATAACCCACCTTCTGGCCCGTCCACTCTGTCTCCCAGTAATAGGGGCTTCCGGCCAGGGGCTCCCTGCACAGTATCTGTCTCCAGTAGATGAAACGGTCGGGGTGCTCCGGCTGGTTCTGCTTCTCTGCCTTCAGAGTGGCTTTATGGTCCTTATCAGCCAGTTCAGGTGGCGGTAAGCAGTGTTGGGGTCAAATGTCAAATTAAAGCGAACTGCATGGAGAAAGACAGGTGATGCTATTGTCATCCTTTGTAGTCCACACTCACTTTTTTGTTCAAGCGTCCAATTGTGTGAAGATATGAAAACGCTTCAATGCTGCTCTTGACTACATTTCTTTAACTCTTTAAAAGGGTGAAAAGCAGTAAAAGGGCTACTCACGAGCATTTCTTTCTGGTTTTCAGCTCTGGGTTTGCCAAACCAACAGTGATCACCTGGTTCACTAAAAGTTGTGAGAGAAAATAAATAATTCTTATTTGGAACATTTTATTTGCATTATAATGCCAACTTTGGAACTACACTGAAGAAACCTAAGACCGCTGTTCATATATTTACCTTGAGGTCCAGTTGTAGGTAATGGAGGTTGAGGTAGAAAGTTTGTTGATGTCACCTCATTCACTAAAGAAAAGCAATAGAGGTGAGAATATAAGAAAGCTGTTTTTACAGCTAGTCACCGCGCAAATCAATTGTAAATTATGGAGTTGAGTTTAATCAGCTAGGTAGAGGTGAAGGGTTTGATGTTATTTCACATACTAAAATGCAATAGGGGAAAGGATCTTTAGTCTGTTAAAGGTTGATGTACTTGATCATCTCATACAAAGACTGAATTAAACATTTACCTGTGTTCAGTTGAGGGTTTGATTGCACTTCGGATGCTACAGAGATGAGAAAAAAATATTAGCATTCTGATAGAAAATGGCAGCTGCAACTTAGTTTTTTCGTTTTCTTTTAACATGTCTTGTAGATGCTTACCTGCATTTTGTGAAGCCACCTGATTGTTGTCAGTAGATGCTTCGTTCCCTGCAGCTTGACCATTCAACAATTGTGATGGACTAAGACTGGCATCATTCATTACAAGCAAGAAAATAGTCTCAGTAATATTAATAACCATATATACTGCTCAACCATTGAGCATTCTCAACAGAACCAGCAAAATCAAAAGGGAAGATAGTAAAACCGGTCCAAATCTCCCTGTATACATTTTAGGCCACTGAAAATGCCCATGGACTCACCAGTTCTGAAGATCTTGGCCATGCTGGATTTAAACAGATCCTGTAGTCCTTCTCTTAGCTCTCCCATCACAGTTTGAATCTCAGACACAAGGGCCTCATCACACAGCACTAACCCCTCTCTGCCCCCATTATGTGTGACGAGCTCGAGGGTGAAGATATTCTGTAGAGGATGATAGATGAAGACAATAACGCCTAGTGGTGAGGATGGTCATCTCAATCCCATTATTTTTTAAGAAGCAGATGTGGTCCTGCATGCTGGCCAGTCGGCTGAGTTTCTGGTCTTTCCTGCGGAGCTGGGCCAGGTCCTGCTCCAGCTTGTGGATGTGGCCCTCGGTCTGGTGGCCAATGGAGGCCTGATGGGCACAAAGAACTCCCCGACCTGGGTACCCATCAGCTCCATACTCTTCACCAGCTCAGAGAAGAGCTCCACACCCTCCTTCTGTAGGGCCTGGACAGAGCTATGAGAAGAGAGAGGACACAGACACAGAGAGAAGCAAAGCAAAAATGGAGGGATAGATAGAGGTGGAGAGACGAGGAAGTGAAAGAGGGGGCAGTGTGTTATGAAACAGTGACTAACTACTAGGCTCTTGTGATGGAAATTTTACTTTGTGAATCTTGTCTTTGGTGTTATAAACAATCCTTTGTTCCTGCCCATGCCTGGTAAAGATATGGAGGGCCATCATGACCTCCTCCTTTAGACTATTTGGCAGAACTATTTGGTTCCGGCATGTGTCTGGCACCGTCTCCTATGAACTATGCAGCATGTCTGTAACCAGAATATAAGGGAACTAAACGGGACTGCACTGTTAGATCTCCTCATCGACATGTGTACTTGGTGCATTGAGTTTGTTGGAACCCCTCTGACAATAAACAATGATTAATTTAAGATTGACTTCAGGTGTCCCTGTGTAAGAGTTTCCACAACACACTGAAAACAAATTATGTAACCACAACATATTTTACATTGATGAGGGGTTTCCTTACTTTGTGGAGCTGGGCAGTTAGTGGGAACTCCTTGAGCTCCTTCTCCATCTCTTGGATCCTCCTTGGTGTCTCGGCCTGCATTGGAACTAGCTCCCTCTGTACAAAGGGACACAGTATACAGAAACACAGGATTCTCTCAGGCACCCAGTATTTTCTAAAATTCAAATAAAGCTGCTATATTAAAATAAAATTGTTGTGGCAACAGACAAAACAACAGTCAGTTCTTTACCCATCTCCCCTTCCACTCCTCTTGCGGCTTAACCACACGGTGGCCCTTGTGTCCATCACGACAACACTGGTCACACAAACACTCCTTATCATCATGGTAGTAGAGATCTAGGGGCCGCTGGTGTTGAGGGCAAAGCCTGGGGCTGATGACGGGCAGTTGGGGGAACATCCCCCCCTTGGCGAAGGCCTGTGTCTGCACACACCTCCAGCTAAACTGACCCTTGGCCTCATTCTGGTCCCAGTGCCTCTGGATGCAGGACAGGCGGTAGGTGTGACCACAGGGCAGTGTGGCGGGGTCACGTAGTGTCTACAGACAGACAGAGCACACAAAATCCTCCTCAGGCCATGCGGCAGCGGCCATGGAGCTGGGAAACATAGGTCCTGGAGATTGTGGTCAACTTTGTTAGTAAGACTGACAATGCTTCTGAAATGTCATAGCATGCTGGTTAAAACCTAAATGGGCTGGCCTTGGGCGAGGCAGGAAAAACAGGTAAGACCAGTGAGGAGTTTCCAAAACATTCTGACTGATGTCACAGTCACATGGATGAGGCAGAAGCACTGTAGTTGCAGGCTGTCAGTGGTCTAGATTTTTAAATCATCTCAAAGTGGTAGACCAACAGGTTTTTCACCTTCAAGAAGGAACCACATTTTCACCTTGTGGATATAAATAGCCTAGTTATTGTTAAAAATACACACACATTGTGTGTCCACAATAATAAGGCTGTACCTCACAATGTTTAACAATACAATGGCGATACTGTGTAAACTGATGGTCCATGTAAAAGGACACATGACCCCCAACATGGGAAGTTAATAGGAGCATGCTAAATTTGGTGTAAAATGAAAACTAAGAGTCTATATTCTTGAGAAATTAAGGCATATATACTGTACACTTTAACCCCCCTCCCCATTTTCACATCGGTACTCGTGGGTCCTTTTACATGGAAATGACCAGCAGCTTACACAGTATAGCCATTTGCCGTATCCATTGTATTGTTTATCATTGTCAATACAACCACATTTTTCACCTTCTCTGTGGATATAAAAAGCATAGTTATTGTACAAATTTTAAAATAAAAAAAACTGTCCACAGTAATGTGGTTGTGTCAACAATACAATGAATACAGAAATGGTTATACTGTGTAAGCTGGTCATTTCCATGTAAAAAGGACTCGAGCACCACATGTCAAATTTGGTGTCAAATGAAAAGGTAAGAGTCCATCTACTTGAGAAATTAAGGCATATACACACACACTACACTCCAGCAGCTACAATTTCTCCATCCACAATTCAACTGTGGGAACACGGCGGCTGTCACCAGGCAACAGAAAGAGCTGGCCACTACTATATAAAGAGATTGTTTGAGAGGAGATCACCTCTGCCCCTGACTTACAATTAAAAACACCCACTTTTCAAGATGGTTGGTAAGCATGTATTTTTTTCTGATCAGTGTTTGTAGCTGAAAAGCTTTTCATCTGGCTGTGAACACATTGGACAATATTGCATAGTTTTTAAGGAGACATACAAAAACAGGTCTGCTGAAACATTTGAGGCCGACCTAGGCACCCTACTCTGCACTGGGGCATTATCTGAGCAGACACCCGCCTCCTGCTGCTTTTATCCTTCCACTTGACATTGTGCCTTGGACGCTTCTGGACTACTGCGAAACTTGAACTCCACTTGGTTTAGCCTACTTTTTTTGCCTCCCTCCCGGCTTCCAATGGAAACTACAGCCCCTCCGTGGTGCTTCTCTCCTGCCTATCATACTGGAAACACGGCCTCCGTTACATTGCTGTTTTGATGGGCCACCGCATTTAATCACATTGAGTCACCGCTCTCTCCTTGCTGTTGTTATGATGGCGAGTTTTGTACCTTGATTGTGTTTATTGTGGGTCCTAGTGCTGGCTGTTTTCTAGTCTGTGGTTGGGTTCTGGTATGCTGCCTATAACTGTGGTGATCCTATAAACTGATTCAAATCTAACTGACCATCACACTGTGTGGATTGACTTTTAGTGGATTCCTCACCAACCTACAGTATATACACATACACAAAAGTATGTGGACACGCCTTCAAATTAGTGGATTTGGGTATTTCAGACCCACCAGTTGCTGACAGGTTTATAAAATCGAGCACACAGCTATGCAATTTCCATAGACAAACATTGGCAATAGAAGGGCATTACTGAAGAGCTCAACAACTTTCAATGGAACACCTTCATAGGATGCCACCAAGTCAGTTCGTCATATTTCTGCCTGCTAAAGCTGTCCCGGTCAACTGTAAGTGCTATTAAGTGGAAACAGCCCTGAAGTGGTAGGCCACACAAGCTCACAGGATGGGACCGCCAAGTGCTGAAGTGCGTAGAGTATAAAATTCCTCTGTCCTTGGTTACAACACTCACTACCAAGTTCCAAAATGCCTCGAAGCAACGTCAGGAAAATAACTGTCGGAAGCTTCATGAAAAGGGTTTCCATGGCCAAGCAGCCGCACACAAGCCTAGAACACCATGTGCAATGCCAAGCATCGGCTGGAATGGTGTAAAGCTCGCCACCATTGGTCTCTGGCGCAGTGGGAACGATGAATCACGCTTCAAAACCGGGAAGTCGGGAGGAAAAATATGGGTTTGGCGGATACCAGGAGAACGCTACCTGCCCGAATGCATACAGCCAACTAAAGTTTGGGGCTGTTTTTTATGGTTTGGTCAAGGTCCCTTAGTTCCAGTGAAGGGAAATCTAATGTGAGGCCTAATGTGAGGTCGATACAGAAATGGTTCATGGAGTTCAGTATGGAAGAACTTGACTGGTCTGCACAGAGCCCTGACCTCAAGCCCATCAAACACCTTTGGAATTAATTTGGAATGCCAACTGAGAGCCAGGCCTAATTATCCAACATCAGTGCCCGACCTCACTAACGCTCATGGCTGAATGGAAGCAAGTCCCCGCAGCAATGTTCCAACATCTAGTGGAAAACCTTCCTAGAAGAGTGGAGGATGTTATACAGTGTGGCAAAAAAGTATTTAGTCAGCCACCCATTGTGCAAGTTCTCTTAAAAAGATGAGGCCTGTAATTGTCAGCATAGGTACACTTCAAGTATGACAGACAAAATGAGAAAAAAAGTCCAGAAAATCACATTGTAGGATTTTTAATGAATTTATTTGCAAATTATGGTGGAAAATAAGTATTTGGTCACCTACAAACAAGCAAGATTTCTGGCTCTCACAGATCTGTACCAACTTCTTTCAGAGGCTCCTCTGTCCTCCACTCGTTACCTGTATTAATGGCACCTGTTTGAACTTCTTATCAGTATAAAAGATACCTGTCCACAACCTCAAACAGTCACACTCCAAACTCTACTATGGCCAAGACCAAAGAGCTGTCAAAGGACACCAGAAACAAAATTGTAGACCTGCAACAGGCTGGGAAGACTGAATCTGCAATAGGTAAGCAGCTTGTTATGAAGAAATCAACTGTGGGAGCAATTATTAGGAAATGGAAGACATATAAGACCACTGATAATCTCCCTCGATCTGGGGCTCCACGCAAGATCTCACCCCGTGGGGTCAAAATGATCACAAGAACGGTGAGCAAAAATCCCAGAACCACACGGGGGACCTAGTGAATGACCTGCAGAGAGCTGGGACCAAAGTAACAAAGCCTACCATCAGCAAGGGCATTTTTTTTTTACCTTTATTTTACTAGGCAAGTCAGTTAAGAACAAATTCTTATTTTCAATGACGGCCTAGGAACAGTGGGTTAACTGCCTGTTCAGGGGCAGAACGACAGATTTGTACCTTGTCAACCTTTCAGTTACTAGTCCAACGCTCTAACCACTAGGCTACCCTGCCGCCCCGGGCATTGAAGATGAAACGTGGCTGGGTCTTTCAGCATGACAATGATCCCAAACACACCGCCCGGGCAATGAAGGAGTGGCTTCGTAAGAAGCATTTCAAGGTCCTGGACTGGCCTAGCCAGTCTCCAGATCTCAATCCCATAGAAAATCTTTGGAGGGAGTTGAAAGTCCGTGTTGCCCAACAACAGCCCCAAAACATCACTGCTATAGAGGATATCTGCATGGAGGAATGGGCCAAAATACCAGCAACAGTGTGTGAAAACCTTGTGAGGACTTACAGAAAACGTTTGACCTCTGTTATATACCCTTTGTTGGCAATGACAAAGTATTGAGATCAACTTTTGTTATTGACCAAATACTTATTTTCCACCATAATTTGCAAATAAATTCATTAAAAATCCTACAAATGTGATTTTCTGGATTTTCTTTTCCTCATTGTGTCTGTCATAGTTGAAGTGTACCTATGATGAAAATTACAGGCCTCTCATCTTTTTAAGTGGGAGAACTTGCACAATTGGTGACTGACTAAATACTTTTTTGCCCCACTGTAGCAGCAAAGGAGGGACCAACTCCCTATTAATACCCATAATTTTGTAATGAGATGTTCGACGAGCAGCTGTCCACATACTTTTGGTCACGTGATGTCGATTTTAACAGACCATTTCCAGGTTTATGGCTACGAACTCAGAGACTATTTCATCCCATGTAGGAGTTGCACCTATTTTCCACAGTTCCAGGATAATATTGACTGGCTAAATTTCTAATGTGGAAATTGCCAGCTTATTGAGGAATATATGTCTGAGCTGGACATCCAGAGTAAGCTAATTATCCTGGAAAAGGTCCCACTCTAAGAACTTTTCTTTTTCTACTCAGCCTGGTCGTCGTCACTGCCTCGCCACTGTGTCACCACTCTGACTGACTGGCCAGGGCTGCCCTGCACGTCACACACCGTAAGCCCAGCGCAAGGCAGTGGTTTTTGGTGAATGGGGCTGAAATGGCTTTAGGGGATCCCATTCTGCTGACATGCAATTTCACCCACCTGCTTCCAGAGATTCCTGCTCCTTCATCCTTTACCTGTCTCCGGAGGGTCCAGATCAGGGAATTTCTACCACAGGCCAGTACCCCCCAGGCTCCCTCACACATCAGGCCTCAAGGGTGTATGACTTACATGGGTGCAACCAAAGCCTGTGTAATGTAAGTCAGTTTATAACATTCCATCATTGGTTACTCAGAGTTCTCCATATTGACATTGGATGCGGCATCAAGCCCTATGGTGCCAACCATGGAAAAGTAATTACAATTTCTACTCCTTACTAATAGGGATAGACCAAATGGTGCAGTTCTATGCAATTTTATATAGTTATACCAACCTTAATTTTAATATCAACCATCAGACAGGGCCTGAAACTGCCTATTGAACATTGCTTGTTTGAGATGGCGACTCCAAATTCTTAAATTGTTACCCCATGAAATCTTAAGTCTTATTACATATATCCAATAGTTCTTACCGGCTGTAAGAGTCGACGTCAACTTACCAACATTACGACCAGGAATGCGACTTTCACGAAGCGGATCCTTTGTTTGGACCACTACCCAGGACAATGGATCTAATCCCAGAAGCTGACCCAAAACGTTGTTGCAGCAGAAGAGGCAGACAGAGTGGCCTCCTGGTCAGGCTTCATAGACGTGCACATCACCCACTGCTCCCAAGTATATTACTCTCCAATGTCCAGTCTCTTGACAACAAGGTAGACAAAATAAGAGCAGGGCTTGCCTTCCAGAGAGACAGATTGTAACATTCTCTGTTTTACGGAAACATGGCTCTCTCGGGATAGGTTGTCGGAATCGGTTCAGCCACCGAGCTTCTTCATGCATCTAGCCAACAGAGATAAACACCTCTCTGGGAAGAAGGGCGGGGGTGTATGCTTCATGATTAACGACTCGTGATGTAATCATAACAACATACAGGTACTCTAGTCCTTCTGCTCACCCAACCTTAATGGCCTTCCTGTGACATCGGGTGGTGTAGATGTCATGGAGGGCAGGTAGTTTTCCCCGGTGATGCGTTGTGCAGACCTCACTACCCTATGGAGAGCCTTACGGTTGTGGGCGGAGCAGTTGCCGTACCAGGCGGCGATACAGCACGACAGGACGCTCTCGATTGTGCATCTGTGAAAGTTTGAGTGTTTTTGGTGACAAGCCTAATTTCTTCAGCCTGCTGAGGTTGAAGAGGCGCTGCTGCGCCTTCTTCACCACACTGTCTGTGTGGGTGGACCATTTCAGTTTGTCCGTGATGTGTACGCCAAGGAACTTAAAACCTTCTACCTTCTCCACTACTGTCCTGTCGATGTGGATAGGGGATAGAGGGCTGCTCCCTCTGCTGTTTCCTGAAGTCTACAATCTCCTTTGTTTTGTTGACATTGAGTGAGGTTATTTTCCTGACACCACACTCTGAGGACCCTCACCCCCTCCCTGTAGGCAGTCTCGTCATTGTTGGTAATCAAGCCTACCACTGTAGTGTCGACTGCAAACTTGATGATTGAGTTGGAGGTGTGCATGGCCACGCAGTCATGGGTGAACAGGGAGTACAGGAGAGGGCTGAGAATGCACCCTTGTGGGGCCCCAGTGTTGAGGATCAGCAGGGTGGAGATGTTACCTACCCACAACACCTGTGGGCGGCCCATCAGGAAGTCCAGGACCCAGTTGCACAGGGCAACCTGACGAGTTTGCAGGGTACTATGGTGTTAAATGCTGAGCTGTCGTCGATGAACAGCATTCTCACATAGGTATTCTTCTTGTCCAGATGGGTTAGGGCAGTGTGCAGTGTGATTGCAGTTGCGTCGTCTGTGGACCTATTGGGGCGGTAAGCAAATTGCAGTGGGTCTAGGGTGTCAGGTAGGGTGGAGGTGATATGGTTCTTGACTAGTCTCTCAAAGCACTTCATGATGAAGGAATAGAGTGCTACGGGGCGATAGACATTTAGCTCAGTTACCTTCGCTTTCTTGGGATCAGGAACAGTGGTGGCCCTCTTGAAGCATGTGGGAACAGCAGACTGGGATAAGACCAGCCAGCTGGTCTGCGCATGCTCTGAGGACACGGCTGGGGATGCCGCCTGGGCCGGCAGCCTTGCGAGGGTTAACGCGTTTAAATGTTTTACTCACGTTGGCTGCAGTGAAGGAGAGCATGCAGGTTTTGGTAGCAGGCAGTGTCAGTGGAACTGTGTTGTCCTCAAAGCGAGCAAAGAAGTTGTTTAGTTTGTCTGGGAGCAAGACATCGTGGTCCTTGACAGGGCGGGTTTTCCCTGCCACATACCTCTCGTGTCTGAGCCGTTGAATTGCGACTCTACATTGTCTCTATACAGACGCTTAGCTTGTTTGATTGCCTTGCGGAGGGAATAGCTACACTGTGTATTTGGTCGCGTATTTGATATGCGCCTTGTTTTCAGTTTAGCCTTGTTAAAATCCCCAGCTACAATACATGCAGCCTTAGGATATATGGTTTTCGGTTTACATGGAGTCCAATGAAGTTCTTTCAGGGACGTTGATGTGTCTGCTTGGTGGGAGGATACACACGACTGATTATGATCGAAGAATTCTCTTGGCAGGTAATGCGGTCTGCATTTTACTGTAAGGAATTCTAGGTCAGGTGAACAAAAGGACTTGAGTTCCTGTATGCTGTTATGGTCACACCATGTCTCGTTACTGTATGTTGTTATGATCACACCACGTCTCGTTAATCATAAGGCATACACCCCCGCCCTTCTTTGTTTCTGTCGGCGCGATGCGTGAAGAAGCCAGGTGGCTGTACCGACTCTGATAACGTATCCCGAGTGAGCCATGTTTCCGTGAAACAAAGAACGTTACAATCTCTGATGTCTCTCGAGAAGGCAACCTTTGCTCGGATTTCGTCTCCCTTGTTGTCAAGAGACTGGACATCGGCGAGTAGTATGCTCGGGAGCGGTGCACAATGTGCCCGTTTACGGAGCCTGAACAGAAGACCGCTCCGTCTGCCCATTCTGCTGCGCTGTTGTTTTGGGTCACCAGCTGGGATCCGATCCATTGTCATGGGTGGTGGACCAAACAGAGGATCCGCTTCGGGAAAGTCGTAATGTTGGTGAGTTGACGTTGCTCTTATATCCAATAGTCCTCCCGACTGTATGTAATAAAACCTAAGATTTCCTGGGGTAACAATGTAAGAAATAACACAAAAAAACTAAATGCTGCATAGTTTCCTAGGAACGTGAAGCGAGGCGGCCATCTGTCGGCGCAGGAAGTACATCCTGGCCATATTACCTCCCAAGAGAATTCTCGTCACAGCTGTGTATACACTCCCTCAAGCAGACACCACGACGGCCCTCAAGGAACTTCACTGGACTCTAATGTAAACCATATATCCTGATGCAGCATTTATTGTAGCTGGGGATTTTAACAAAGCAAATTTGAGAACCATGCTACCTAAATTCTATCAGCATATTCATTGCAGTACTCCCACTGGTAATACACTCGATTACTGCTAACTTCTGCGACGCATACAAGGCACACCCTCGCCCTCCCTTCTGCAATTCCGACCACGACGCCATCTTGCTCCTACCGTCTTATAGGCAGAAACTCAAACAAGATGTTCCTGTAACTAGAACCATTCAACACTGTTCTGACTAATCAGAATCCACGTTTCAAGATTGTTTTGATCACATGGACTGGAATATGTTCCGGTCAGCCTCATGAGAACAACATCGATCTATACGCCGACTCGGTGAGTGAGTTTATAAGGAAGTGCATTGGAGAGGTTGTACCCACCATGACTTAAAACCTACCCTAACCAGAAACTGTGGCTGGATGGCGGCATTCGCGCAAAACTGAACCACCGCATTTAACCATGGAAAGAGGTCTGGGAATATGGTTGAATATAAACAGTGTAGTTATTCCATCCGCAAAGCAATCAAACGAGCGGAATGTCAGTATAGGGACAAAGTGGAGTCGCAATTCAACGGTTCAGACACGGGGCGTATGTGGCAGAGTCTACAGGAATTCACAGACTACAAAAAGAAAACCAGCCACATCACGGACACCAACATCATGCTTCCAGACAAACTGAACACCTTCTTCGCCCGCTTTGAGGATAATACAGTGCCACCGTCACTGCCTTCTAACAAGGACTGGTCTCCCCACCCCCCTTCCCTCTCCCGTGGCTGACGTGAGTAAGACATTTAAATGTGTTAACCCTCGCAAGGCTGCTGGCCCAGACGGCATCCCTAGCCGCGTCCTCAGAGGATGTGCAGACCAGCTGGCTGGTGTGTTTACAGACATATTCAATTGCTCCCTATCCCAGTCAGCTGTTCTCACATTCTACAAGATGGTCACCATTGTTCCTGCACCCAGGAAGGCAGAGAGTGCTTTGAGAGACAAGTCAAGGATCATATCACCTCCAGCTTACCGGCCACCCTAGACCCACTTCAGTTTGCATACCACCCCAACAGGTCCACAGTCAATGCAACCACATTCACACTGCCCTATCCCATCTGGACAAGAGGAATACCCATGTAAGAATGCTGCTCATTGACTTCAGCTCAGCAGTCAACACCACAGTACCCTCCAAGCTGGAAGCCCTGGACTTTGACAGGCCACTTCCTGACAGGTCGCCCCCAAGTGGTAAAGGTAGGACAAAAGATGTCCACGTCGCTGACCCTCAACACTAGGGTCCACAAGGGTGCGTGCTCAGCCCCCTCCTGTACTCCCCGTTCCCCCATGACTGTGTGGCCATGCACGCCTCAAACTCCATCAAGTTTGCAGACGACACAACAGTAGTGGGCTCAACTACCAACAACGACGGGTGGTGTCAGCAAAACTACCTCTCAATGTCAACAAAACAAAGGAGATTATCGTGGGCTTCAGGAAATGGCAGAGGGAGCACCCCCCTATCCACATCAGATGGACAGCAGTGGAGAAGGTGGAAAAGTTCAGTTCCTCTGCATACACATCACAGACAATCGGAAATTGTCCACCCACACAGACGGTGTGGTGAAGAAGGCACAACAGCACCTCTTTAACCTCAGGAGGCTAAAGAAATTTGGCTTGTCATCTAAAACCTTGACAAACTTTCACAGATGCACAATCGAGAGCATCCTGTCGGGCTGCATCACAGCCTGGTACGGCAACTGCACCGCCCTCAACCGCAAGGCTCTCCAGAGGGTGGTGCAGTCTGCACAACGCATCACCTGGGGAAAACTACCTCCCCTCCATGACACCTAGAGCACCTGATGTCACAGGAAGGCAGAGAAGTTCATCAAGGACAACAACCACCCGAGCCACTGCCTTTTCACCCCGCTACCATCCAGAAGGCGAGGCCAGTACAGGTGCATCAAAACTGAGACAGAAGCTGTTTTTCAGTCTCGATCTCAAGGCCATCAGACTGCTGAACAGCAATCACTAACTCAGAGGCTGCTGCCTAGATTGAGTCCCAAATCTCTGGCCACTTGAATAAAATGGATCACTAGTCACTTTAAACAATGTTTACATAACTTACATTACTCGTTATGTATAGACTATTTTACACCATACATTGCACCTTGCCTATGCCGCTCGGCAAATCGCTCATCCATATATTTATATGTCCATATTCACCCCTTTAGATTTGTGTGTATTAGGTAGTTGTTGGGGAATTGTTCGATTACTTGTTAGATATTACTGCATTGTCGGAACTAGAAGCACAAGCATTTTGCTACACTCGCATTAACATCTGCTAACCACGTGTATGTGACCAATACATTTTGATTTGAATACAAAAAGCTAAGCCTCATGTCATCACAAAGAGGAACTTTGAAAACTTCAGTTTACCAGCTTGTAATTGTTTTACTTGTTCTTCATTTTATCAAATCAAACTTTGTCACATGCGCTGAATACAAGTGTAGACCTTACTGGGAAATGCTTACTTACAAGCCCTTAACCAACAATGCAGTTCAAGAAGAGTTAAGAAAGTAGTAAAGTAAACTAAAGTAAAACATAGGTACAGGTTAGTTGAGGTAATTTGTACATGTGGGTAGGGGTGACGTGACAATGCATAGATAATAAACAGCAAGTAGCAGCAGTGTACAAAAGGGAAGGGTGATGCAACCGGTCAGAATGCTCTCTTTGGTGCAGCTGTAGAACCTTTTGAGGATCTGGGGACCCATGCCAAATCTTTGTCTCCTGAGGGGGAAAAGGGTTTGTCGTGCCTTCTTCACGACTGTCTTGGTATGTTTGGACCACGATAGTTCTTTGGTGATGTGGACACGAAGGAACTTGAAGCTCTCAAGCTGCTCCACTACAGCCCCGTCGATGTTAATGGGGGCCTGTTCGGCCCACCTTTTCTTGTAATCCACGATCAGCTCCTTTGTCTTGCTCATAGAGGGAGAGGTTGTTGCCCTGGCACCATACTGCCAGTTCTCAGACCTCCTCCCCATAGGTCATCTCATCGTTTTTTGGTGATCAGGCCTACCACTGTGGTGTCGTCAGAAAACTTAATGATGGGTGTTGGAGTCGTGTTTGGCCACTCAGTTGTGGGTGAACAGGGAGTACAGGAGGGGACTAAGTACACATCCCTGAGGGGCCCCAGTGTTAACTTCTTAGGGCCAGGCAACTTTTTCTCAATTTCCACAGTAAACTGCCTGTAGCTCATAGCCCTGAAGCCAAGTTTTGCATATAATTGGTACCATTGAAAAGAAAACTTTGAAGTTTGTAGAAATGTTAAAATAATGTAGAAAAATATAACAATGGATATGAGAAAATCCAACGAAAAACCAACCAGGATTTCTTTTGAGAGAGAGATCATCCTCTTAGAATTGCAAGAGAAAGGTCATATTGTAAATTCGCCTTAAGAATGGCATCCTTCCACAGGGTGTCAGCAGTCTATGTTAAAGGTTTCAGGCTTGTAACTTCAAAAACGAATAAGAAATAACCGTTTTTGTAGGACAGTACTGGAAATCCGTGTTTACGTGCGCCATGAAGAAATGCTAAAAATAAATGCTAAAATCGGTTTCCTATTGAACATACTTCTTTTCGAAATAAATAGTATAGTTCGATTACATTTTAGGGTATCTGAAGAGTAAATAGAAATGTATTTTGACTTGTTGAAACAAAGGGGTAGATTTTCAGATTCCTTTCTCTGCATGTTGAACAAGTGGATTCCTCAAATCGATGCGCCAACAAACCTTTTCGGATATAAAGAAGGATTTTATCTAACAAAAAGACACTACATGTTATAGCTGGTACCCTTTGGATGACAGGAAGATTTTCAAAAACTAAGTGAATATTTAATCTTTATATGTGAATGTATGAAACCTGTGCCGGTGGAAAAATATTTTGATCTGGGGTGCCGTCCTCAAACAATTGCATGGCATGTTTTCGCTGTAATAGCTCCTGTAAATCGGACAGTGAAGTTAGATTTAAGAATTTAAGCTTTAAGCTTTCAGCCGCTATAAGACATTTATGTGCACCTAAATGTTTAAAATCAATAACATTTATGATAATTTTTTTGAATTATGCGCCCTCCAGTTTCACCGGAAGTTGTCTCGCTAGCGGGACCCAGATCCTTTAAGAATCACCATGGCAGACGTGTTGTTGCCTACTCTTACCATTTGGAGGGCAGCCCGTCAGGAAGTCCAGGATCCAGTTGCAGAGGGAGGCGTTTAGTCCCAGAATCGTTAGCTTAGTTATGAGCTTCGTGGGCACTATGGTGTTGAACGCTGAGCTGTAGTCAATGAACAGCATTCTCACATACGTGTTCCTTTTGTCCAGGTGAGAATGGGCAGTGGAGTGCGATTAAGATTGCGTCATCTGTGGATCTGTTGGGGTATGCGATTTGGAGTGGGTCTAGTGTGTCCGGGAGGATGCTGTTGATGTGAGCCATGACCAGCCTTTTCAAAGCACTTCATGGCTACCGGCGTGAGTGCAAAGGGATGGTGATCATTTAGGCAGGTTACCTTCGCTTCCTTGGGCGCAGGGATTATGTTGTCTGCTTGAAACATGAAGGTATAACAGACTGTTAAGGAGAGGTTGAAAATATCAATGAAGACACATGACAGTTGGTCCACGCATGCTTTGAGTACACGTCCTGGTAATCCATCTGGCCCAGCGGCTTTGTGAATGTTGACCTGTTTAAAAAGTTTTGTTCACATCTGCTACTGAGATCGTTATCACACAGTCATCCAGAACAGCTGGTGCTCTCGTGCATGCTTCAGTGTTGCTTGCCTCAAAGCGAGCATAAAAGGCATTGAGCTCATCTGGTAGGCTCGCGTTTCCCTTTGTAGTCAGTAATAGTTTTCAAGCCCTGCCATGTCCGGCGAGCGTCAAGACCCGGTGTAGTAGGATTCAATTGTAATCCTGTATTGAGGATTGCTTGTTTGATGGTTCGTCTGAGGGCATAGCAGGATTTCTTATAATTGTCCGGATTAGTCTCCCGCTCCTTGAAAGCGTCAGCTCTAGCCTTTAGCTCAATGCGGATGTTGCCTGTAATACATGACTTCTGGTTGGGATATGTACATACAGTCACTGTGGGGACGACGTTGTCAATGCACTTATTGATGAAGCCGATGACTGAGGTGGTGTACTCCTCAATGCCATTGGATGAATCCCGGAACATATTCCAGTCTGTGCTAGCAAAACAGTCCTGTAGTGTAGCATCCGTGTTGTCTGACCACTTCCGTGTTGAGCGAGTCACTGGTACTTCCTGCTTTAGTTTTTGCTTGTAAACAGGAGGATAGAAAATGGTCAGATTTGCCAAATGGAGGGCAGGGGAGAGCTTTGTATGCATCTCTGTGTGTGGAATAAAGGTGGTCTAGGATTTCTCTCTCCTCTGGTTGTACATGTTACATGCTGATAAGTTCCGCTTCTAGTTGAGCATTTTCTTCTTTGCGTATGGCCTTATAGGAGTTGGTTGAGAGCGGTCTTAGTGCCAGCTTCGTTCTATGGTGGTAAATAGACAGCGACAAATAATATAGATGAGAACTCTCATTAGATAGCATGGTCTACAGCTTATCATAAGGTACTCTACCTCAGGCGAGCAATACCTCAAGAGTTCTTTAATGTTAGACATCGCACACCAGCAGTTATTGACAAATAGACATACCCCCATCCCTTGTTTTACCAGACGGTGCATGGAAAAATCCCACTAACTCTATATTGTCCATATCGCCATTCAGCCACGTCTCGGTGAAATAAGATTACAGTTAATGTCCCGTTGGTAGGATAATCTTAATCGTTGGTCATCAATTTTATGTTACAATGATTGCACGTTAGCAAGAAGAATAGATGGCAGTGGGAGTTTACTTGCTTGCCTACGGATTCTCAGAAGGCTGCCCGATCTGCGGCCCCTTTCCCTGCTCTTTTCTTCAAGCAAAAGGCAGAGATCTGGGCCAGTTCCAGTGAAAGCAGGAAATCCTTCTTGTTGGACTCGTTAAAGGAAAAAGTTTCTTCCAGTCCGCGGTGAGTAATCGCTGTTCTGATGTCCTGAAGTTATTTTTGGTCATAAGAGACAGTAGCAGCAACATTATGTAAACAATAAATTAAATAAGTTACACAAAACGCAAACAAACTAACAAAGTAGCACAATTTAGTGACCTTGATTGCATTTCAGCTATCCCTGAACCTGATTTAGCTTTGAGCTTTTTTGCAGATGTCTTCAATACTATTGTGGATTATTAATGTAACCGCTCTTTCGGATTGTAATGGGAACCCAGCTAAATTCTGGAAAACTGTCAAATCCCTGAAGGGTTCTACTTTCACCTCTTGGTCACAACCAATTAATTCAGACACTGGCCTCATTAAAAAACACTGGCCTCAAAAAAAATCCATCTTTGATACATTTAATCGAGTTCACATGACTGGTGATGCAAAGCACTTCCACATTGTCTCTGTACTCTTTGTTGCTACTTGGCTAACTGACAAACATTTTTAGTTTTTTTTTACTCTTAACTATTTAATCAAACTCTGTATCTAACAAGTTTACCAACGTCTTAGTTTTGTCCTCAATTTCTTTTTCTTACATTTTTTTCTACCCTGGACATAACATTATGCCTTCTCATTGCAGTCGCTCTACAGAATAACTATCGCCTTATGGTGAGGATAGCTGAGCTGCATGTTCGGCTTCAGACGCAATCGTTCAGACGCAAGGCAAGGACAATTTAAGTGAAGGAAAGGATACAGCGTCTGTGCCGCCAGTAAATACAGGTTGTGTTAGTCCCCCTGCACAGTCCCGCCGTACAATTTTCTCAATGCTTCTGGAAAGAAAGCCTGTTGGCATGCTCAACCAGTGTTGCTCTTTCAGTGTTACTGGTTTTCCCCACTAAGCAACAAGTCGGAGTCAGAGCCCAAGCCTTCTCAGGTTTCTCCACCCATTATGGCGTATATCACATACTCGTGGTGTGTGATATACCACAGCTGTCAGCCAATCAGGGCTCGAACCACCCAGTTTATAATTAAAAAGAATCATCCAGCTATCATACATTATTTACCAGTGGGCAGGGCTACCGACGTAAAGGCTAATCTGAAATTGGTGCTGGCTGAGGCTAAAACTGGCGAGTGTAGCTGGTCCAGGGGTATTGTTATCCACGTCCGCACCAACGATGTTAGAATGAAACTGTCAGAGGCCACCAAGCGCAACATAACTTGAGTGCAACTTAGATAATAAAATTGGAACGGAAATGGCGTTCCAACAAACTAAGTATTCCGACTAGCTTGGAAAGACCACAGACAGAACAGTGAGATATATTTTACCAGATGTATAAATGTGAAGCGTCAGCCAAAAATGATGGTATTGAGAGGAAGCCCAGTTGCCAGCAGTGGGAGAAGATGGAATGAGATGGATTTTGGCTGACATTCTGCACATTTTCTCATCGACGAAACTTGGGATCGCAATACTATTTTCTGTTCCCAAAATTAGAATATATTTTATGAACAGAGTGGACTAAGTTTTGTAAACTTTACTCTTCGCCAAAGTTTAAAAAATTGTGTTTTTTAGAAGGAGTGCAAAGGCAAATTGAGTTATTGCACACGCGCACTTCACAGAGTAGGTGTCCCTAACGGAAAAATGTGCATGCGTGATAGAACGCACCAAAAGGATCTTGCTGGCTCATGCTTAGCTCTGCCCACCTCCATGCTTGTTTTACCCATTATGACTAATTTGTTCCCATTTGAAACAACAGGCTGTGGTCTCTTGGTTTAGTTATACAAATATTTGACAGTACCGTGAAATATCGAAGCGCCCTTACTGGTGCTCGATTAGCCTACTTTTCCAAGCTGGTTGAGGAGAATAAAAACAATCCAATTTATTTTTAATATGGTTACACAGCTAACTAAAAAGCAGCATTCCCCAAGTGAGGATCGCCTTCACTTCAGCAGTGACTCCTTTTTGAATATGCTTATTTCTCCAAAACTGCACAGAACTGCCAGGAGCTAGGATCATTGGAGACACTCACATTTTTTTAATCCTGTATTTCGACACATTCACGAAAATAGTCATGGCCTTCAAACCTTCCAGCTGCCTACTGGACCCTATTCCAACTAAACTACTGAAAGAGCTACTTCTTGTGCTTGGCCCTCCTATACTGTACGTAATAAATGGCTCCCTATCCTCTGAATGTGTCCCAAACTCACTAAGTGGCAGTAATAAAGCCTCTCCTGAAAAAGCCAAACCTTGACCCAGATTTTTAGATTTTTTAACTAATCAGCCTATTTCGATTTCCTCCCATACATTTTTTTAAAGCAGCAACTCACCGTCTTCCTGAAGACAAATAATGTATGCGAAACACACTAGTCTCGTTTTAGACCACATCATAGTACTGAGACCGCACTCGTGAAGGTGGTAAATTGCCTTTTAATGGCGTCAGACCAAGGCTCTGCATCCGTCCTCGTGCTCCTAGACCTTAGTGCCGCTTTTGACACCATCAGTCACCACATCCTTTTGTGGAGATTGGAAACCCTAACAGGTCTACAAGGACAAGTTCTTGCCTGGTTTAGATCTCATCTGTTGGAAAGATAGTTTGTCTCGGTGGATGGTTTGTCCTCTGACAAAGCAATGATGTTTGCGTTCCTCAAGGTTCTGTTTTAGGACCACTATTGTTTCCCTATATATTCTACATCTTGGTGATGTCATTGGGAAAAACATTGGCAACTTTCACGGCTATGCGGACGACACACAGCTGTACATTTCAATGGTGAAGCCCCAAAATTGACTAACACGGAAGCCTGTGTGTTTCAGACATAAGGAAGTAGATAGTGGCAAATGTTTTACTTTTAAACTCGGACAAAACAAAGATACTAGTTCTAGGTCCCAAGGAACAAAGACATCTGCTGTTTGATCTGACAATTAATTTTATGGTTGTACAGCTGTCTCAAATAAAACTGAAGGATCTCTGCATCACTCTGGACCCTGATCTCCCTTTTGACAAACATATCAAGAAAGGGCAGCTTTTTTCCATCTTCGTAACATTGCAAAAATCTAACTTTTTGTCCCAAAATTATGCAGAAAAGCTCATCCATGCTTTTGTTACTTCTAGATTAGACTACTACAATGTTCTACTCTCCAGCTTCCCAGATAAACACTTAATAAAACTTCAGTTTACGCTAAATACAGCTGCAGGAATCTTGAAATATTTCACCCCAAAATGGATAATATTACTCCAGTGCTAATCTTTACATTGGCTTCCTGTTAAGGATAGGGCTGATTTCAAGGTTTTTCTGCTAACCTACAAAGCATTACATGGACTTGTGCGTACCCATCATGCCTCGGACCACCTGGCCTGACGACTCCTGGCTGCCCTCGTCCCCAGCCCACCTGTTCATGCTGCTTCTCTTCTTATTATTTGACCCTGCTGGTCATTTATGAACATCTTAAAGATGCCTTAATGGCCACGTACTCCTATAATCTCCACCCAGCACAGCCAGAAGAGCACTGGCCACCCCTCAGAGCCTGGTTTCTCTAGGTTTCTTCCTAGTTTTTTTTCCCCCTAGCCACTGTATTTCTACATCTGCATTGCTTGCCCTTTGGGGCTTTAGGATGAGTTACTGTATAAGCACTTTGACATCTGATGTAAAATAAAATGGCTTTGTAAATACATTTGATTGAATCACATTTTATTTCAGCGGGTCATCTCTTTGAAAGAACTTCCAAGCCTATTCACAATGATTTTGGTCTGGATGCTGATAGGGAAACTTGCTGAATGATCAAATAAATGATTAATGTCATTGTATGCTGTAGTGTTAAGATTTCCCTTCACAGGAACTATGGGGCCTAGACTGAACCATGAAAAACAGCCCCGGACCATTTATTCCTCCTCCACCAAACTTTACAGTTGGCACTATGCATCTGGGCAGGTAGGGTTCTCCTGGCGAATACAGTTATTTATTTTTATTTAACCTTTATTTAACCAGGTAGGCAAGTTGAGAACAAGTTCTCATTTACAATTGCGACCTGGCCAAGATAAACAAAGCAATTCGACACATACTCCATGTGTAACTCCGTCGTTTTAAAACAAACATACAGTCAATAATACAGTATAAACAAGTCTATATACAATGTGAGCAAATGAGGTGAGATAAGGGAGGTAAAGGCAAAAAAAGGCCATGGTGGCAAAGTAAATACAATATAGCAAGTAAAACACTGGAATGGTAGATTTGCAGTGGAAGAATGTGCAAAGTAGAAATAAAAATAATGGGGTGCAAAGGAGCAAAATAAATAAATAAATACAGTAGGGAAAGAGGTAGTTGTTTGGGCTAAATTATAGGTGGGCTATGTTATAATTATAGTTATTATGCTTATGTTGCTTGTAGAGGCAGTTTAACTCTGTAGTGAGTGTTTAAACAGAGGACAGGCAGTCCTGTTCTGTGAGTTTGTGTGGCCTACCACTTCGCTGCTGAGCTATTAATGCTCCTAGAGGTTTCCACTTCACAATAACAGCACTTACAGTTGACCGGGGCAGCTCTAGCAGGGCAAAATCTGACAAACTGACTTGGAAAAGTGTCATCCTATGACGTTGAAAGTCAATGAGCTCTTCAGTAAGGTCATTCTACTGCCAATGTTTGTCTATGGAGATTGCATAGCTGTATGCTCAATTGTATACACCTGTCAGCAAAGGGGGTGACTGAAATAGCCGAATCCACTAACTTGTGTGTTTACACGCACACATAAAAATAATATGAATTACGTGATCGGATTATGCAGATTTGCATAGTGGAAAGTCTGGGAAAAGTTGGGAACAAATGAGTTAAGAGTTTTTGTAAAACGTGGTCACAAATGTAAAAAACTGAGGGAGAGTTTACAGAAATTCTGTTACCAAACTGCATCTGCCCAGTTCTTCCAGTAAATGTTGTTTTGTAAAATATTCAGTGTAAAATTGTTCAGTTGTCATTGTGATTAGAGCTGTGGGATTTCTTAAACATATAACAATCTATGGTTTTTGTTTGGTATACATTTTTGTGAAAAATCAAAGTCTCATAGAAATTCTATCACCGTGGAATTGCCATGCTTCAAATAAGAAATGAGTAAACTCCTAGATATTTTCTTTTGTAAATAATAACTTCACATAAATGTATAATACTTCGTGGTTTGACGGGCCTTATATTATTTGTGGTATGGCATCTCTAAATGGTTGAGATCGTTTTACCTCGTGAGGGAAAGTGATGACATTAAGCTTTTTCAGGGACATATTTGGTACTGGCGCAGTAGCTAGCTACTATAGATGTCCAAGGGGAGGCGTCTACCGCTATGCAATATTTATATTGTTGTTTAGAGAAGTTGTTGGGAGAAGAACCGGGGGATTCATTAACCTCCGTTTCTTACTGGACCGACCTGGAATAAGATTGGGATCCTTTTGAGATGTGACTAACTTAATGTTTTCGTACTAGTTGCATGATAATTAAAAAAACAACAACTTGATAGCATTTGCTAACCGGTTAGCAAAAATGTGTGACAACTAGGGAACATTGCCTAACCAGCTAGCTACAACGTTAGCTATATCTAGCTAGCCACCAATGACGAGAATCGGATTTGTTTGACAACTTCGGTAATAACTAATGTAACTTCAAACCATTTTTTAAGTAGCTGAATTCTAAGAAAGGTAACGTTGAAATAGTGTTGGTTGTAAAACTAGCAAGCCATTTGCCAGATTATGCATTGGGCTAGCAGCTAACGTTAGCGTGCTTGCTGACAGCAACTTGAATTTGCAGCGTTGTTGCACAATGTTAGCTACAGAATGTGTAATCAGGAAAATGACCCATGTCACACTTATATATATATATATATTAAACAACTGCAGTAGTTTAAAATAGTTATTCTCAAACCTCACCTCGGGGACCCCCAGACGTGTCAAAATTGTGTTGTTCGGAAGTAACGTTAGCACACCTGATTCACTTAAGTTAATTAAGGGCTTGATTAATTGGCAAGTTTAATCAGGTGTACTAGCTTTGGAACTGCGGGAGGTCCCAGAGGAGCGGTTTGAGAATCACTGCTGCAGGGAAGAGGTAGGACAACCTGTTTATTTGTACTGCACTCATGTCAAAATAGGCTTACTTGTTTTTATTGACATAAGTTAACCATTGAGCCTTGTTTAGTGGAGCAAAGCAAATTATTATTTTGTCTCTATTTTCAAGAATGTTCAGGAGTCCACAAATTCTGGCCTTGACATGCCCTGTCAGAACCCTGCTGCTGCTGTCTGTCAGAGACCCCCGCGTGCCTGCCCTACCTGAACACGCCTGTCAGAGGGGGAATGGACCCAAAGCAGGGAGAAGTCTCTGTCAGGGGGATGGAGGGGAGGAGGCAGTGCCCCTCTCTTCAGCCATCTCTTCACACCTTGTTAGCAGAAGCACCTCTGGTTGTGAAAGCTGTCTCCTTAACACCGCACCTCAACACCCCTTACAAAAAGCCACCCCTCCCAACCAACCTCAATTGTCTCAGGACTCTAGCTTTGTCTCTTTGAAACATACACCACGACTGCCGGTGATAGTAGCATGTGACCCTTGTAAAACCACTTCATTGGAACATTTGGACAATTCCAAAGCCACGGAATGTTCTAGTGACCGTAAGTGCCTTCTACAAAGGAGGCAAACTGACAATGGTAGCCAATGTTTGTCTGCTGAGGTGAAGGTCAACATCACATTCAGTGTTAAAAGTAATAGTTACAGTCCTGTTCAAAGTGGCAAGATTCACAAGAACATTTTTCACAGACTGCTTGTGTCCACACCCAAACAGTGGACTGTGGATCCCCAGCGACTCCTTTCACTCCAGAGCCAAGGCCTGCACCAGTCTGCTGCCTCCAGCCCTGAGGGTGCCCTGAGGGAGTGCCTTTCGCTGGTGAACGAGGCGCGCTGCCGGCAGAGCCTGGAGCCTAATGTGGCTCTGTATGAGAAAGACGTCCGGGGGGAAAGGGGGCCCAGTGAGGCCCAGTGGAAGTCGGCGTCTGTGCTGGTCTCTCTTTGCTCTGTGGAGGGAGAGCCCGCCTTCCTGTTCACCCTCAGATCCACAGCACTGAAGGGCAGACACAAGGGCGACGTCAGGTAACCACTGACTCCTGCACCATTCCCACTGCTTTTGGGCTATTTAATGTTTGACATATGATGTCATGACATAACTTAACAACTCTGAAAATGACAACTTTGTTAGTGTGTTTTGAGAAAAACATTGTCTTTATAAATGAATGTATGAAGTTGTATAGAAGGCTAGAAATTGACAAAGTGCTGTGTGAATGTCCAGTTTTGCAGGAGGCAAGCGTGACCCCTCGGACAAGGACGTTGTAGACACCGCCCTGAGAGAAGCTTGTGAGGAACTGGGCATCACTGTGGCAACAAACCAAGTGTGGGGCGTGCTGAAACCAATCCGGGATATGGTGAGGACCTTAACCCTACCCATAATCCTTCATGATCCCCATTCATCTCTATGTGACGCACTGACACACAGCTAGTAGCTCCCCTCTGCGCTGGAACAGTTGAGATGCTGTAGTATTCTTTCAGTGAAACATTTCTTAATATGAGTATGTCTTCATTATGTAAATTGTTGATATGCCGCTTTTCCTAATCATTGCACATTTTCTCTCAGTCTGGAATGATGATAGCCCCTGTACTGGCCAACCTCGGCCCCCTGGAGGCGCTGTCGTTCAAGCCAAATCCTGCCGAGGTACACTTACAAGAACTCTGTTTGCCTTTGGGCTGAACTAACACGAATGCCAACTAACATGGAGTTAAAATGACATTCCTCATTCTCTCTCAGGTAGAAGAGATTTTCACCCTGTCGCTCTCCCACGTATGCAGTCCCCAGAATCAGGGATACACCCACTTCCGTACCGGTGAGCGCTACGGGTACACCCTGCCCGTGTTCCGCAACGGGAAGCACCGCGTGTGGGGCCTCACTGCCGTGGCCCTTGAACACACGCTCAAACTCATCACGCCGCCATGACAACCAATCATTGCAGCCATCACTACTGTTTTTTTGTAAAGTATAGTGTAAGTGTGATTACGGAATAATTTAATTATTTGTTTCATATGTGAAATTGATCATTGGGGCTTATGTATCAATTGAGGACTTCTTATAATCAATGTATCCCATATACTCTAAGCATACATGTCAGAAGTGATATATATTGAATAAATGAGATATCAGGTAGAGTCATGTAAGGAACAATCAACTTCCATGTCAAAACCACTTTGGATTGTAATGTCACTGTATTTTGTCATACTGACATAATCTGAGGTTCTCCCTGGAAAGGTCAAATCTTTACAGTTCATTCATTCACTAACTGTATGAAGGTAAGGCACCATGTTTCGATGTGTCAAATGCAATAAAAATGTTTTACGATTCTATCCTTTTTTGAAATGTTATTTCCTTAGGTTTCTGGACAGGATCAATCATTATTTTAAATGACATGAAAACAGAAATAAATATAGTGCAAAAAAAATAGCATTTGATGTAGAACATACAGGTATTGTCTCGGTCAAATTCATTACACAAAAAATGTATGGTTCAATCACACACATTTGCAAAACATCAAGCTACAGTATGTCAAAATCAGCATAGTTTTTATTAAGATGTACATTTATTTTCTATTCCCATGTTAACTCCAACCGGTTCTGTTCCATACATCTGTATTATGCTGTACAAGGCTAGAACCATATAGAGTCTACAGAAGTGCAACATTGTGATTCTTTTTGCATGTAAAGGTCCTTAGATGATGATGATGTTCAGTGTCCAAGCGAGACTGCAAGACTCCTTGAAAAGATTGGAGCTTTGATGGTATTCTTAAGAGTTCTTATAGTCCTGTGTTGGATTCATCTCATAACTATGGTTGTACTGTAGCAAATGAATGGGACAGGTGCTATACTTCAAGGACTGGAGCACTCCATAGGGTCTTGGGAGTCAGGTAGCAGGTGGCAGTTGAAGGGCCAGCTGAAGGTGAAGACGTCCAGGGCCTGACTACACTGTTGCGCTGCCCAGGAGCACACTGACCGGCAGGGCTGCAGCACCCCACCCTGAGGGCTGCAGTGGGGCATGAACATCCCACACACCAGCCTGCGCAGGGGCTGGAAACACGCCAGCTCCATCAGCACCTGGTAATAACCACAAACCACGGGAGAGAGTTATAGAGCGGCTGTACAGTATCTACCTCCATCAGAATCAAACACTTAAAGGAGGTCTGCACATCCCTTTTATGGTCTTTTTCAGTGTGTAGTTGGTTTATCGTGGATGAAACAACATATTGCTATGCACCAGTGGAGGCTAAACTAAAAACACATTAAAGAAAAATGTATATTGTTCTGTGTGGTTGTGTGTTGACAGGCCAGGTGTGCGTTCTCACCATGTACTGACGGAGCAGCGTGGCTGCCTCTCTCTGGTCAGCGATGGACAGCCAAATGTTGGGGAAGGAGGTGTGGTTGTAGCTCAGGCCCTGACACATCTCCACCTCGATGGGCTCACAGGACAAGCCTGGGGGAGAGGTATGATACAAATACAGAAAAGGTTACTAATCTGTCATAATGGAGTAATTCTACTTGAAAGCTGAGCAGTTGTGTTATTTCTGTAGGAATCAAACAAATATGATGTGTGTCTTGTGTATTGTTGGCTCACTGAAAGTGGGATAGGTCGAGTTGTCACAGTTGTGCTCATCTGTCTCGTCTGCACAGTCAGTCCAACCATCACACAGCCACTCCTGGTGCAGGCACTCTCCACTGCTGCAGGCAAACTGAGTAGGACTGCATGTTCCTGTCCCAAACAAGTTAGGTGATCCACTCCTCGTATTTCCAGTGTAATTCCTTTAACTAAACCACTTTTAGATGTTTTGATAAATTGGCTTATTTTCTACGTTTACAAGAGCATAACAGACTAGATACAGGGAGACCGATCTGGGTCATGTTTAGTAAGGAGGAAACGTTTTGAAACAGAGTGAAACAAGGATGGTCCTGTTGCTAAACTTTTTGCTACGGTCTGTCCTACTGAACACCACCGATGTGTGTGTGTGTGTGTGGGGGGGGGGGGGCTCACTCTCAGAGAGGGAGATGGCCTGGTAGGACGCATTGAAGCCACTGTCTGCCACACCCTCGTCAGCCACAAATACCACGGTTATCTGAGGCCCAGAGGAGGTCAGCTCAGGAGGCAGGCTGGTGCCACAGTACCTGGGACAGGATAGAGAAGGAACACTAGAGCTGGCTATGGTACATTAACAGTAGTACTGTGTTACAGGCTGTTGTACAGTAGGGTACAATTGGCCTGGTCCCAGATCTGTTTGTGACCATGTTCTGTTTCGCAACCGTAGGAGTCCCCACCACAGACTAGCCTATTACAGGCTACACTGTCTTATCAAGGAAGAGTGCTGTTACTGTTGTGAATGTTTTATGGTACATACAGTACCAGTCAAAAGATAACCCTTGAATGTGTAGGTGGGGCTTACTTTATTTGTACTATTTTCTGCATTATAGAATAATAATCAAAAAGACATCAAAACTATGAAATAACACATATGTCATGTAGTAGCCAACAAAATGTTAAACAAATCAAAATATATTGTATATTGAAAAACAAATGATAGTCCTTAAGCGCAAAGCAGAAGGGATTGCTTATCACTGCAGAATGCTGTGGTAGCCATGCTGGTTAAGTGTGCCTTGAATTCTAAATAAATCACTGACAGTGTTACCAGAAAAGCCCCCCACTCCATCACACCTCCTCCTCCGTGCTTCATGGTGGGAACCACACATGCAGAGATCATCCGTTCACCTACTCTGCATCTCACAAAGACACGGTTGTTGGAACCATAAATCTCAAATTTGGACTCAGATTTCCACCGGTCTAATGTCCATTGCTTGTGTTTCTTGGCCCAAGCAAGTCTCTTCTTATTATTTTTGGTGTCCTTTAGGAATGGTTTATTTGCAGCAATTCAACCATGAAGGCCTGACTCAGTCTCCTCTGAACAGTTGATGTTGAGGTGTGTCTGTTACTTGAACTCTGTGAAGCTTTTATTTGGGCTGCATTTCTGAGGCTGGTAACTATAATGAACTTATCCTCTGCAGCAGAGGTAACTCTGGGTCTTCCTTTCCTGTGGCGATCCTCATGAGAGCAAGTTTCATCATAAGGCTTGATAGTTTTGCAACTTCACTTGAAGACACTTTCAAAGTTCTTGAAATGTTCCGTATTGACTGACCTTCATCTCTTAAAGTAATGATGGACTGTCATTTCTCTTTGCTTATTTGAGCTGTTCTTGCCATAATATGGACTTGGACTTTCACCAAATAGGGCCATCTTCTGTATACCACCCCTACCTTGTCACAACACAACTGATTGGCTCAAACAAAATTCCACAAATTAACTTTTAACAAGGCACACATGTTAGTTGAAATCCATTCCAGGTGACTACCTCATGAAGCTGGTTGAGAGAATGCCAAGAGTGTGCAAAACTGTCATCAAGGCAAAGAGTGGCTACTTTGAAGAATCTCAAATATAAAGTATATTTTGATTGGTTTAATACTTTTTTGGTTAATACATGGTTCTGCATGTTATTTCATAGTTTTGATGACTTAGAAAACAGTAAAAAAAATGTAAAAATAAAGAAAACCCCTTGAATGACTTTTGACTGCTTCTGTATTAATGTCACATACTGTCTGTCATACAACACCTCTACGCTTGATTTTAGAACATTTCATTTGACTGGATGTACTTGCTTTGAGCATTCCTTTTTCAACCCTTCTGAACGAATACATTGGTAGTGTATGAAATAAAAACATTGGGAAGCTATTATAATAGGTCTTACCGTCCGAGTACTCTGCCGGCCCCGGTATCAGCACTGTCACGCACCTCTACATAGTCAAACTCACACACATCCTGAGTCTCCAGACTGAAGTTATGGAAACTCAGCCTGATCACATGACCCTCCTCAACAGAGATCTTCCATGTGCACAACTGACAGAGAAATAAGAGTAGATTAAACATACTTTACCATGGTAGGATTTCATGAAGTCTATTCTGGGTATATGGCTGTGTATGTCAATTAGATATGATGCATGTTGGTGATGGTTTACTAGATCAGGTGTAGGTAGGTACCTGTTGTTGGGGGTAAGGCTTTGGGTGGTTTGGACTCGCCAGGTAGCCGTAGAGTCCAGTCTTTTGGCCCCCACACTCTGTTCAACAACATAGCAAAAAACGGTGATGTTTAGTTTCGCATAGATAAGCAAACGATTGCCCTTTTACTATAATTGATTACCAGGCTTCCTCACGACTTTGTGATGAGCGAGACTTAGGAGACTACCATTTTGCATTATTTTTCTATGAGCTGTTGTATGTATGCAGATGACTCACTATGATGCTGAGTGTGTACTGTGCTGTACACCCTGTTCTTACCTTTGTGCTTGTGGCTGCAGTTGGCCTCATCAGAGAGGTCATGACAGTTGGGCTGACCGTCACACACTGACACAGGCAGGATGCAGCGCCCGTGGTCACACATAAACTCCTCCCTGGAGCAGCTCTCTGAGAACAGACACACACATTGCTGATGGTAATATGTTAATGTACTGTGAAAATACATGTTTCCTGAAGCAAAGATCTGTTGATTCTACCTCTGACCCAGTACTCACTCTGTTCAAGTGTGATGGCGTGGTACTGGGCGATGAAGCCACTGCCTCCGATGCTCCCGTCAGAGCGGAAGGTCACCCACACAGTGCTGCTGTTGGTGTTCACAGTAGGGGGTGCCACGTTGCCGCAGAACCTAGAGTGGAGATAACGTTCACTTTTAAAATGTCAGCCACAAAAGGCAATCATAATTCATCTTTATTCTTCACCTAAAATCCCTCAACAGCAGAACCGCAAAATATTCAGCGCCAGAAAGTAGGCAGAGTTGCCATCTATACAGAACTTGTATGCCACCTAGTTGCCACAGTGTGTCATGAAGAGTATGATTTTTCAAGAGGCTGTCATGCATTAGGTTCAGAAGTGTGTAAAACATGCCCATAGTCACTTATGTTAATCTGATCCTGGATCTGTGATTAGAGGCATCTTCCACCTTGAACAAATTTAGATACAGTATGTTTGACCCACCTGGTGACAACAGAAGGCTGCTCCGTCTCCTCCTGAACCTCCAGCCAGTCAAAGAGGCAGGAGGATGGTCCTTCTATGGTCAGAGAGGACACATGGATCTGGACCAGAGATGGAGGGCGCGCCCTTATCACCCAGACACACAGCGAGTCCGGGGGATACGATCCAGGGTGGTTGGGGGAGCTAAAGCTGCCCTCTGAGGCTGTCAATACACCCCCACATCCTGAGACAGACAAACAGTGAGAAAAGTACAGGGTAGTGTATTACTGTATTATTATTGTATTGTATGTATCTGTAGGTAAGTACATATCTGTAAGGTCCAATCATTGGAATATATTTCTACTTATTCTATTTTTATGGATACAATTGTAGTAGAAAAATACTCACTAGTTTCAGGGGTAGGGTATCTGGCTGGCTGTGGGGCCACTGTAATGTCCCTCTGACTGTGGTTGGTGGAGGTTGTGGGTAGATCACGAGGCAGTCCATCTCCAGTCAACAAGTCCAGGGGATTGGTCGACACCACTTCCCCATCCACACTCTGCCCCTTTAGCTCTGTGGGGTGAAGAACCCAGTGGGAGATAGAGGAAGAGGACATTAGTGAATGACACAAGCTTGTGATGTGCACAAGTACTGCACTGCCATTCCATGCTCAAGGGACCATATAGTGTATGAATTGGCAATGCTAGTTTAAATAAGGACATTGTGTCCATAATTATGTAGGGGTCTATGAGATTGAGATTTTTTTCATTAGGGTCCTTCCAGCTTTTTTGAGAGATGAGTGAAATGTATGTACACCATGCTCAGTGAACACTTCCTGTTGAGGATCAGAGGTCCCACTGTTCCACCCATAGAATGGCATGGATTTATAGTATCTGTGTGGTCCCACTCCTCCCACTGCCCACACCCCCCTCCCCCGCACTCACGTGTGAAGATGAGCACCAGTGCCAGGCCCAGGGCTGCTACCAGGAGCACAGCTGCAACAGAGACCACCACGGCCCCCCAGCTACACCACGGACCCCGCAGACGCATCACACACACACTGAACACACCTCCGACTGGGAAACATACACACGTACACATGCACACACACACACACACACACACACACACACACACACACACACACACACACACACACACACACACACACACACACACACACACACACACACACACACACACACACACACACAGGGAGGAAAGACATGGGTGGTTGAGGAAGCTTTAAGTTGTACCGCAAAAATGGAAGGAGCAAGTGGAAGGGGGGAAAAGTAAGGACCTTGTCTGTCGGCCCTGCATTAAAGACCTACATTGGTTAAAGAAAATTATGATAAATAAAAAAAGATACCAGTTTCATTTAAGGACCAAAAAATTGACAGCTGTGCCATATCTATTGCATCATTCTTAAATGGCCAAACTGAGCAATGGTGGGGGAAGGGCCTTGGTCACGCAGGTGACCAATAATATGATGGTCACTCTGACAGAGCTTTAGAGTCCTCTGTGGAGATGGGAGAACTTTCCAGAAGGACAACCATCTCTGCAGCACTCAACCAATCAGGCATTTATGGTAGAGTGGCCAGATGGAAGCCACTCCTCAGTAAAAGACACATGGGAGCCCGCTTGGAGTTTGTCAAAAAGCACCTAAAGTCTCTCAGACCATGAGAAACACAATTCTCTGGTCTGATGAAACCAAGATTGAACTCTTTGGCCTGAATGCCAAGCGGAATGTCTGGAGGAAGCCTAGCACCATCCCTACGGTGAAGCATGGTGGTGGCAACATCATGCTGTGGGGATGACCCTAAGCACACAGCCAAGACGACTTAGGAGTGGCTTCGGGACAAGTCTCTGAATGAACTTGAGTGGCCCAGCCAGAGCCCGGACTTGAACACGATCGAACATCTCTGGAGAGACCTGAAAATAGCTGTGAAGCAATGCTCCCCATCCAACCTGACAGAGCTTGAGAGGATCTGCAAAGAAGAATGGGAGAAACTCCCCAAATACAGGTATGCCAAGCTTGTAGAATCATACCCAAGAAGACTCAAGGCTGTAATCGCTGCCAAACGTGCTTCAGCAAAGTACTGGGTAAAGGGTCTGAATACTGTGTGATATTTCAGTTTTTTTATTTTTAATATATTAGCAAAAATGTCAAAAACCTGTTTTTGCTTTGTCATTATAGGGTATGGTGTTTACATTGATGAGGGGAAAAATGATTTAATTCATTTTAGAATAAGGATGTGACCTAAGAAATGTGTAAAAAAATCAAGGGGTCAGAATACTTTCCGAAGGCACTGTATATACAGTACCAGTCAAAGATTTGGACACACCTACTCATTCCAAGGTTTTTATTTATTTTTTACTATTTTCTACATTGTATAATAATAGTGAAGACATCAAAAATATGAAATAACACATATGGTAAAAAGTGTTAAACAAATCAAATCATATTTTATATTTTAGATTCTTCAAAGTAGCCACCCTTTGCCTTGAAGACAGCTTTGCACACTCTTGGCATTCTCTCAGCCAGCTTCATGAGGTAGTCACCTGGAATGCATTTCAATTAACAGGTGTGCCCTGTTAAAAGTTATTTTGTGGAATTAATTTTTTTCTTAATTCGTTTGAGCCAATCAGTTGTGTTGTGACAAGGTAGGGTTGGTATACAGAAGATAGCCCTATTTGGTAAAATACCAATTCTATATTATGGCAAGAACAGCTCAAATAAGCAAATAGGAACAGCAGTCCATCATTAATTTAAGACATGAAGGTCAGTCAATACAGAACATTTCAAGAACTTTGAACGTTTCTTTAATTGCAGTCGCAAAAAACATCAAGCAATATCATGAAACTGGATCTCATGAGGACCGGCACAGGAAAGGAAGACCCAGAGTTACTTCTGCTGCAGAGGATACGTTCATTAGAATTACCAGCCTCAGAAATTGAAGCCCAAATAAATGCTTCACAGAGTTCAAGTAATAGACACATCTCAACATCAACTGTTCAGAGGAGACAAATTGCTGCAAAGAAACCACTACTAAAGGACACCAATAAGAAGAAGGGACTTGCTTGGGCCAAGAACACGAGCAATGGACATTAGACAGGTGGTAATCTGTCCTTTGGTCTGATGAGCCCAAATTTGAGATTTTTGGTTCCAACCGCCGTGTCTTTGTGAGACATAGAGTAGGTGAACAGATGATCTCCGCATGTGTGGTTCCCACCGTGAAGCATGGAGGAGGAGGTGTTATAGTGTGGGGATGCTTTGCTGGTTACACTGTCAGTGTTTTATTTAGAATTCAAGGCACACATAACCAGCATGGCTACCACAGAATTCTGCAGTGATACACCATCCCATCTGGTTTGCGCTTAGTGGGACTATCATTTGTTTTTCAACAGGACAATGACCCAAAACACCACCAGCCTGTGTACCTGCTATTTGACCAAGAAGGAGAGTGATGGAGTGCTGCATCAGATGACCTGGCCTCCACAATCACTCGACCTCAACCTTATTGAGATGGTTTGGGAAGAGTTGGAACGCAGAGTGAAGGAAAAGCAGCCAACAAGTGCTCAGCATATGTGGGAACTCCTTCAAGACTGTTGGAAAACCATTCCAGGTGAAGCTGGTTGAGAGAATGCCAAGAGTGTGCAAAGCTGTCATCAAGGCAAATATAAATATATTTTGATTTGTTTAACACTTTTTTGGTTACTACATGTGTTATTTCAAAGTTTTGATGTTTTCACTATTATTCTACAATGTAGAAAATAGTAAAAAAAAGAAAAAAATTAAAACCCTTGAATGAGTAGGTGTGTCTAAACATTTGACTGGTACTGTATATATTTACTAAAATATTGATCTACCCCTTGTTCTTTTTATTTTTTACTTTCAGTTAGAACCTTCCTGTCCCTCCTAGAATCTTTGTTTCCACTTTCCAATGGTGTAATACAACAGCTAGATCAAATTGAATAGGTCTTGGCATCTGAATCAACCAATCCTGTTGCGTATCCAACTCCGGTGTGATGTTATGGAACAGGGAAACTAGGTTGTCAGACTCACTGATTGCAGCTGGGCTCTTTACTGGCTCAAGGGCCATGGCAGTACTGGCAGAACTGAATCCTTCCACTTTCTCCTCACGCTCACCATCAAGCTCAAACGCGGGGTTGCAGAAAACATTCTGTGGAAAGCAAAGACAACTGGTATAACATGGAACGCCAAGTAACTTTCCACCATGAATACAAAGTTGATATCAAAAATTGGAACCAGAATTCCAGGCCCACCACACAAGCTATCGCTGTCCTCACCTTGTAAATGTCCGAGGATTCTGAGTAAACAGATACTTCGGTGAGGTCTGTCATCTTTGGTTAAAGTTCTGTTTCAGTCTTCCAGGGAAACATTGAGCACCCACATCCTAAGACCTACTCCAGTGTAGTCAAGTGTTGTTGTTAAGAGCACATCAACAACATACTTGTTGGAATGTGAAAGGAGAAAAGATGACTTTGAAACGTTTCAGCAGGAAAGCTCAATGTGACAGATTTAAAAAAAAGCCTATATCACCCCAGAGTGATTGAGTCATCATTTTGTTACGAATACCAAAAATATATGTCTATATACATCCACAATGTAAAAGAATCCCACAAGAACAAAATATTTAGTCCACCAATTTCAGGTTTAAAATCCAGTGAAAGTGCTCCAAGTGTTTATAGTCCGCTTCTCCTTTCATCATTTTATTAAGTCATGGCGTGTCTCTGTGTTTGAGGTAGGCAGATGTGCAGTCTGTTCTTGTTTTGTTGAGGGTGAGTAATTTGTTATAAAAGACGCATAGAACTCCCTTCACAGTGTTCCACAAAGCCGAGTCAGCTGAGAGGACTGAGCTCTGGGGCAGGAGGGGGGTTGGGTGGAGTGAGGTGTAGGGGCCACTCAGAGAAAATTCTCCATAATACACATAATGACCATCTAATCTCCTAAAATGTTTCTCACACACTAACACACACACAAACATTGGCAAGCACAAACAGAGGAATTTGCAAATCATACAGTGTATTGTCAGCATGGCCCTAACTTGGGGTGAAGTTGGGACCGTGTAGTGGAACTGTGTCAAAAGGATTTGCAGTCAGATTTAAGTTTTTGTTTTCCAACCCACATTTCTCCTTTACATTCATAGTCGTCCCCTTCATTACTGACTCGAGTACTGAGATGGTAAGGGAGATATAGGAGTCAGAAGTTACTGTTACAAACAACACCATACATGATCTCTCAGTAATGTTTTTGTATCTCAGTAAAATGTTGCATTTCCATCAGACATACAGTACCAGTCAAAAATTTGGACACAGCTACTCATTCAAGGTATTTTCCTATTTTTTTGCTATTTTCTACATTGAAGAATAATATATATCAAAAATATGAAATAATACATACGGAATCATGTAGTAACCAAAAAAGTGTTAAACAAATCAAAATATATTTTAGATTCTTCAAAGTAGCCACCCTTTGCCTTGATGACAGCTTTGCACACTCCCACATATGCTGAGCACTTGCTGGCTGCTTTTCCTTCACTCTGCGGTCCAACTCATCTCAAACCATCTCAATTTGGTTGAGGTCGGGTGATTGTGGAGGCCAGGTCATCTGATTACAAACATCACACCATACTTGGTCTAACAGTAACCTGGAGGTGTTTTGTCATTGTCCTGTTGAAAAACAAATGATTCCCATCGGACAGCGCAAACCAGATGGGATTTGGACACGCTGCAGAATTCTGTAGTAGCCATGCTGGTAATGTGTGCCTTGAATTTAAATAAAACACTGACAGAATAACCAGCAAAGCACCACCACACTATAACACCTCCTCCTCCATGCTTACGGTGGGAACCACACATGCGGAATCATGTCACCTACTCTATGTCTCACAAAGACAGTGTTAAACAAAAAAATATATATTTGGATTCATCAGACCACCCTTTGCCTTGAAGGACAGATTTCCACACGGTCTAATGTCCATTGCTCATGCTTCTTGGCCCAAGCAAGTCTCTTCTTATTGGTGTCCTTTATTAGTGGTTTCTTTGCAGCAATTCAACCATGAAGGCCTGATTCACACAGTCTCTTCTGAACAGTTCATGTTGAGATGTGTCTGTTACTTGAACTCTGTGAAGCATTTATTTGGGCTGAGGTACTGGTAACTCTAATGAACTTATCCTCTGCAGCAGAGGTAACTCTGGGTCTTCCTTTCCTGTGGATTTCCTCATGAGAACCAGTTTCATCAGCTTGATATTTTTTTGACTGCACTTTAAGAAATGTTCAAAGTTCTTGAAATGTTTCGTATTGAATGACCTTCATGTCTTAAAGTAATGAAGGACTGTCGATTCTCTTTGCTTATATGAGCTGTTCTTGCCATAATATTAGCTTGGTCTTTTACCAAGTAGGGCTATCTTCTGTATACCACCACTACCAGTCTGCCAGTCACATTATGTTAAAGGTCCCATAAAGCACACACATCCCTGGGTTGCTCCTCTTTTCAGTTCGCTGCAGCTACTCTATGTCTCACAAACACTGAAACTGGACAGTTTTATGTAAATCTCTTCATTCAAAGACTCAGTCTTGGACACTCTTACTGACATTTGTGACTGCTTTGCGTGATGTATTGTTGTCTCTACCCTCTTGCCCTTTGTGCTGTTGGCTGTGCCCAATAATGTTTGTACCATGTTTTGTGCTGCTACCATGTTGTATTGCTACCATGTTGTTGTCATTTTGTGTTGCTACCATGCTGTGTTGTCATGTGTTGCTGAACAGTTCATGTTGTTGTCTTAGGTCTCTCTTTATGTAGTGTTGCATTTATTTTGTCGTGATGTGTGTTTTGTACTATATTTATATATACAGTTGAAGTTGGAAGTTTACAAACACTTGGGTTGGAGTCATTAAACTGGTTTTTCAACCACTCCACAAATGTCTTGTTAACAAACTATAGTTTTGGCAGGTCGGTTAGGACATCTACTTCGTGCATGACACAAGTCATTTTTCCAACAATAGCTTACAGACAGATTATTTCACTTATAATTCACTGTATCACAATTCCAGTGGGTCAAAATTGTACATACACTAAGTTGGCTGTGCCTTTAAACGACTTGGAAAATTCCAGAAAATTATGCCATGGCTTTAGAAGCTTCTGATAATTTACATAATTTGAGTCCATTGGAGGTCTACCTGTGGATGTATTTCAAGGCCTACCTTCAAACTCAGTGCCTCTTTGCTTGACATCATGGGAAAATCTAAAGAAATCAGCCAAGACCTCAGAAAAAGAATTGTAGACTTCCAAAAGTATGGTTCATCCTTGGGAGCAATATCCAAACGCCTGGAGGTACCACGTTCATCTGTACAAACAATAGTACACAAGTATAAACACCATGGGACCACACAGCTGTCATATCGCACAGGAAGGAGGCGCATTTTGTCTCCTAGAAATGAACATACTTTGATGCAAAAAGTGCAAATCAATCCCAGAACAACAGTAAAGGACCTTGTGAAGATGCTGGAGGAAACAGGTACAAAATCATTTATATCCACAGTAAAATGAGTCCTATATGGATAACCTGAAATTTCAGCAAGGAAGAAGCCACTGCTCTAAAACCGCCTTTAAAAAAGCCAGACTACGGTTTGCAACTGCACATGGGGACAAGATTGTACTTTTTGGAGAAATGTCCTCTGGTCTGATGAAACAAAAATAGAACTGTTTGGCCATAATGACCATCATTATGTTTGGAGGAAAAAGGGGGAGGCTTGCAAACCGACGAACACCATCCCAACCGTGAAGCACGGGGGTGGTAGAATCATGTTGTGGGGGTGCTTTGCTGCAGGAAGGACTGGTGAACTTCACAAAATAGATGGCATCATGAGGGAGGAAAAGTACATGGATATATTGAAGCAACATCTCAAGACATCAGTCAGGATGTTAAAGCTTGGTCGCAAATGGGTCTTCCAAATGGACAATGATCCCAAGCATACTTCCAAAGTTGTGGCAAAATGGCTCAAGGACAACAAAACAAAGTCAAGGTATTGGAGTGGCCATCACAAAGCCCTGACCTCAATCCTGTAGAAAATTTGTGGGCAGAATTGAAAAAGCGTGTGCGAGCAAGGAGGCCTACAAACCTGACTCAGTTACACCAGCTCTGTCAGGTGGAATGGGCCAAAATTCACCCAACCTATTGTGGGAAGCTTGTGAAAGGCTACCCAAAATGTAGTGGTGATCCTAACTGACCTAAAATAGGGAATTTTTACTAGGATTAAATGTCAGGAATTGTGGAAAAACTGAGTTTAAATGTATTTGGCTAAAGTGAATGTAAACTTCCGACTTCAACTGTATATATATATATATGTATTTATTTTTATCCCAGCCCCCATCCCTGCAGGAGGCCTTTTGGTAGGCCATCATTGTAAATAACAATTTGTTCTTAACTGACTTGCCTAGTGAAATAAAATAAAATACCTTGTCACAACACAACTGATTGGCTCGAACGCATTAAGAAGGAAAACAATTCCACAAATGAACTTATAACAAGGCTCACCTGTTAATTGAAATGCATTCCAGGTGATTACCTCATGAAGCTGGTTGAGAGAATTCCAAGAGTGTGCAAAGCTGTCATCAAGGCAAAGGGTGTCTACTTTAAAGAATATCTGATATAAAATATGTTTTGATTTGTTTAACACTTTTTTGGTTAATACATGATTCCATGTGTTATTTCATATTTTTGAAGTCTTCACTATTATTCTACAATGTAAAAAAACCCTTGAATGAGTAGATGTAAAAAAGTATTTAGTCAGCCACCAATTGTGCAAGTTCTCCCACTTAAAAAGATGAGAGAGGCCTGTAATTTTCATCATAGGTACACTTCAACTATGACAGACAAAATTAGAAAAAAAAATCCAGAAAATCACATTGTAGGATTTTTAATGAATTTATATGCAAATTATGGTGGAAAATAAGTATTTGGTCACCAACAAACAAGCAAGATATCTGGCTCTCACAGACCTGTAACTTCTTCTTTAAGAGGCTCCTCTGTCCTCCACCAGTTACCTCTTTTAATGGCACCTGTTTGAACTTGTTATCAGTATAAAAGACACCTGTCCACAACCTCAAACAGTCACATTCCAAACTCCACTATGGCCAAGACCAAAGAGCTGTCAAGGGACACCAGAAACAAAATTGTAGACCTGCACCAGACTGGGAAGACTGAATCTGCAATAGGTAAGCAGCTTGGTTTGAAAAAATCAACTGTGGGAGCAATTGTTAGGAAATGGAAGACATACAAGACCACTGATAATCTCCCTCGATCTGGGGCTCCATGCAAGATCTCACCCCGTGGGGTCAAAATGATCACAAGAACGGTGAGCAAAAATCCCAGAACCACACGGGGGGACCTAGTGAATGACCTGCAGAGAGCTGGTACCAAAGTTACAAAGCCTACCATCAGTAACACACTACGCAGCCAGGGACTCAAATCCTACAGTGCCAGATGTGTCCCCCTGCTTAAGCCAGTACATGTCCAGGCCCGTCTGAAGTTTGCTAGAGAGCATTTGGATGATCCAGAAGAAAATTGGGAGAATATCATATGGTCTGATGAAACCAAAATATGACTTTTTGGTAAAAACTCAACTCGTCGTGTTTGGAGGACAAAGAATGCTGAGTTGCATCCAAAGAACACCATACCTACTGTGAAGCATGGGGGTGAAAACATCATGCTTTGGGGCTGTTTTTCTGCAAAGGGACCAGGACGACTGATCCGTGTAAAGGAAAGAATGAATGGGGTCATGTATCGTGAGATTTTGAGTGAAAACCTCCTTCCATTAGCAAGGGCATTGAAGATGAAACGTGGCTGGGTCTTTCAGCATGACAATGATCCCAAACACACCGCCCGGGCAACAAAGGAGTGGCTTCGTAAGAAGCATTTCAAGGTCCTGGAGTGGCCTGGCCAGTCTCCAGATCTCAACCCCATAGAAAATCATTGGAGGGAGTTGAAAGTCCGTGTTGCCCAGCAACAGCCCCAAAACATCACTGCTCTAGAGGAGATCTGCATGGAGGAATGGGCCAAAATACCAGCAACAGTGTGTGAAAACCTTGTGAAGACTTACAGAAAACGTTTGACCTCTGTCATTGCCAACAAAGGGTATATAACAAAGTATTGAGATCAACTTTTGTTATTGACCAAATACTTATTTTCCACCATAATTTGCAAATAAATTCATTAAAAATCCTATAATGTGATTTTTCTGGATTTTTTTTTTCCTCATTTTGTCTGTCATAGTTGAAGTGTACCTATGCTGAAAATTACAGGCCTCTCTCATCTTTTTAAGTGGGAGAACTTGCACAATTGGTGGCTGACTAAATACTTTTTTGCCCCACTGTATTTCAGTCACGTGTCTGTATTTCAGTAATGTGTGTGGGTCATTCCATCGACTCGGTGTCTTTGAAGAAGTGTAACTTGGTCAAAAAATGTTTGATTTCACCTATTTAAAAAAAATATTTAGTCATAAAGAGCACATGTTCAACTTCATAAAAAAACAAGTTTTCCCATCTGAAGATGTCAAAGGAGAAAATGTCAAAGTAAGGACCTGTTAAAAGTGCCAAATAAAGTAACAGTGTTGACTGTAACAGGGTTGACCGTAACAGGGTGGATGATTTAATCTTAAATCAGTCATGAATCCCCTTGTTACATGGGGAAAGGGAGCTTGTTGTGAGCAGCAGGGAGTGGCAATTTAACGATTTCTAGCATGTCTGTCTATGGATAACAGGGTAGACCTGTTATGCTCAATCCACTCAGTTTTCTGACACTAAACACCAGAAAATGTCCAAAAAGAGCAGAACCAGCTCACCTGCTTTTACATGATTTGACTATTAGATGTTCAATGTTTCTTTTGAAAAAAAATAAGAAAACCCTTGAATGAATAGGTGTGTCCAAACTTTTACCTAGTACTGTATGTCTATATTTCAGTCATGTGTCTGTATTTCAGTCATGTCTGTATTTCAGTCATATGTACGTTGGTATTTCAGTAATGTGTGTGAGTTGTTCCTCCAACTAGGTGCCTTTAGAGAAGTGTAACTTGGTCAAAAAAACTTTTGATTTCACCTATTTTATACATTTTGTCATAAAAAGCACATGTTCAACTTCATAAAAAACAAGCTTTCCCATCTGAAGATGTTAAATGAGAAAACGACAATAGTAAGGACCTGTTATGTGCCAAATAAAGTAACAGTGTTGACCGTAACAGGGTTGAGGATTTAATCTTAAATCAGTCATGAATCCCCTTGTGACAGGGGGAAAGGGAGCTTGTTGTGAGCAGCAGGGAGTGGCAATTTAACGATTTCTAGCATGTCTGTCTATGGATAACAGGGTAGACCTGTTATGCTCAATCCACTCAGTTTTCTGACACTAAACACCAGAAAATGTCCAAAAAGAGCAGAACCAGCTCACCTGCTCACCTGATTTGACTATTAGATGTTCAATGTTTCTTTTGAAAAAAAAAAACATTTTTAAAAGGAAGCTTTCACCATATAAAAACAAGAGTTCAGTTCACGTCACAGGGTTGACCTTAAAATGAGGGACCGACGTAAATGATTCATGAGGGACAGAATTTTGGCACATTAGGAAATCTTTATTTATTAAAAAAATTGGATTTATTGAATTTCCGATGTGATCTATATTAAAGGGCACTTTATTTAATATAACAGGCTTTTAAAATGCAATATTGGTGCACAATTTCTACTTAAAATATCAACGTGACTGTATTTAAGTAATGTGACTGTATTTAAGTAATGTGTCTGTATTTCAGTGACAAGTGCACTTTATCATAAAAAAAATACATCTGTTTTAAAGTCTTTTTACGTGGTATATTTAGCAGTAGAATGGCTAAACCAAGTAGAATGAAGTCAAAAATGTAATAGTGATGACACAAAGTGTGACCACGTGTTTGGATCCACCAAGAAAGCCTATACCAGGCCGTGGCACGTGAACGTCACCACTGTAAGCCTTATTTATCATAACATGGAAGACTGTAAACAATAAACACTATCAAAGACATACCTAAATACAGTACCAACGAATCTACAGTAAAATGAAATCCTCCATTTAACCCTATTCTCTCAGGGTCAGACTGGCGCTAAGTCTGAGACCTGACAAGGCTCCATCGTGACCCAGAACTGGATCCTGACCGCAGCACACTGCTTTTCTGCCATCAGATTTGAGGGGAAAGTGGACCAAGAGAAAGTGACTGTGAAGCATGGTCAGTACCCTACCTAATTGCACATTGGTCTCTGCATTGACCTCAAAATGTTTATGGGTCATTTGGCAATGTGTCTGCCCAATTAGAAATACCAATCTAGAACACAGATTATAGATAAGAGACGACTGATTATTCAGATTATTAAAAATGTGATGTGTATTCTGCCTTTCCTCCCTAAGTAATGCTTACTAATAAGTATCATACTCATGCCAATGTCCCCCAGGTTATGAAGGAAAGGTGTTGGCGAAGGTGTTGTCTGTAACCCCGCACCCACAGTACAACATTGATGGACTCAGTGACAAGAACGTGAAAGACTTCTATGACTACGACATTGCTCTGGTTAAGGTTGAAACGATCAAGCTGTCATGGACAGCAAGGTGGGTTGAGCAGCAACACTAGCTCATGACATAATTCCCTTATGAATTGCTCTCATTCCAAACCACCACAGTTCCATCTACTTGGCCAAATCATTCACCAGCAATGACATTGTTACGCACTGTTACAATATTAGCATGAGTACTTTAGTGCACTCTATTCTTGTCTAACTACATGACTTCTTGTACCTCCCTGTGTTTATCTGGTATGTGTTCTCTACAGGCCCATCTTCTTGACGTGTACCAAGCCCGCCAGCCGAGCCATGAAGATGAGTCCCAACTCTGTGAACAACACGGTAAGATGACTGCTCCTCCTCCTCCTCAACAAGTAGACGGAGTGCAAGAACTTTTTTTAGCTTGACAAGCCAGACTCAACGAGTTATCCAAGTTGAACTCGTTCCTGATAGAGCGAAAACAATCAAGAGTACTGCTGGACATGACAGGTGTCATCCACCCATGAATCATTTCATGTCTAGGCTTGACTCAAGTTCTATGTCTAGTAAATACACCCACCACCCCCGTTCATGAAAATGGATCGCTCAGACAGTGAGTGACATGGCCGTTGCTTGCTATATAAAGCAGGCAGACTGGCATTGAGGCATTCAGTTACTGTTTGATTGAACGTTAGAATGGGCATAGTGACCTAAGCAACTTTGAGCGCGGGGTGATCTTTCCAGTACCAAACCAAAAACATCCAGTCAGCGGCAGTCCTGTGGGCGAAACAGCTCGTTGATGTGAGTGGTTGAATAAATAAACTGCCGAGTGTATGATAACTGGTTAATGTGTGTGTCTGCAGAGAGAACCCCTGCTATGCCTGGAGGAGACCGGAGCCTACTTCATCAACAATGGGTCTACAGTCAAGGATGCGAAACGCAAGCAAATACATTCATACAGGGAGTAAGGTTTGCAGTGCTCTACAACCAAACACACATTCACAAAGGTCATAGGTCAAATCTAACAGGCCTTCTACAGTGTAATCTCTAGTGTTGGCTCTACCTTTACCACTATTTGTATATGAAGAGTGAACAGTGGTACAAATGTACAGTGTGAATAAGTTTTGTTTGTCTTCATGTACTGTATGCCTGTAAATGTCTAATTGATGTGCATGTTTGTGAAGGGTGGAGTGTTAATTAGCAGCACCATTGTTTGATGTTCCTATCTGCAGGAGGCCTGACTGTGTTAAACAGGCTGTGAACACACTTCTAAGTCCTCACAATGCAACTTTGAATGAATACGTGCCAGACAGGTTTCTCTGTTCGGGCGGATCTGCCAAACATATAGATGCTGTATCGTGCAAAGGTAAGTTTGTAGGAATATACAGCATGGGAAGTCAGATTACACAACTCGGAACACATACATACATTAATATGCAAATAATATGATAAACCTTTATATTATTCTTCTGCATGATATGATCCAACTTTTCCCAACAGGTGACTCTGAAGGCGCGTTGTTCCTTCTTAACAGACTGCGGTATTTTCAAGTGAGGAACTCCCCCCTTCCACTAAATCTTCTCCATGATAAGCATACAGAACAATAACAATCTACCGGTATCTGGTGTTTTGTTCCATTAGGCAAAGCTAAGTCTACTTTTTGTACGGTTCTATTCGATCTTCCATGCAGGCTGGAGTAGTGAGCTGTGACACCAAGAATGTATGCGAAGCCCAAGACAGAAGTGACAGGCCCCCCACCTGATATGCAAGAGACTTCCACATTAGTGCCATGGGGGAAAAAAAGCACCTGGGGAAGGAGTTGGAGTTTCTACCCATGTGGACGGCTGAGTTTCAACTAGGATTGTCATGAAAATATTGCTTTACGGTGGCATACTAGCAGAAAAAATGCATTCAATTTCCCTACTTTACAGAATAGGATTCATTGTAAAACAAATTAAATTAATAGCAATTTATTAAAATATACAATTAATAAAACATTGCTCATGTTTTTTTGTGTTTTTTTTTTACTTTTTAGGCTTTCTGGAAACAAGTACTGTTATATCTGACCAGAAAACATGATACGAAAATATGAAACTCAAGCCAATCAAACAAAAATACTGATGTGTGCTGTCTGCTGTGGTTACATTTAGTTAAAACATCTGCACCTTCAAAATGTATGTAGCGTAATAGCAATGATTTGTTGATTAGCAGCAGGTAACTAAATAGTTTGTCTACATACAGCCATAGCATAGAAAAATGTTGGACTGGTAAGACTGCCAGATTATTTTCCAATAACAATCTGATGAATCTTAGGTTGAAATACCAGCCACCCAATCAGCCTTCAGAGAACTGCCTGAAGAGGGCCTCTGATTGGCTGTCTGTAAAGGTTGGGACAAAATGAATTTGCAGGATTTCTGAAAAGCCTTCCGAGAGACTGGGCGCCACAAACTTCTTCCTGTGTGGAGAGAAAGTCTGTTCAGAGTGGGAAAATACATTCAGACATGCATTTATTTTACACGACATACATATATGCTGCGTTTATACAGGCAACCCAATTCTGGCCAAAAGACCAATTAGTGGAAAAAGATCAATCAGATCAGATCTTTTGCCAAAAGATCAGAATTAGGCTGGCTCTGTAAACACAGCCATAAAGACATATGTTATATTAGTGCGCTCTGATCTTTTCAACCCATTGTAGAGGCCAGTGAATCCCTACGTTGAGAATGTGATGCTGTGAAGTCCTTTGATATAATATCCAATGTAACTTACTTGTAACTGTGGAAGATCATGTCATTGACTTTGAGGTGCTTGGTGGTGGAGGGAGCCATCTCACGGAACTGTACAGCACAAGAAGAGCCCAATAATGAACACTATGCATCAGGGCAGTACCTCAGAGCCTATATTGAACTGGGTGTATCCCATGGCCTGTACATTATAAGGTTTAAGAAGTGGACATTGAACCAGATGGTTGTCGTTTAAGTCCCAGGTTGGGCTATTCTATGTGTACGATCAGGTCGCAAGTTCATGTCACCCTCTACTCTGAACTGCTGAAGAATTAATCATGTGTAGTCTGGTATATACAGTTCAGTAGAGGGAGAGAGGAGACCTACTCTGTTGTTGTGCTTGGCCTGCTCCAGGGAGGCAGTGAAGTTGAAGCACCGACAGGACACGCCCAAACTCTGGCTGACGTCAACATACCTGGAGGGGGACAACGTATAGAAGGTACATGTTATTCCCTACGAACACACTCAATCAAATATCTCTGGTTTGGTTCATGCATGTAGCAGATTTACCACTCTCTGTTATGTAAGTGGTTTAGGTTGTTCATGAACTGCAAAGCAAAAGTGTTCCACACACTAGTAGGTCCACACACTAGTAGGAGCACAGAGACGGGTACCGTTTGCGAGACTCAGGGTCTGGGTTGGTGTTATCCACCGCCACGCTGCGCCCCTCCTTCAGTGCCCGCTCACAGGCCGAAACACAGCTCTGCCACGAGCCCAGGGTATCCTGACAAACACAGGTCAGGGTCAGGGCATATATATATATATGGATGTTAAGAGAGCCAACAGCACACTTATCCACTCACCCGGTTCACGTACACGTAACCTTTGGGGACGATGTGTGTGTGGAAAAAGGTTGATTTCCCGGCTGGATAAAAAAGAAAGAAAGAAGGGAGAGGGTCGTCAGTAAAGAGAGAGGGAGGATGGCAGAAAAATAAGGAATGCACATCCACTTACAAGCAGGGAAACCCACGGCAATGATTACTTCCTGCTTGGTGGAGGTGAGGCAGGCACTGGGCGGGTCATATAGACGGGCGTTAGAGTCACATTTCCTCTGGAGAGAGAGAGAGAGAGAGACACACAGTCAGATGTGCAAGTGCACACACATACATACAGAAGCTTCAAAAGCTTCACATACATATTCTGTGCAGACAGAATACCACAGATATCCACCCGGTTACTCACAGGGTCAAATGGAGGAAGACTGAAGGGGGCGGTCTTCCAGCCCAGGAAGAACTCCTCTGGAGTGTGGAACTGCAGTCCAAGGTTCAGGGCAAACTAGTCGAGAGGGAGAGAGAGAAAAATCAGTGTCAGGCATTATTAAGATATGTAATGCCTGCAGGTACAATACCTGGTCATAAACTGTATCTACACCATAACAAGAATGAACCTTTCACACAGTCAGTAGACACAGAACATTCTTCTCTGCTGATTTGTCTCTACTGAGTTCTCATATATTGAAATTCCTCGTTTCAGCCCACTATTTGGGACACTTTGTTGTTTGTGTTTGAAGATGTGCTGGAACTAGAGGTCAGGACAGACTGGTCGACAAGTGAACCGACTGGTCTAGAGTTTAGTGCAGGTGCTCTCACCAGTCGGTCACTGCAGGAGAAGTCCTTCTTCTTCTTGCCAGGAGCCCAGTTAACAGGCCGTCCTGCTGCATCTGTGGCAGAGGAGAGAGAAAGGTCTCAGGCTCTCAGCTGCTGGAGGGCGAGTACACGTGTTCATCAAACGTGACCATAAGCAGCACATCACTTACAAGAGTCAGGATAAGAATAGGCTAAGTAAGAGGAAGACGTTATGTTGCTATGGGTTGTTCTGTTGTTGTTGACTCACCTCCCACATAGAGACTCTGGCTTTTGTCTACAGCCACGCCGCCATTATCCTGAGAGAGGAAACACATGTTGGACCATGTTTGTTGTTTCGGGGGGGTTGGGAGCAGGGAAAAATACATTTCTAGATGGACAAATTTCTATTCCCATTCTATTTATTTCCCGCACCATGCCCTTGCTGAAGTATGAAAATATAAACACTCACTACTGTAAGTTGCTCTGGATAAGAGTGTCTGCTAAATTACTTAAATGTAATGTAAATGTTGAAGCAGTGACTGGTCCATGTCATGACTCACCAGGGTAATGTGGTCCAAGTGGATGAAAACAACTAGACAATGCTAAATGGAGCTGGCTTTGTGAACCTTTTGCGACACACCTGTGTTGAGGTGGTTTGTAGGACACAATCATCGTCTACATGTAAGCCCTATTCACAATGTCTGATATGATGCGTGCCTTATGGTCTCACCTTCTCACACAGGTGCTCCCACATCCCCATCACTGGCTTCCTGTAGATCCCAGGACCAGACGCCACAAAGACCTGAGACACACACGAACACAGTTAAAGGTGTCCACATCTGAATTACACACAATAAAACACTGACAAACACATAGATACAATAGTGAATCTGCTTTCAAGCGCCATTTTTGTGTTTAAATGTTTCTTGACTAACCTGTATGGGGAGCTGTAATGTCTTCAGAATGGTCTCCACTTTAGACTTGAAATCCTCAGGCTTCAGTTTCCCCCTAGATATACCCATCTGATTGGTGAAAAACACAACCTGGGAGGGGCAACAGAGACATGGTTAGCTATTCATCTAGCCACATATTACCATTAAAAGGATGGATAAGAAATATTTCTCGTAGAGCAGCTTTGCCGTGTCCATGCTTGACAATACATGTATATGTTGGCTTCTACCTTGTAGCCTTTCCTTAATAAGCTGGCCAGTTTGGGTTGGATCTCGGGAAAGAGAATCCTGTAAAGGAGATAAGAGAACAAATAAAGGCAAGGAAATGACTCAAGTCAAGAGATGAGGAAGAGGGATGAGGAGAGAGCAAGCAAAGCGAGAGGAGGCTAGACACAGAGCCGCAACTTGACAGAACAGCAGACTGACTGACCTCCAGTCATCTGGGCTGGTGGGAAACACTTTGCCAGAATTGGTGGTGATGATACACCCGTCAATGTCGAATCCAGCAATCTGGGCCAGAAAGAAAGATGGGTCGGCCTTAAAGTGATGTTACTAAAAGTAATTGTGTTTGTACTGCTTGGGTTGAAAGCGAACTTGGAGACAATTAGATTGATGGTGGAAACAATATGTCCAAAGAGCTCAAATGTAGGCCTAAAATGTTTTCATCCTTGGATGGCCAAAGTAAAATTATATTCAGCATCTCATTCAAACAACACACAGACTAATTGGCTTAAATCAAATATTGAGTTTTACAGAATGACCTAGTTAGCTCTTACCTTGGTGCTTCCAGTGACGCCAACAGCAGTGTAGAGCATGAGGTTTCCAATCTGCTGCCAGTGGCTTCGAGAACAGGCTGAGACTGATGCCTGCTGCTGGACACAGTCTCTGCTAGCCACTGAAGCACTCTCTGACATCTCCTGGAGCTGTCGGAGCTTCTCCTCAGCAAGCTTCTCAGCCTCGTCCTCGCCCCCACTGTCGGAGCCTGTAGTCCTCCTACGCTTCTCCTGCGGGTGCTCCTCAGAACTGTGTGGCCTCTTGGATGCCTGAGTGAAAAACAAAAATGCAACCATGGTCAAACTAAACTTCACTTATATTGGAGGTTGGCATTAAGAAAACATGGTGTATTTTGAACAGTTGAAGTGATACGTTAGGTCCTTTCGGTTACTCTAAATATTGCGAGACAAATTCAAATGCATGACATTTTCTCAGTTAAGATGAACGTGTTCTCATACCTTCTTGGGAGAGGAAGCAAAAAAGTCTTGGATGCTGCGTTTGGGAACTGTGCTTTGAACCTCCCTCCCTCTGTCGTTCTTTCCTCCTTTTGTCTTATCCAATGCTTTCAAACTTTCTACAACCTTCCCCTTCTGGGCAGAGGATGAGGAGGTTTCGTTGGAAGCAGAGAACTGCACTCTGAAGGGGTGGCTCTGGTTAACCAGGTAGAGGGTGCGGTCATGGGTCAGTCGGCCAGACTGGCCTCTACCAAGACTCTCACTGCCCAAGGATGAGGGGTTGGGGCCAAGCTGAAAAGGAAAACTATACTTTGACAGCAGTTACAGACAGTTTAAGCAGTAGTGTTGAGTGTAAAACTAAGATAAGAGAGAGTTGGCCTCAACAACAGGCATAATGTAATAATTTCATACCTGTGTTACAAGTACCTCCTTGTCTGCATAACAGGCCACCAGCTTCACTAGAAGGAATATGACACATTTTAGATAGTTGTGCAGTTTAGATAGCTGGCTGGAGTAATCCCACCGGACACCGCAGGGTAGCCTAGTGGTTAGAGTGTTGGACTAGTAACTGGAAGGTTGTAAGTTCAAACCCCCAAGCTGACAAGGTACAAATCTGTTGTTCTGCCCCTGAACAGGCAGTTAACCCACTGTTCCTAGGCCGTCATTGAAAATAAGAATTAGTTCTTAACTGACTTGCCTGGTTAAATAAATTAAAAATTAAAAAAATTAAAAAGCAGCATCCCAACAATCTCTCCTGCGTCCAGAAGCTTACTCTTCACGCATTGAACTGGCGTACGCATTGGGCAAGAGGGAGTTTCCATTAATTTATTTTTAAATCCATGAAGGGAAGTGAACAAGTGCACACTTTGGGAGGTAAGATAAATAATTAGAACATGGTCATTGGTACGTATCTAACGTTAGCTAGCTAGTCCTCTTACCCTGGTGTCGGGAGCACTTCTTGTCAATAACTCCAGTCTCTGGACCACGACCTAGGATCACGGCTCGGCCATCGGCTAGTGGGACACGAGCGCCGGATGCACTGACTAATGTGCACTGCTGCATCTGCAAAGACAAGAGACAGTAGGATGTAGGGAAAAACAAATAACGTAAGGTGTCCATAACATATCGGTTTAAAATGGGTGTAACATTAATTAGGCATGTCAAGTGTTTCTTAAGTCAAGAACCGAGCAGCAATTCTAAACGTAACTTTACGAAGTGTTGAACGATTATAGCTAAGTTAAAAAGCTAGCTACTGGCTAGCCATGTATGAGTAAGATGATTATTCTCTTCTAAATAATCTATGGTTATAAAAGCCAAGGCCACGCTTTGCATGGTGAACACATCCACATCCGTCATTCAAAAGTGTACTCAACGTTTTCAGTTGACAATCACAACCAGACAAGAGGAGGAATGGAATATCGAGAAATAGGCGGATCGCCGAGAAATACCGAGAAATAGGCGGAACGCTTTAAAGGTAGCACGTTCCAACTTTCATTGGTCCGTCACAAAAACACTTTCGTTTAGAAACATCCATCTCATATTTGATTCCGACCCTAGTCTGGGCTTGTCTTTCAGCGTGTTTTGTCATCTTACCCTACAGTTAACTATTCGTTTTCCTCAATAGGACTGTTCACACTGGTGGAGTCAGTCTCAGAAGGGCTATTAGAATACCCTGCCTGTCGAATAAACGGTTTGTCAAAATAGACATCTGACTCGCCGAGGTTTACCTCATTCATAGACGCTAACTGTATATTGACATATAATCTTCTGGTCGGGAATGCTTTAGCACATATTGACATAGTATCTTCTGGGCGGGGGTGTTTTGTTAAGATCCCCGACACTCGTTCTGAATGGTAAAATGCATCGCTTGCTGTACGGTTTTGGAACATAAGGAAGTTATCTTTCACATCAGCAATAAATTATATTAAAAAAACAAAAGGTTAAATTACTACACTCCTTAATAGTGTTAGTGTTCCCACAAGGCCATATCTCCATGTTTCATACTTTTAACATTTTCGGTTTTGTGTTACAGAAAGACACCATTACTATTTCTCTAGGCACTAACTCTGCCATGGTCTGGAGAAAATTAAATGCCATTTTTTTAGGGGTTTTGTATAAACTCCTAAAATACATTCTGTGGGAAATACAGCCTTAGATATTATACGTTTTGTTCTATGAGATAATCATCAGCTAATGTCACTTTTTGTGAATTTTCAAGAATGTATGTTGTAAAAAAAAAAAAAAAAGCACAAAGGCTCATAATTCGTTAAGGTCATGTTAATTGACTGCTATTATCTCATAGGACAATTTTTATAAGATCTCCTAAACCTGTGTTAACCTCAGACCTTATTTTCAGCATTTATTCAAAAACGCTATTCTTTCCCCATTCAATTTCCCCATAGGGATTGCTGAACGAACCTGAGGTAATTTATTCCGGGTTTAGGACTAAAGGTGTCGAGCTCGATTGTGTTGGGAAGAAAAGTGCAAGCATCACATTGAAATTTAAGATTAAGGGCTCAATTCAATCCAACCCGCATTGCAGTATTTACACAGTAGCTCTTTTTCCAATGGTCAAATTAACTCACAGATTGGGTCTTGGTTTGGGAAACAAACACAACTATTTCTTGTTCAAATGGATGGAGCTACGGCTATAGACGTATAATCCTCATCCTCCTTGAAATAGTAGAGCATATTTATAGGATATGTTTCTTCATTTGTAACATTGTGTGATTTCAGTGGTAGCACCACAGGTCCAAGATGTGTTGGGGGATAGGCTAACCCAGTGGTTCTCAAACCTCTCGTTGTGGACCCCCAGCCGGGTAATTGTTTTTGATCTATTACATTTGTCAACTAACCCAAAATTATTAAATATGTGAAGGCCCCGAGGAGAACCAATGGGCTAACCTAACCAGGTAAAACTAGTTGGAGGGTATGACAAAGTAATACATCAGCTGTAAAACTGTTTTATATAGGCTGTGATGGGACCATATTTTTTCTAATCAGGTCATATAATTTAAATAGACAACAACTGATTGGACAATAGAACTAACAGGGCTGAGTTTTCTTTATGCAGTGTTGCATCTTGTAGGCCGGTGCATCTGTAATTAAAAAGTTACTCACACAGTATGTCATCACTATTGTGATGATTGATTAATTACAGTCAATAATTTTGGATTGATAAGGTGTAGGTAGCCTAGCCACCCAAAGTTTGATCACATTCACATTCTCTTAAAACAAATACAGGCCTATTTTAGGCTATAAATACATGACTTTACTGCTTCGTTTCCCCTGGCCAGAAGGGATCAGAGCGCATAGGCTTCTCTAGGCTACCTGCAGCTGAAGCACAGATTAATTGTGCAAGGGTTGGCACATCATGAGGCAAATCACTATTTTAGGCAAATCACTACAATCACTATTTTAGTAGTTATTCAAAGTAAATAAGGCATGCTTCTGCGGACATTTTATCTCCACTTCCTTTCGTCAAAAGGACAAACAGCACGAACAACTGGTAAGCTAAGTATAAATATAATTAAATTCAACATTCTCGCTTGTAGGGCAACTTTTTTTAGGCAACCCTTCTGGGGGGTGGGACAGCATGGCGGAGTGAGTGGTGCCATTAAAATCAAATAAAATGTTATTTGTTACATACACCGAATACAACAGGTGTAGACCTTGCAGTGAAAGGCATACTTACAAGCCCTTTACCAACAATATCGTTTTAAGAAAAATACCTAAAAAAATAAAAGTTACAAATAATTACAGAGCAGCAGTAAAATAACAATAGCGAGGCTATATACAGGGGGTACCGGTACAGAGTTAATGTGCGGCGGCACCAGTTAGTCAAGGTAATTGAGGTAATATATACATGTAGGTAGGGTTATAAAAGTGAATTATGCATAGATAATAATGGAGTAGTAGCAGTGTAAAAGGGGGGAGGGGCAATGCAAATAGTCTGGGTAGCCATTTGATTAGATGTTCAGTAGTCTTATGGCTTGGGTTTAGAAGCTGTTTAGAAGCCTCTTGGACCTAGACTTGGTGCTCCGGTACCGCTTGCCGTGCGGTAGCAGAGAGAACAGTCTATGACTAAGGTGGCTGGGGTCTTTGACAATTTTTAGGTCCTTCCTCTGACACCGCCTGGTATAGAGGTCCTGGATGGCAGAAAGCTTGGCCCCAGTGATGTACTGGGCTGTACCCTCTGTTCCCTCTGTAGCGCCTTGCGGTCAGAGGCCGAGCAGTTGCCATACCAGACAGTAATGCAGCCAGTCAGGATGCTCTCGATGGTGCAGCTGTAGAACCTTTTGAGGATCTGAGGACTCATGCCAAATCTTTTCAGTCTCCTGAAGGGGAATAGGTTTTGTTGTGCCCTTTTCACGACTTTCTTGTTGTGCTTGGACCATGTTAGTTTTTTTGGTGATGTGGACACCAAAGAACTTGAAGATCTCAACCTGCACCACTACAACCCCGTCGATGAGAATGGGGGCGTGCTCAGTCCTTATTTTTCCGTAGTCCACCCTTACCACCTGGGGTGGCACAGGATCCAGTTGCAGAGGGAGGTGTTTAGTCCCAGGGTTCTTAGCTTAGTTATGAGCTTTGAGGGCACTATGGTGTTGAACGCCGAGCTGTAGTCAATGAATAGCATTCTCACATACAGTAGGTGTTCCTTTTGTCCAGGTGGGAAAGGGCAGTGTGGAGTGCAATAGAGACTGCGTCATCTGTGGATCTGTTGGGCAGGTATGCAAATTGGAGTGGGTCTAGGTTTTTGGGGATAATGGTGATGATGTGAGCCATATACTGAACTCTTGAACTTTAAATTGAATTCAAGCCCTAATTTGAGTTTGACGACCATCACAGTTAAAGTTACGTTTCTTACTGTATTTTTTCCCCCCTATTTCAATTAGTTTGGTGGTTCACCGAACATCAAGAAATCAGTGTTAGCTAGCTAGTAACATTAGCTGGAAGCGAGCAAAATGTAGAGGGAGCTGTCGTAACCCAGGTGGATACTGTCAACTATATGAACGATTTGGACACTCTCCCAGAAGTAACGGTACCAACGACGGAGTAAATTCGTTTTCGGTACAGGTGCCCAATAACCCATTCGAAACCCCCCAATTTGAAGAGATTACGAGAAAGTGACGCCGGGCAGACTAAACCACCCCAGCCTATCACCAATGAAGGCAATCCAGGGTTTAATTAAACAAGACATTTGACGAACAAGCTATTCGGTTGAATGGCTTTAATGAGATGATTCATAACAATACCCTCTAGATTGCAGACGTTTCCAAAATGACAGATTTGAATGTAGCAGGCATTAAGGGTATCACCACTTGAAAAATTACATTTATGCCCTGACCAAAGAAAACGAGGTGCTGCGCACAAGCCAGTGCTGAACAGGACCGATACAAGCGTCGATGGGGGCTGCGACCGAACAGGTTACCTGAAACTGATGGTGATAATATCAGAGGGATTGTGCTTGTCATTATTGGGAAGTTTGTTCCATATCACTCTGCTACCCTGAACATCGCGGTAAAATGTTGTACACAGTCTCGGATACAAGAGAAAGGAGAAGAACAGACAGACAGGTCATCATTATGTTTGCGTTGAGCGGTTGAGGAATGTGAGAAACGAGGTTTGGAGAGCTGCGAAGCTGGCGCCGATCTGCAGGGAGAAAGTCATTCGCTTTGCAGAATAATTGAGCAAGCGCGACAGGGATGCCGGTGCAAAGCTGTGGCCACAAGTCGACGAGGCAAGACGCAGGTGGTAAAAGCATTCTTTCGCCAGGGGTTTGCTGTCATTGACCCCCGCAGGGTGGAGGAACGTGACTGACTGATTCACGCTTTACAAGTTGAAGCCATATACTTTTTCAACTGGTGAGTTTATTCATGCAGTCGTTTATCTGAACACGGCATATAGGTTATATTGCAGAGGGCGGTAATGTTTGTAGTGGCGAGTTTTGGATGTGAGCATTAACCAACGTAAGCATACTAAATGTGGTTTTTGTTCATTTTGTTTCAAGATCGATATTATGTAATTACATCTCCATTTATGTTTAATATGGCTTGATTATCCTTCAGATATGTATGTATTTTAAGTTTGAGAGTTCAATTGAAAATGTTAACTATTAATATAAGATTACACGATCTATCCACTTATTTTCCTTTGTATGGTCGTTACTGTTCGTCAGGTTCATTCTGATGGGGCGTATGCTACTTTTATATTATTCTGGGTCCCTGTTTATTTTTAGACAACTCTTTTTCTAGGATACTCTTCAATATTTATCTTTCCTTTTTATCCTTAAACACCAAGGGTTTACGTAACAATATAAAACGCAAGGTTATTTTTAGTTTTTGTAAAGATTCATTAAATGCCAAGTGTTTTTTTTTATTTCTAGAGACACATTGCTCAGATGCTGATTTAAAAAAATGTGGTGACAAGATCAGGTTTAGCCATGGCTCATCTCATTCTGCTGGTGTGGCAATACTTTTCAGACGTTTTCCAGGTACCGTTTTAGAAAGCAGGTGTGATGATGAGGGTCACTGGATATATATTGTTTTTTAATATAAAGGGTCACGTTACATATAGGTAAATATGTATGGTTATAACATACAGTAAAAAAAACAATCTTCTAACATCTAGTAAAGTCTTAACTGAGTTGAAAAACAAATATTGAACAGATAACATTATTGTTGGAGGTGAAACTGTTGCTCCTGATGACTGGATGGATAGGTATCCCACCAGGCATCCAGCCCAGTGTTGTAGTAACTTAACTCTTCATTTCTGCTCCAACTTTCAACTTTCCAATATTTGGTATTCTCAGAAACAAACTTTTCTTATTTTAACTCTACAACTAGGGACAGACAATTCAAATCTACAATTGATTATTGGTTGGCATCTTCCAGTCTTATGCATCTTGTCAGTGAATGTAGTAGTTCCTCAGCTCCTCTGACAGACCATTGTTCTATTATTCCTTCCTTTTGTTTTGATAATGACAAGAGATTTTTTAAAGCATACTGGAAATGTAACTCTTCTTTTAAAGAATGGTTCATTTTGTTTACAGTCTAAAACTCTTATCAGAGAGTCCTGTCTCAATTCTGCTCTTTCTTCTACTAACAAATGGGACATTATTCAATTCAGAATTCAATGTCTTGCCATCACAACTGTTAAAATGCTAGCTCGGAATAGATTCTCCAAGCAGATATTATTATTGTTGATATTAAAAGGCCGAGCAATAAACTTGATTTAAATGAAGATGAAAAAGCCACGCTTGCTAAATGCCAATGTGAACTGGACGACATATACAACGATAAGGCACAAGGTGCCTTCATCTGTTCAAAGGCCAAATGGATTGAGAAAGGTGGAAAAAACACAGGCTAGTAATAGTAATAATTCATCCATTTATGTAAATGACACTATCTGATGATCTTGAAGGATTAATAAGGAAATACACTCTTTCTACAGTACGCTGTCTCAATCTCATCTTTCGGAAGGTGACTTCGATTCCTTTTTTTGGTTTCAGTTAAGAACTCTGTTAAGCCTATAGAAGACAGGTTTAAGAAACTCTGTGATTCTGATATAGATATGACTGAGTTGGACCAAGCCATTAAACAAATGCCTTTAGGTAAATCTCCTGCACCAGGTGGCCTGACTCCTGAATTCTATTGACATTTCTGGCTTGATATTAGAGAGTTATTGCTTTCGGTATACAAAGAGGGTATTGCTAATGCTATCTTACCACCTTCTTTGAGACAGGGACTAATAGTTCTTATTCCCAAACCAAAGAAGGACTCTCTTGACCTGGACACCAATTACGTTGTTGGCAACTGGCTCTAAGTTACTAGCCCATGTCTATGCCAAACGTTTCAGATAGAGAATCTTTAAACGGCGATAATAGGATTAATTCCATAAGAGTTTCATTAAGTCAGTGGCTGCATCACGATATCTCAATTTTCGGTTGCATCTAGAATCATATTCCCAAGTCAGTTCCTTTTTCTTTCTTCTAATAACATTTTTTAAAGTCAATTCTGTAATATTTAGATTTGTTTGGAGGAATACAAGATATTATATTTGGAAATCTCAATTAGTGAAAGACTTAAGATCGTGGAGGTTTACAGGCTATTGATTTTTAGTCGTTAGTGGGTACTTCTAGAATGAAATTGTTGAATTTATGTCTGTCTAATCCTATTTCTATGTGCTATCATATCCCTAACAGTCAGTTTAATAAACTTGGTGGATTTGAATTCCTAATGAAATGTGACTTTGACCCTCCAAAATGACCTGTGAAATTGTCAAAGTTTCACCAGCAAATTGTATTTTCCTGGAAAATGATTTCACTCACAGTTTTTCCCTCCATAAAACATTGATTTGGAATAATAGAGTAATTTAAAATTAATAGGAAATCCATGTTCAACGGCCTTTGGTTTGACAAGGGTATTACTTTTGTATGTGATTTGTTAGGCAACACTGGGGAGTTTCTGCCGTTTGATGAGTTCATTGGTAAATTTCAGGTTAATACTACTCAGAGAGAATATATTTAAGGTTTGCAAAGTAATTCCACTTCCTTTACTTGGACTTATTAAGAACACTTTGTTATATTATGAGGTTGTTTCCTGTTTTCTAAGTTTACAAATGAATGACTTGAACCGTTTGGATAAAATATTCAACAATAAGTGGATACGATTGGGAGTTAATGAAGTCATTTTTGGTGATTCTAATTCAACATATTGCTATGGAAGTAACCAACCCATGCTATGGTTAAAAACGACTACATTCTACCTTACTTTTCTAGTTATCCCAAAAGTTAAAGAAACCAATTTTTGAATATTTTCTTACATATACCCTGTTAATGATTTCTTGCACAATATATTACATTTTGACAAAATGCCTTGTGTTTTTTTGTTCCTCTGATTCAGAATCTATAGAGCATTTATTTTGTTCATGCCGCCATTCTAGTAAACTATGGATTGAAATTCATTAATGGTTGTGTATATAGTCTCCAGAATTCCCTAAGTTTACTTTTGATGGTGTTAAATGGCATTATGCTTATTCTTGTAATTCCGATCATAACTATTTTATTAACATTATGGTTGTTATTCTTGCAATAAATAAAACAAATAAAAAATACGTATTAGGCAACTCTTCTGGTATCTGACAGACTCCACCCATGTGAGTAGACTGTAAGCTATTCATACAGACTCACTGTTGACAGATGCCTCCCTTTCCCCTGCCCCACCTTGTCTGCTCAGGTCACAGTTGCCAGTCATTGGCCACACACACACACCCCTCCCTTCTCCTTTCGCTTGATTTGCTGATACGATGATCTCTTTCTTCCCTTCATTCAGACTGTTCCAAGTATGCTAAGTGGAATGTAACACAGCTTGCTGCTCTGCTTGCTCTGAGCTCCATTTTCCTCTTGATTCTGATCTTCAGCGGTTGGTTTTCCTTTGTATCTAGGTAAGTTTTACAGATGCCTTCGTTTGTTCTGAATTATGTATGATACTTTTGTTGTAGAGATTACCGCAACGTAAAATTCAAAAACTAGTTTTGTCATAGCAACAGTTTAAAGAGTTAAATGCATGTACATGGACTGTCACCCTCCAGTACTTATACTGTTTAATACATATCTGTCTTTTAAAAACTTTTTTTTCTCCTCCACCACCTACAGGATCGTCAGCCTACTGACTAAGCCATGACCCAAACCAGCATGTCCCGTGAGGAGGCCTACTCTGCCCTGATGGGGGGGATAAAGGAGCTGGACCTCAACGGGCCAAACATACCCAGCAACTTAGTACTGATTGGCGACCAAGCCTTCCCACTGGCCATGAGCGCTTGTGGCCAGGTCCTAATGGCTGCCTCATTCTACGGCCGAGGCCGGGTGGTGGTGCTGGGCCATGAGGGCTACCTCACCGCCTTTCCTACCCTAGTGGAGAATGCCCTAACCTGGCTGACAGGCTCCTCCTGTGACAGCACTACCGTCGGCGTCCACCAGAGCTGTAAGGGCGTAGCCGACAACCTCAGCCACTCCAGCCTCCAACCCAAGGTGGGGGGCTTCTGCGAGGGCCTGGGAGTGTATGTGACAGATGCGTACTGCGTGGGCCCAGAGGTGAAGGAGCTGGTGGGGTTCCTGAAGGTGGGGGGCGGGCTGCTGATTGCTGGTCAGGCGTGGAGCTGGGCGGAGGAACACCCCAAACAGAACACCCTGCAGGGTTTCCCTGGGAACAAGGTGTCCAGCGTGGCTGGCATCTACTTCTCGGAGCACCTTGGGGAGCTGGGTACTCTCCTTGTGCCTCCACAGATCCCTTCCAACTGGCTGGCTGTGGCGTAAGTATTGGGCACTTCATAGAGAGAAGAGAAGGTGGCATATTAATATAGAGATACTGTAGTAAAACGGAAATGTCAAATCATACCTACCCTTTCACTCTCTTCTCAACTCCAGCCACTTCAATAATGGGAATTGATGGGAAAGGATGTAAAATATATCACTAGCCACTTTAAACAATGCTACCTAATATAATGTTTACATACCCTACATTATTCATCTCATATGTATACGTATATACTGTACTCTATCATCTACTGCATCCTTATGTAATACATGTATCACTAGCCAATTTAACTATGCCACTTTGTTTACATACTCATCTCATATGTATATACTGTACTCGATACCATCTACTGTATCTTGCCTATGCTGCTCTGCACCATCACTCATTCATATCTTTATGTACATATTCTTTATCCCCTTACACTGTGTATAAGAAATTAGTTTTGGAATTGTTAGTTAGATTACTTGTTGGTTATTACTGCATTGTCGGAACTGGAAGCGCAAGCATTTCGCTACACTCGCATAAACATCTACTAACCATGTGTATGTGACAAATAAAATTTGATTTGATTTGATTTCTTTCCCTAGGATAGGCAAGGACTTCAAGGATGACCTGGAGTTCCTGCTGGAGGGTGTGACAGAGTTTGATATCCAGGGCGGGGCTATTTTCTCAGAGTTGCTGGTACACGGCCCTCTCGCATTCCCCATCGGCACCACAAAGGACGGCAGGGCCTTTCTGGCCGGGGCATACTACGGCCAGGGCCGAGTCATCGTGATCACCCACGAGGGATACTTGGGCCGAGAGCAGATGTCCCCCTTCATGCTCAATGCCGTGCGCTGGTTAGACGAGGGCCGTAACGGCTTGGTAGGTGTCCTGCCCCAGCTCGACTCCGCCCACACCCTGCTGAGCAAGTCTGGCCTGCCCTGTGTGAAGAGCGGCTTCAGGAAGGAGCTTAGCGTCTACGTCTGCACCTCCTACAGCGACGCCCAGGCCGATGAAATCCAGGACTTTGTAGCCGAGGGTGGGGTCTGCTGATCGGGGGCCATGCATGGTACTGGGCCCAGACAAATCCGGGCCACAACACCATGACAGAGTACGCAGGCAACCACATCCTCAACAAGATGGGCCTCAGCCTGATGGGGAACACTCTGGACGCAGGCTGCTACAAGGCCCCCGTCCCAGGTCAGACCTGCTCCGAGGGCTTCCACTTCCGCCACCTGCTGCGCCGCTTTGCTGGCCACGTGACCCAGGGCGAGACGCTGACGGAGCATGAGGAGGCGTGTTTGAAGAAGCTTGGCAGCGACTGCGCCAATTACCTGCACATGCGGGCTCACGACTGTGCCTCATACACCTCGGTGCTGGCCATGCTCACTGACGTGCTGAAGGAGACGGGCATCCCCCAGGTGTGCCACAGCTGCCCGGTGATAAGCGCCAAGGACCACCTGCTGCTCAGTGTAGGCGCGCAGGTGTACAAGGTGTGCCAGGACCCAGACGCCCTACTGCCTTACCTGATCAAAGACCAGCCCATGATGCCCGCCTTGTCCAATGCCAGGGTTAGGATCAACTGTAATACAGCAGGTCAGTTAGCTCTCATTTGCACTCTAAAATGGAGGATCATGGGTCTAATGGAGATGGTTTAGTCTTGGGAAGCAATATGAAACACCAGGAGTTATGGCTTAGATAAAATGGGTGCAAGAAAATATATTTCGCCATAGCTACTCTGCTTATGTGCAAGCTCATTGGTTAGTGTGGGAATACATGTTTCTAACCATGCACTCACTATTATTCTATACAGTTGTGCTTGAGTATAACCACTGCTGAACATTGTCTTAGGAGGAGAGGAGTGGCTCAGCACTGGTCTGTTCCTTTCCCCTGGGATGAGGACGTACATGGCCATGCCACCACAACTCGTCAACCAGGGCTGGAAGGTATCCAATACTGCTTTTTGTTATGTCTTATCACTCTAAAGTCTATTGAAGCAAATCATGTTTTATTTGTTTAGAGATCAAGCCCTTTACATGTTGATGCAAAAGCACTTTGTGGATTGATTGACTGACTGATGCCCCTGTTACCATCAGGTCCAGATAGGCTGTCAGACTGACAACATTGGGAATTCAAACGAGCTGAGGCGAGCGCCAGTGGTTCATGAGCGCTTCCCCATAGACTCAGAGATGATGCAGGTATGGAACCTGTGGGGCGGCCTCCTCTATCTCATCGCCCCTCCTAAGACCCAGGTGGAGGGGGTGGAGGTCATCATTCAGGGGGCTGTGCCGGCCCCCTACTACAAGACTGGTAAGTGTGTGGGTGGGAGAGGGAGGGAGGTGGGGCTCGATGATGCATTTTACACTTTGGTCTTATAATGCATCCAAGTGATTTATTACAAAGGTGTTACAACTATGAGCTGTTATAACTCATGACGGCTTATAGCAAGTGTTATAATGCGCCAAGTGTGCCATTATTACATATTGCTGCCTCATAGAAAGTGTTACAGAAAGGGTATTTCAATGAGATTAACCTAGATAAATACCAGGTGAATAAAAGATAACACAAAGTCCATTACTCCATCCAGCCCCCTCATTTACTCATTTACAATGTCTGTCTGGGCCCCCTTTGACTTCATCCAGGCAAAATATATATTTTCACCTCTTAAAAAAAAAGAAAATTCCCAGAGTTGTATTCATGTATTCTGATCTGCTATTCATGTATTCCTAATTCATAATTGAGTTGCTTCCTGCTCTCTGTTGCCATTTTGAATGTACGTTGATGACGGCTGCCACAGATTAAAGAGGAAATGACAGAGCCGTTGTTCTGCGTGAAACATCTGTAGAATACAGAGATACACTAAGCTTAGAACAGCGATGCTCTCACATACTGTGTAATTGCAGCTGTGTTACTAAAACTGAACTCCCCGCTGTTATGAGAATTGATTTTCAATGTGCTACTTATCATTGTGGTAGGAAATCACACTGTACCAAATGTTTGTCTGGTAATAGTCATCTTGAAGGCCATTTAATGTATGTTGCTCACCTATGCTAGTCCTATGGATTTCATGATTGATTATGAAGAGGTACTCAACCTAGTCACAACACCTCGTGAAAGTAATACATTCAGTGAAATGATCCAGGATTTTCCTCCAACTATTGCCTCTCTCCTGTCTCTAGGGGTGACCACGCCTGCAGACTGGGCAGTTCTGCGGACCGCCCCTTCCCCCTGGGCAGAGATGGAGTTTGAGAACATCATCCTGACCGTCCACTCTGACGTGGTCCGAGGTCTGGATCGGCCTGACCTGGTGGCAGCTCTCTGGGATGACATCATGAGGGGGGTAGCTGACCTGGCCTCCATCCCCGCCAAGTTCCCTCGCAAGGAGCGCTTTGTGGCCGATGTCCAGATCTCCCATGGTCAGCGTCTGTCCCTTTTATTTCTTAGCGTGGACAAACTGTCTTGACTAGAATTGACCATGGTAGGGGACCAGGGATTGTGTAATTGCTGGATATGAACAGGAAAAAGAGAGATCTGAAAAGACATTGACCCAAATATTTCAAAAATGTATTATGAGTCAGGTAGGACAGTCCCTTTACAGTTTCTAGGGGAGCAAGAGTGACCTACACTCGTAGAAAAAGAGCTTCTATCTGGAACCAAAAAGGGTTCTTTCGGCTGTCTTCCAGGTAGAACCATTCTTGCTTCAATATAGAACCCTAAAGGGTTCTACCTATCGGTACAGCCGTAGGACCCTTTTGGAACAATTTATTAAAGAGTGTATTGGAGTGGACTGCACAACCTCTGTCCTGTTAGTATCCAGACATTGAGCTGACCCCCCCCCCCCCCCTCACCCACAGGGTTCATGCATGCAGGCTACCCTATCATGATACAATCCTCCTCCGCCCCAGACCTGATGAACCCTGTGGCAGCCCGCAGCTCGGGCCTTTGGGGGATAATCCACGAGCTGGGCCACAACCAGCAGAGAGGAGTCTGGGAGTTCCCCTCACACACCACTGAGTGCACGTGTAACCTGTGGTCCGTGTACGTGCACGAGGAGGTGTTGGGGGTGAAACGGGATCAGGCCCACCCCAACATGGCGCTGGCCAACCGACAGAGCCGTGCCGAGGGGTACGCTAAAGGGGGCAGGAATCTGGCCAGCTGGGACATGTGGGTGGCACTGGAGACCTACATGCAGGTGACAGGAGATTCTAGTGATGTGTACTGTGTAGTACGCCCTGCTGCAGAGTATGTTGTGTACAAATCCTATAGTTAGTGCTTGTGAAAGACCGATAGGAAAATACAGATGCTTAAAAAAAGTTACTTTATCTCGGGTTGAGTTTGTGTAAGCAGTTTCTCTTTGTCGTCCTCCTTCCCACCAGCTCCAGGACCAGTTTGGCTGGGACGCCTTCAAGAAGGTGTTTGCTGCCTACCACACCATGCAGAACGTGCCCAATGACAACCAGGGAAAGATGAACCTGTATGCTGAGACCTTCTCCCTGGCGGTCAATAGGAACCTGGCTCCCTTCTTCAAGGCCTGGGGCTGGCCCATTGAGCCCGCTACAGAGGAAAAGCTCTCTAACATGCCAGTGTGGAGCGACCACCCTATGGCCCAGTATGGCTGAACAATAGAGGAGGTCACCCCATTATATTGGGGGTCACAGGTCAGGGATTGCTGGTGAAAGGTAAATACCGTTTGGTGATGGGTTAAGGTAAAGGAGTGGTGACTAGGAGTTTGCTGGCCTGGTGTAGAAATCATGGTTACGTCTGTTGTGCAAAGAAATAAATACTTGTAACGGTTTTTGAAGTCGTCACAAAGGGCTTATTCTGAAGTCTCATGTGTTTTTGATACTGTATACAAAGCTAAAGAAATGTACCTCTTGTTATATACTTTATATTATTCTTGCTTATTCCTAGAAAGCACATATAACTAATAATAAAATATGTATCTCTCCAAACATAGTTCTTTATTTATCCACTGTAGTTCATGATGTCATTTTCACAGTAGGAAGCACTTGACTTGGCTGAAAGACTGAAACTTATGTGTGAACTGAAGTTTTAGCTCACATTGCCACTGTCAAATACGGATTAGAAACCCAGGAGTGGGAGAAACTACTCCTCGGGCACTGCCTGGCAGTTGTTGTGAAACAGCTCCCCCACTGGCGCGTTGGAGTACTGCTGCAGGAAACCGTTCAGCTCCAGCAGCGAGCGCTGGTCCACTCGGTTCTGCTCGGTGTTGAGGGCGGTGGCGCCACCGCTACGGACAGGCTCACCGTTGTTGTCCACACAGCAGTAGGCGTTCCAGATGTACTCGGGGATGTTGACGCGTCGGACGTTGTCCTTGACAATCCAGTTGTCTGTGGAGGGGATGGCGCCCGCCAGCACGTAGGCCTGGGCGCACTGGGCCTTGAACAGGTCGGTGAGCTGGGACTCGTGGCGGGCCCAGGCGTTCTGGTTGAGCTTGGGGTTCTGGGGCACCACGTTGGTCAGGGTGAAGGTGGCGTTACGACTGGGGACTTGGGGAGGAAAGGAAGGGGGGTGACCGTGTGAGATTAAAAAGGAGCGAGAAAGAGGAGGGATATACTGTAGATTTAATAATTTGGCATGAGATTAATTAGTAAATGTTACAGATTAGCAATGGTATGTTGAGGCCCACTTGGAGTCAACTTTGAGGCAACGTTGTGTGTTTGCTGGGTTGTGTATATAAACTTGGGTTTACCTTGTACTTAACTTTCAGCTCAATAGTTGACCATCACAGTAGTCCACACTGAACTAAGAAACAATTCTAAGACTCCTAACAACATTGGAATTGAAATGTTGTTGCATGAAATCTGTTCAAAGCAGAACCGGTATTGTGGAGTAGACTACCTGCATGGTGTCCATTGGGGTTGAGATGGCCACGGTCGAAGCCAGAGTGGGTGTAGTCCTCATTGAGTGCCTGTCTCTCGCCCAGGTAAACCCCAGGGTGATCTTTCCCCAGCCAGTACCCATCCTTCATCTCTGCACCCCACGTAAGGTTCACGAGCTGGGAGAGGAAGTAAACTGCTGTTACAACCCCAAGCTTCAGATCAATTCAAAACCTAAAATATCATTGATCTTTCTCAACTTTTTAGGCATCTAATAAAAAATGTTCCCCAATTTATTTTGGCAACAATCTGCCGTTTTTGAATTTGGGTCACCAACATAGAGTTATGGATGTGAGTTGTTGAGGAGACCGTCCTATGGCAGGCCTGTTTCTAGCCACAGACACATCTGCTCTGTTCTCATGACCCACCTGTGGCTCCACAAACCAGCGCTTCTCCCTGCCTCCTCCGTTGCTGGGCTGGAAGCGGTAGGCTGAATACACGGCAATGCGGTGGTTGGTGTCGTACAGCGTGGCAAAGTGGTACCTGTTGTAGAAGCGCTGGCACAGGCGGGCAGCGCCGGGGGTGGCAGCACCCCAGCCCGGTACTTTCCCCAGGTAGAAATACTCAACACACTCCGGGATGTCCTCGAAGTTGGCCAGCACGTCCCCCTCAACGAGGGACAGGGTTCCAGCCAGGAGAACACACAGGGCTACCGGAACCGACATTATTGGATCGGGCGTTCCTACTTCCGAGCTGATTGCTTTCTCCTCGTGTTCTCTGGTCATGACTAGCTGTGTCTGTCCACTCACCTGTCCAGCACCAAGCTGTGCCTCTGAAGCAGAGCCCAATGGTTGAAACTGTGTAGCCCGTTTAACCAGCACTGCCCCTTTTAACCTGCTTTTCCACTTGTTACACTCTCATTTCCTCTATCTCTGCTCGCTTGACACTTGAAGGTTACATGGGACTGGATAGATTAAAATGTACATGGTTCTCTCAGGTGGGGTGTATGTGACACAGACCAGCTGTTATGCATTTGCTGTGTGTACTCTGTTTATCTGCAACTTCTGTAATGCTGTATTTTCGCTGTATTTCATTGGTGGTGAGGAGAATGTTGATGCGTGGAGAACTTGACTTGCTCTGTCAGGTCGTCTGTCTCTCCAGAGTGAGATACAGGGGACATAGTTGGTTTGATATAATGATCGTCCGATCTTCAATAGGAAGCCCAGTACTCAGCGTTTGGGCACTGAGATTTGTGTATACTGTTTTGTGCTTGGAAGGTGTATACAGTATCAAATCAAATCAAAATCAAATTTTATTTGTCACATACACATGGTTAGCAGATGTTAATGCGAGTGTAGCGAAATGCTTGTGCTTCCAGTTCCGACAATGCAGTAATAACCAACAAGTAATCTAACTAACAATTCTAAAACTAATTTCTTATACACAGTGTAAGGGGATAAAGAATATGTACATAAAGATATGAATGAGTGATGGTGCAGAGCAGCATAGGCAAGAAACAGTAGATGGTATCGAGTACAGTATATACATATGAGATGAGTATGTAAACAAAGTGGCATAGTTAAAGTGGCTAGTGGTGCATGTATTACATAAGGGTGCAGTAGATGATAGAGTACAGTATATACGTATACATATGAGATGAATAATGTAGGGTATGTAAACATTATATTAGGTAGCATTGTTTAAAGTGGCTAGTGATATATTTTACATCCTTTCCCATCAATTCCCATTATTGAAGTGGCTGGAGTTGAGTCAGTGTGTTGGCAGCAGCCACTCAATGTTAGTGGTTGCTGTTTAACAGTCTGATGGCCTTGAGATAGAAGCTGTTTTTCAGTCTCTCGGTCCCAGCTTTGATGCACCTGTACTGACCTCGCCTTCTGGATGATAGCGGGGTGAACAGGCAGTGGCTCGGGTGGGTGTTGTCCTTGATGATCTTTATGGCCTTCCTGTAACATCGGGTGGTGTAGGTGTCCTGGAGGGCAGGTAGTTTGCCCCTGGTGATACGTTGTGCAGACCTCACTACCCTCTGGAGAGCCTTACGGTTGTGGGCGGAGCAGTTGCCGTACCAGGCGGTGATACAGCTCGCCAGGATGTTCTCGATTGTGCATCTGTAGAAGTTTGTGAGTGCTTTTGGTGACAAGCCGAATTTCTTCAGCCTCCTGAGGTTGAAGAGGCGCTGCTGCGCCTTCTTCACGATGCTGTCTGTGTGAGTGGACCTTATATGCGTCGCGTAAGTTAGAATAACAGTGATCCAAGGTTTTGCCAGCCCTGGTGGCGCAATCGATATGCTGATACATTTTAGGGAGTCTTGTTTTCAGATTAGCCTTGTTAAAATCCCCAGCTACAATGAATGCAGCCTCAGGATGTATGGATTCCAGTTTGCAAAGAGTCAAATAAAGTTTGTTCAGAGCCATCGATGTGTCTGCTTGGGGGGGAATATATACGGCTGTGATTATAATCGAAGAGAATTCTCTTGGTAGATAATGCGGTCTACATTTGATTGTGAGGAATTCTAAATCAGGTGAACAGAAGGATTTGAGTTCCTGTATGTTTATGTGATCACACCACGTCTCGTTAGCCATAAGGCATACCCCCCCGCCCCTCTTTTTACCAGAAAGGTATTTGTTTCTGTCGGCGCGATGCGTGGAGAAACCCGCTGGCTGCACCGCCACCGAGAGCATCTCTCCAGTGAGCCATGTTTCCGTGAAGCAAAGAACGTTACAGTCTCTGATGTCCCTCTGGAATGCTACCCTTGCTCGGATTTCATCAACCTTGTTGTCAATAGACTGGACATTGGTGAGAAGAATGCTAGGAAGTGGGGCACGATGTGCCCGTCTACGTAGTCTGACCAGAAGACCGCCTCGTTTCCCTCTTTTACAAAGTCGTTTTTTTGGGTCGCCGGCTGGGATCCATTCCGTTGTCCTGGTTGAAAGGCAGAACACAGGATCCGCTTCGCGAAAGTCATATTCTTGGTCATACTGATGGTGAGTTGACGCGGATCTTATATTCAGTAGTTCTTCTCGACTGTATGTAATGAAACCTAAGATGACCTGGGGTACCAATGTAAGAAATAACATGTAAAAAAACAAAAAACTGCATAGTTTCCTAGGAACGCGAAGCGAGGCGGCCATCTCTGTCGGCGCCGGACGAAGAACAGTACAGTGTGTGTTCATGTTAGCCATCAGTATGATGTCCGTGTGGTGTCATGCCTCCTATACAGGAAGCAGATGTCTTTACACAAGCAGTCTGCCCTAGGAACAATAACAATCCATTCCTATAGCAACAAATCTAATTGTATTCATGACATGCGCCGAATACAACTGGTGTTGACTACACTGAAATGCTTGCTTACGAACCTTTCCCAACAATGCAGAATGTATAAATAATAATATATATTTTTTAACTAACTCAAGGAATAAAATCAAATACACAAGAACAGAGCTTTATACAGGAAGTACCAGATCAATGTGCAGAGGACAGAGGTATATGATATACAGTGCCTTGCGAAAGTATTCGGCCCCCTTGAACTTTGCGACCTTTTGCCACATTTCAGGCTTCAAACATAAAGATATAAAACTGTATTTTTTGTGAAGAATCAACAACAAGTGGGACACAATCATGAAGTGGAACAACATTTATTGGATGTTTCAAACTTTTTTAACAAATCAAAAACTGAAAAATTGGGCGTGCAAAATTATTCAGCCCCCTTACTTTGTAGCGCCACCTTTTGCTGCGATTACAGCTGTAAGTCGCTTGGGGTATGTCTCTATCAGTTTTGCACATCGAGAGACTGAAATTTTTTCCCATTCCTCCTTGCAAAACAGCTCGAGCTCAGTGAGGTTGGATGGAGAGCATTTGTGAACAGCAGTTTTCAGTTCTTTCAACAGATTCTCGATTGGATTCAGGTCTGGACTTTGACTTGGCCATTCTAACACCTGGATATGTTTATTTTTGAACCATTCCATTGTAGATTTTGCTTTATGTTTTGGATCATTGTCTTATTGGAAGACAAATCTCCGTCCCAGTCCCAGGTCTTTTGCAGACTCCATCAGGTTTTCTTCCAGAATGGTCCTGTATTTGGCTCCATCCATCTTCCCATCAATTTTAACCATCTTCCCTGTCCCTGCTGAAGAAAAGCAGGCCCAAACCATGATGCTGCCACCACCATGTTTGACAGTGGGTATGGTGTGTTCAGGGTGATGAGCTGTGTTGCTTTTACGCCATAACGTTTTGCATTGTTGCCAAAAAGTTCAATTTTGGTTTCATCTGACCAGAGCACCTTCTTCCACATGTTTGGTGTGTCTCCCAGGTGGCTTGTGGGAAACTTTAAACAACACTTTTTATGGATATCTTTAAGAAATGACTTTCTTCTTGCCACTCTTCCATAAAGGCCAGATTTGTGCAATATACGACTGATTGTTGTCCTATGGACAGAGTCTCCCACCTCAGCTGTAGATCTCTGCAGTTAATCCAGAGTGATCATGGGCCTCGAGGGGAAAATAGTGCAGATCAGATTAGAGAGATCAAAACCAGGGAGTTAACCAGGCATGGTTTTTCCACAACCATATGAGGACACTTAAATCATTGGACTATAAACTTGTTAATTCAGATTTACAGTATACGGTACAGTCTTAGATTTCTCATGTATAGTAAGTACTTTGCTTTGGCCGTGCCGTCTCGACGTCTTTCATGTAAATCATTCACACCGTGTTACATTCAAAGCTGTAACTGGCTGTCATATATTGTGTCTGTTTGCTCCATTCACACAGACACAGTACTACAGTACATTGTAATGGGGGTTGGTGCTGCTCTTAAAGTGTGCCACTAGATGTCAGGTTTGTATCAGATGTTTGGGGGTGTAACGGGAGGCCTGGCTATATGTCCCATGGTCATCATGGTACAACATTCCAGAATGCAGGCAGTACCCGTACCAATTTCTACCCACATATTTATCCACTGGGCATTGTTGTAGAATTGAAATGTGCTCCATCTCAAAAGTGTAGATTTATTGTCTCGAGGATTCGGTTTTCCAGGAAAGCAAGCGCACGGAACACACGGGCTGATGTTTGCCAGGCATTCATTTGCCGCTATAAAGCATGAGTGACAAGTGAACACGATTAAAGCTTAATAATGACAACTGTTTCTAACGACCCAGTTGTTAATTTGTCAAGACTGCCTTTCTGGATGTGAATAGGCTTTTCGTGACTCACAGGCCCACGTGCCTACAGTGACATTGATCCTGGTCACTCAATTGATTGTCCCATTCCTTTTTAATTGCCTGTTGTCACTAATCACAAGGATTATGGATAAATAATGCTTATGGATCAGACAGGTTATTACTTTAGTAGTTGTCTGTGTGGACGCCAATGTTTTGTTCAGAAGTACTGCTATCCGAGTAAGTTGCAAGCCATTGTTATGTATACTGTAGAGTAAAATGTGTGTGTAGGACAGTACTGGCCACTGACTCTACCGTAACTGTGCTTAGTTTTTTACATTTGAGTCATTTAGCAGATGCTCTTGTCCAGAGCAACTTACAGTAGTGACTGCATGCATTTTAATACTTTTTTCATACTGGTCCCCCGTGGGAATCAAACCCACAACCCTAGGGCTGCAAGCGCCATGCTCTACCAACGGAGCTGCTTGAGGGTTCCAAATCTTGAGCCCTTTCCACAAAATCCCATCCATCTACCTGTCTGCTAGGTTACTGCTGAACCTACAGTGGGCCATAGCTGGACTGAGTAAATCATTCAGAGCACTGTCTAAGTTCCTAATGTCCAAATGACTTGAGGAGACAAAAGGTGAGACGGCATTCCAGACTATTCTTTAAGCCTTATCAGCCTTAGACCAGACAGACAGAATAAAATAGGTAGCCTACATTTTAGGCACCCCCAATACCCCATTGCACCCCCTTCATTTCCCTCGTCTTTCCTAACGTCAATTCATTTAAGATGTATTCATACATTTCCAATATATTTATGTATGAGCCCTCCCTCCCTCCCTCCCCACACCCCACACCCCATTACTGTAATCCATCACTGTTCCATCATCCACCATGCAAACAGCCCCAGAGTTGCCATGGCAACCACCCTGGGCCCAGCTATGCGCAGCTCTTCTCTGATTGGCTGGCACAGAGGCAGTCTGAGCCTGTCTGGTAGATGTGGTAATTGGCTGGAAGTCTCAACCCCCCCACCCATACAGATACACACAAACACAAAACATGCATACAGTACTATAAACACACACACACACACACACACACACACACACACACACAAGCTTCACAGACATCCTTCGAGATGGAAGAGGGAGACAAGGGGTCAGAATAACGTGGGTAGGAAGAGAGGGGAATAGGATAGTGGTAGTCTGTTGGATGGTTGGAGGGATTTACAGAATTTGGGATAAGGTGGAAGTGGGAATTTTGCCAAGGAACGGATGGAGGAATCAGTATCCAAGAATATATGTATTTTTATCTACACATTTCCCCCAAGGAAAAGAGTATGCACTAGTGAAGATTCTGGTGGCCCTCTTTTTCTTGTGTGTTTTTTTATTTATTTGGCTTCTGGAAGGTGAAGAATGGAATTCAGGATTTGTTTCACTTGCCAGGTCTCCAGGACTACAGTATGATAGATGCCTATTCTCCAATATATCACATACAAACATTGTAGCTCAAAGAAAACCTGTTTACTTTCAAGCCGTAAGAGGTTCAAGTAATACAATCATACTTTGGTAGATCATTATATTTTGGGGAGAAAAGTACACACGTGGGTTTATGGATCGAAGCTCCAAACCATCTATTGTAAATAACAAATTTATGACACTTAACTCATAATGGGATGAATCTTCAGCTTCTCGCATTTTCATCAGAAATACACAAACATTGCTGGATTGGTGGGTGTTCAGAGGCTCCACACAGACACACACCACAGCAGACGGTTTCAGGAGTTACAACTTTTATTTATGATTGTTTGTAAAATGAAAAAAGAAGTCAGGAGAGAAAAATGTGGAAAAATTGGGTGCCTCGATAAAGACAGATGAATTTACAGTGAATGAATGACAGCTATGCAGTTGCAGTCAATATTTCAAAGCGTTCCCAGGTAGAGAAGGAAAAAACAACCCACGTGTCCAGGAAGATTTGATCTCCATCAGGGTAAATACTAACAAATTCATTTTATCCAGTGTTTCTTTTTTTCCAACAGACAGTTACAAGAAAGGAAAATGTTCACACACTCACACAGGAATTTCTTATTTTGGTAATAAAAAGTGCAAGCAAGATCACAGCACGATAATTTACAAGAGGGCCAAAAATCCTGCTTTTGAGGACTGGCCAATAATCTTTCCTTTCTAATCCCACCCCCAGTCCAAAGATGGGGAGGGAGTGAAGGATGCTGAGATGGAACAGGATAGATCACTGGGTGACTCCCTATCTTTCAGCTCAGTCTCTGGGGGGGGGTCAAAGGTCATATATGAGCTCGAGTCACCCCTCTTTCTGCAACTGCATCCTCTCAGAGAGTACAATCAAAGTAGTTTGACTCCACCACATCCTCTTAAGTGCCATGAATAAATTCCGAAGTCAAGGCTTATTATCAGTGAGATCACCTCACCCACACAGAATCACGTCATCCCCTGGCTATTGCCTCAGTACCGGCTCTGAACACAGCTCGGATTGGATATTGGTGGGAAGCTTAAATAAAAGGATGAAACCGTAATGTTGTGAAGGTTTTCACATTGTCCCTTTAAATGGACAGACTCCTCAAAAGACAATCTTATCATGACACATTCTACTGACACTACAGTCAGTAGAATGACATTCTGTCACTCTGGCCGATCCTAGATCTGTGTGCTGTCTTACCAACTCTAAGGGTCATTGTCATGCGACAGCACAAACAGATCTGGGATCAGGCTACTGTCACTCAGCAGTACCCATTCTAACACAGTACACTAGTGTTAACTGTAGTCTTGGATGTATCGGCATGCAGCTTGTGTCATGGAGAGGAAGTTTGAAAAATAATAAACCGTCGACTGACTGTTTGTTTTTCTATGACCTCATTATTAGATTAAAGAGACAATGTGTGCACCCCAAATGGGACCCTATTCCCTATGTGGTGCACTATTTTTCTACCAGAGCCCTATGGCCACTGTTCAAAATAGTGCACTACAAAGAGGAAAGGGTGAAATTTCGAACAGAACCACTGACAGACAGCGTCTTTAAGTCTGCCTGTGTGTCCCCCCCCTCTCTCTCTCTGTCACACACATAGACACACACACGTACACACACATGCCAAACAAACACACTGTGCAAAATGTTTGAAGTACAAAAACACCAACAAAAACAAATAAGAGAACAATTCTGAGAGAGAAGAGGTAAAAACATCCCTAGTTATTCGAGAGAAAAATAAATAAAGTAAATATCAAAATATGAAATCAATATAATTTCTGGTATCACATGGCAAAAATGATGGTACATACATTTTGGGTAGCGCAGGTAGTGACCTTTTCCCCAACATGGCTGTGTGTGTTGGATCATACCATAGTAGAATATAAACACATACATTTGAGGAGTAGAGACATTACAAATATGGAGGCAAATATGATAACCACTTTTAAGTGCATTAAAATAGACAGAAATTGTATTTTTGAGTTCATATTTCGATGTGCACTGAGAGACGGTGAATTATGAAATTGCAATTAGTCTTTTTGATAGATGGAGAGAGTGACAATCTATTTACAGCAAAATGCCTCCCAACTTAAAGCTCTAGGAAGAGGAATTATTGGACCAATCAAAGTTGCAGCGTGATGCAATAGTCCAGTCAGATAGGCCACTGGGGGAGGGGACTTTGGGTTGAAAAAAAGACTTGTCTCAGTGCAAGCTCACAAACACATGCTGGCGTCCCAGTTAGTAGAAGTCCTCTGCTTTAAGCTTACTCTTTGAAAGCACATTATATTACAAGGTCCTGGCACGCAAAGCAGTCTTGCAGATAGTAAAGCGCTCATTCTACTAGTTTTGATGACTTTTCACAAAAATGAGTTATCCTTCGAGAAAAAACAAGGGCTCGGAAGAGAGAAACGGCGCAAGCTGGCTTGAATTCGTTTGGTCCAACAGAAAACATAATACAGTAAGTCATGGTGGTGTTTCTAGGAATCAGAAGCCCCTCCCCTTCCTGCTCCCCGACCCTGCCATAGGTCCTGCCTAGCACCTGGTTGGCTACGGTTGGCTCTCACTTCCACACAGTTTTAGGAGGGCACATTTACCCTCACTCTCTCACACACACACACACACACACACACACACACACACACACACACACACACACACACACACACACACACACACACACACACACACACACACACACACACACACACACACACACACACACATACAGATGGACACACACACATACACACTCAACTTTACCCAAATGGGTCAACAAACACATTATTGCGAATTAAGTGTGCTTTCTTAAATACATTTTATCCTTAAAATATCTTTAAAAACTATAATGTTAACACCATGCAAATAAAGTTTTAAAAAAAGAAGAAATTTGGGCCCTGTATTTTTGACAAGGCCAGACATTAAAATCTGCATTGTCCACACTTAAAACATACCTACATTCTTGCTACACACACAGCCAAAATACACCAAGCTCCACCAAAGTCATAGCAGTCTCATATTGGCTTTTTCAGTTTTTTTTTAAGGAAATGAAGGTAACAAGAAGTTCATAGTTGGAGAAAACATTTGCTCTAATTCATTCTTTTTTTGGACACACAATTTGATCTAAGTGGCTGATGGCAGAGTGACAACCTCTCCACTCCCTCTCCTCTGCAAATGTCATCAAGCCACAATAGCTCCGGGCGATGGTATCAATCCCAGAGTACTTCACCGTCAAAGGCTTTGAGTGGAGGCGCCATGTGGGAGGAAGGGGGCGGGGCTGCAGCTGCTTTAAACCTAACGAGGAGTCTAGGCGTCACTACGGCCTGCCTCTCTCTCTCCGTGTGTACTCCACTGCCAGGGCCACAGCCGAGCTATGGGAGTATAGGGCCACAGTGGCAGCTGATGCTCATTAGGGCTCCTCTAAGGACCCTTCACAGGAGAGAAAGTGCCCTTGTGGGCTGTTGATAAACGGCTCTTTGGAGACAGAAGGTGAAGGGCCAGTTAGACTATTGATGATCAGATGCTCTCCCTGATGCTGCTGGGGTGGTTCATCCTGGGCCAGAGGTGGAGGGGACTCCAGCGGCAGGTGGCTGGGACTCAGCACGGGGAGACAGGGGGAGACCTGGATGGAGCATGGTGCACCCTGGGAAGTAGGTGCTTCCATCGACGTTAAAACAGCTGGGGCTGTGAGACCTGACGACAGGAGAGATGGACGGACGGACGTCTGTTGTCGTTTCATAGAGGAGGAAAAACTGCAAGGGCTTGGGGGAGTCTTCTCATATTGTAGTAGGTCCGTTTGCCATGTCTGGGGGGGGGGGGGGTGCGGGTGGGTGGTTGGCTTTAGCGTGGTAGATTAGGTCAGGGTGATGTAGGCCGAGGCCTTCTCTTTAAGCTGCCGCAGACACAGATGGCAACTCCAGCTCCCTGGAAGATCAACAGTTCACAAGTTCACTGGTTACTGGAAAGCCCAAGGGTTAATCCTAGCAGAATAAATGAACACTGTAAATTGAACACTGGCTGACTGTTGCGAGTGCAACCCCACGTACAGTGGTCAAACAGCGTGGGAGATTTGCAATCTCTTAGCCATGTCAAGTGGACATGCTGATGACACACGCATACAGTATTCTATAGGACTACACTAAGCCTAAATCCTCCACATACCCTGTAGTGTACCTACCCTCTGGGGGCTCCGCCATAGGGGGGCTCAGGCAATACATATGGTAGCCTCTGTCACAGTCATCACAGAATAGTAACTGATCCTGGAACAAGGGAACACACAAACACAAATAATGTTATGTCATTATCAATCAAATATAGGAGCAATTATGTATCTGTAATGTTTAACCAGATTAACACACTACACCTACCACACATAGGCCCAGATTTGCTGCGTGTTTGCGCCCATTTTTTTCAGTGTGGTTAGTAACCTTCCCTTTACCTGTTTGATCTGTCCCCAATATTGAATTCCCTGTTGTAAAAACAGGTGCCATTGGGTGTTACTCATACTGGAGGAGGAGAGTCCAGGCAAGCGTGTGTTGGGGTAAATGGAGAGTGGGATATACACTAAACAAAAATATAATGTGTCGGTCCCATGTTTCATGAGCTGAAATAAAAGATTTCAGAAATGTTCCATATGCACAACAAGCTTATTTCTCCAAATTCTGTGCACAAATTGGTTTACATCCCTGTCAGTGAGCATTTCTCCTTTGCCAAGATAATCCATCCACCTGACAGGTGTGACATATCAAGAAGCTGATTAAACAGCATGATCATTACACAGGTGCACCTTGTGCCGGGGAAAATAAAAAAAGCCACTCTAAAATGTGCCGTTTTGTCCCAACACAATGCCACAGCAATTGGCATGTTGAATGTAGGAATGTTGACCGGAGCTGTTGCCGGAGAATAACATTTTCATTTCTACCATAAGCCTCCTCCAACGTCGTTTTTTTGGGCAGTACATCCAGCCGGCCTCACATCCGTGGACCACGTGTATGGCGTCGTGTTGGTGAGCGGTTTGCTGATGTCAATGTTGTGAACAGAGTGCCCCATGGCAGCGGTGGGGTTATGGTATGGGCAGGCATAAGCTACAAACAGAATTGCATTTTATCGATGGCAATTTGAATGCACAGAGTCACCGTGACAAGATCCTGAGGCCCATTATTGTGCCACTCATCCGCCGCCATCACCTCATGTTTCAGCCTGATAATGCACGGCACCATGTCGCAAGGATCTGTACACAATTTCTGGCAAATGTCCCAGTTCTTCCATGGCCTGCATACTCACCAGACTTGTCACCCAACAAGCATGTTTGGGATGCTCTGGAGCATTGTGTACAACAGCGTGTTCCAGTTCCACCAACATCCAGCAACTTCACACAGCCATTGAAGAGGAGTGGGACAACCTTCCACAGGCCACAATCAACAGCCTCATCAACTCTATGCGAAGGAGATGTGTCGCGCTGCATGAGACAAATGGTGATTTTCTGATCCACGCCCCTCCCTTTTTTCATGGTATCTGTGACCAACAGATGCATATCTTTATTCCCAGTCATATGAAATCCATAGATTAGGGCCTAATGAATTTATTTCAATTGACTGATTTCCTTATACGAACTGTAACTCAGTAAAGTCTTGGAAATTGTTGCATGTTGCATTTATATTTCTGTTCAGTATAGATGTTTTGGGAGTATGGAGGGGCGTGTGTGTGTGGCGCTCACGTCATTCTCAGAGGTGCCACACAAGCTGCAGGACTTGCACTCGATACACTGCCAGCGGTAGGTCCGTACGGCTGCCGTCATGTTGACTGTGAACTGCAGGCAGGACGGGTGGCCTGGACACACACACACACACACACACACACACACACACACACACACACACACACACACACACACACACACACACACACACACACACACACACACACACACACACACACACACACACACACACACACACACACACACACACACACACACACACACACTTCATGTTGCTCCTTATCATCATCATCATCATCATCATCATATGCTTATTTCCATAACTCTAAAACATAATAACGGCTGTGTAATAATGACACATTTAAAACCAACTAAAACTGGAGTCCATAGGAGTGTCTGTCTGTCCGCACCTGAGCGTCCACAGTCGGCACAGGAGATGAGGTCCTCGGGACAGCCGGTCTTCTTGGAGCCGCCCAGGCAGAAGTCACAGTAGCCGTTAGGGATGACCGACCCATCTGCAGCTTTCTTAGCTGCAATCACACAGGTGGAAAGGTTACATACGATAGAGCTCTTTCCCTAACAAACGCTCTCCTACAGAAAAGCTGCATATGACTCTTATATTCTATGCTCTATTCTTTGGGATCCAGCATTTGTATGAAGCTCCATTGAGCACAGACCCAGAGCACTGAGTCTATGGCTGTGGTCTGTGGTTACTGATGACCTGCTACTGAAGCTGGTGTAGAGCTGAGGACTCAACAGGCTTAGAACTAGACTGATGTAGGAGGAACATCGCTGGTTTGGAGAGGGAAAGAGGAAGATAGAGAGAGAGAGAGAAATAACGAATAACGAATATGAGACTTCCAGCCAGCCAGACTGCAGAGCATCCCAGCTGGATAAGACTCTCCCTCCTCCATATGTTGGTTTTGGTAAAGCAAGCAGCAGGCCCGCTGAAGCCTGGGACTCGCCAGCTCGTGCTCAGCCAGGGATGGGAGGAGGAGGACAGGGAGGAAAATCCATTGGGAGGCCCAGGGGTCTGTTTAATATTGTCAAAGGAGTGGTGGGGGGGGGCTGGTACAGACCTGCTGTGCGTCAAGCGGCAGGTGCGCGGTGGGAAGCCATTTTAGAATAACCATTAAAGGAGAGGAAAGGCTCCCTGCATGCATCCTCTCAGTCTCACTGACTGCAGTTGATTGCATAATAACTTTAATAGATCTGATCACGTAACCAGGACAGTCTATTTGTATATGTCCTTTTTTCCTGTATTAAGATGTAATGCAATGGACAGGAACGTCACAATGACTCACCAGTGGCGCACGTAGGACAGATGAAGACAAACCGACATACAGTATACTAGACAACACACACGGGAGTTCATCTCAAATACATAAACCCACACGCACACACAGCCGTGTTCATGGTGGAGTAATCAGCGGCTGTGTGGTGTGTGATTTGGAGAGCCAGGACCCTCATTAATCCAGCCCAGGGTGGATTGTGGCTGGGGGAGGGGAGGAGAGGAGATTGAGTTTTCTACTCCAGAGGGCTGGTCTGTAATCCCTAGCGAAAAAATAAAAAAACTCTGGTCAGGATGGGGGGGGTGTAGCAGAAAAGAAGAGAGGAGCTGTCCATGGTACCAGCGCAGCAGCCAGCTCTGTACTGGATTGTATAATGATGAGCAGTAATGTACAGTGGAGTGGAACATTACGTACAATCAGGGGACTGTGGCAAACATACCACTATCCCCACGTTCGTCTACAACACTTGCCACTTGGGCACAGAGGTATGTATGGTCTACATACAATATGTACATATTTTATGCCTGTAGGTTCATTCATTAGATATGTCACTTTGAGTTGAAGAAAAAAGAAAAAGCCTTTGTCTCTCTATGTCTTTTATTTCAACAGACTCCCGCTGACTCTGCTTTACCACAGTCCCTGATGGGCAAAACTGTATATACACACACAGTTACATAGAAATACATGCCAAACGGCACATACTACAAACAGTGCTGCTCTCGGGCTCTGCGGACCGTGAGGCTGTGAGGACCCTTGAGAGTGAATCAGCAGGCCCTGACACATCTGTGAGTGAGCAGGCTGCCCGCTGGCCTGCCTGCTCAGAAAGGAAAGCCCATCGATGATTAAATGCCTGAGGCCTTGCTTAAAGTCTGAGATGCTAACCTGAGGTAGTACATCCTTGAGACGGACAGAGAAAGAGAGAGAGGGATTGAAAAAGAGAGCGAGAGGGGAGGGAGACGGATGAAAGCGAGGGTGGGAGGGAGAGCGAGACAGAGACATACAGACCAAACCAGACAGAGAGACAGAGACATACAGACCAAACCAGACAGAGCGACAGAGACATACAGACTAAACCAGACATACAGACCAAACCAGACAGAGAGACAGAGACATACAGACCAAACCAGACCGAGAGACAGAGACATAGAGACCAAACCAGACAGAGAGACAGAGACATAGAGAACAAACCAGAAAGAGAGACAGAGACATAGAGACCAAACCAGACAGAGAGACAGAGACATACAGACCAAACCAGACAGAGCGACAGAGACATACAGACCAAACCAGACAGAGACATACAGACCAAACCAGACAGAGTGACAGAGACATACAGACCAAACCAGACAGAGTGACAGAGACATACAGACCAAACCAGACAGAGACATACAGACCAAACCAGACAGAGAGACAGAGACATACAGACCAAACCAGACAGAGAGACAGAGACATACAGACCAAACCAGACAGAGACATACAGACCAAACCAGACAGAGAGACAGAGACATACAGACCAAACCAGACAGAGAGACAGAGACATACAGACCAAACCAGACAGAGAGACAGAGACATACAGACCAAACCAGACAGAGAGACAGAGACATACAGACAGAGACATACAGACCAGACCAGACAGAGCGACAGAGACATACAGACCAAACCAGACAGAGACATACAGACCAAACCAGACAGAGAGACAGAGACATACAGACCAAACCAGACAGAGACATACAGACCAAACCAGACATACACACCAAACCAGACAGACCAGACAGACAAACAGACAGACAGACAGACAGACAGACAGACAGACAGACAGACAGACACACAGACAGACAGACAGACAGACAAAGAACATGTGCGAGAGAGGTAGCACGTTCCTGAGGTTGTCAAGGGTGATACACACCTCCCTCCCTCCATCTCAACTCCAGCTCCACCTTTCCTGTAACACCCCTCCAATTACTGGGAGAATACAGGCAGAACAGCACACTTCACAGCTTTTAAGTGTGTCTCGGGAACCCACTGGGAATTAGGGGAGAGAGATGAATCCTCAAACACCCCCCTCATATCTCGCCCTTCCATTCCCTTCTCTCTCTGTCCTCTCTTCGCCTACCTATCTCTCTCTCTAAGTATAAGCTTCTCTACCTCTCTTCCTCTCCCCTCTGCCTCTCTCACGCTCTCTATCCCCTCTCTCTTCCTCTTTTCCAATCTCTCACTTTCCCGGTCTCTCTCCAGCCCTCTCTCTCTCTCTCTCTCTCTCTCCACGCTCTCCTTTTTCTCTCCAACTCACTCTCCCTTTCTCACTCCCTCATTCTCAATACAGCCTGCTCCTGGAGTTTTCACAATCTCATTCTAGCACAATCTCTAGCCTAAGAACCATACCGCACTGGCTGGTCGATAAAGTGGCCACAGCCTTATCGAATTAGCACTTCCGCAGGAATACCCACAAGCACCTGTTGCCTGCTCTCACTTTCTCTGTTTCTCACTCTCCTCCACACTTTCATTCCTTCTTTTGCTCTCTCACCCATGTCTACTCACTCTGTTTTCTGAACATACAATGAACATAAACCTATTCACACAGGCCCAAACGTACAGCACAATGAACATAAACCTATTCACACAGGTCCAAACGTACAGCACAATGAACATAAACCTATTCACACAGGTCCAAACGTACAGCACAATGAACATAAACCTATTCACACAGGTCCAAACGTACAGCACAATGAACATAAACCTATTCACACAGGTCCAAACGTACAGCACAATGAACATAAACCTATTCACACAGGTCCAAACGTACAGCACAATGAACATAAACCTATTCACACAGGTCCAAACGTACAGCACAATGAACATAAACCTATTCACACAGGTCCAAACGTACAGCACAATGAACATAAACCTATTCACACAGGTCCAAACGTACAGCACAATGAACATAAACCTTTTCACACAGGTCCAAACATACAGCACATTGAGCTGAAACTCATACACAGGGCCAACTATTAGATAGCTTAGCTTAGTTCGTGTGGTTTTGCACCTGACAATAAAACAGGGTTTTACTAAAGAAATCCTACTAGTCTATAGGGTTAACCAGTGATGATCCTGGGATACATATCAGCTCCTGTTCTCACCTACACACTGCCGTCCCCACAACACAAAACACATTCCAGCATGGCAGGGGAGCAAATAGAACAGAATAGGAGAGAGGAGGAGGTGGAGAGGAAGAGGAAGAGGGGAGAGGAAGATGAGGAGGAAGAGGAGAGAGGAAGATGACGAGGAAGAGGGGAGAGGAAGAAGAGGAGGAAGAGGATGAGAAAGAGGAGAGGAAAATGAGGAAGATGAGGAGGAAGATGGGAAGATGGGAGAGGAAGATGCTGAGGAAGGGCAGAACACAAAGAGGAGAGGGGAAGTGAAGACGTGGCTGCTCCTGTGTCAAAGCATCAGGTTGAAAACACACACTCTGCACTCCTGTCGCCAGGCTGCTTAATGAGGGGAGCACCACACCAGGACACACAGATACACACTAATATAACGTATACATACACTCACATTCACAGACAATACACGCACACAGGCACAAGCACACCGAGACAAACGCACGCACAAACACACAAGATTTATAGCCAGCATGTCTTTGCATAATAACTTTTAAAGGCTTGTTCCACTCCCAACCCCCACCCTCTCTCTTTAACGTGACGAATGGGAGTCCCTCTGCCCCCAATCCATCGTTCAGTATCAGCTTTCATCCAATGCATACACACACTAGGGCTGTGACGGTCATGGAATTCTGGGTGACAGTTAGAGTGTTTTTGTTTTCCACACATTTCTCCTCTCCTCTGCTACACCATATGAAAGCCCCGTACTGTTTTTGAATGGGCGTCAAGCTTATATCATCAAATTCATGCAAACGGGGTCATTTAAGACATGTGCAATTATATTTGTATTCATCGATTAAGGCTTTCGATTATGAGAAAATAATAATAATAACGCAATCAAAAACCTTCATGAAAAAGGCATCAGGTAGAAGTAAATTAATACACGAGTATGAGTATAATTGTACATATACACTACCGTTCAAAAGTTTGGGGTCACTTAGAAATGACCTTGTTTTTGAAAGGAAAGCACATTTTCTGTTCATTAAAATAACATCAAATTGGTCAGAAATACAGTGTAGACATTGTTAATGTTGTTAATGACTATTGTAGCTGGAAATGGCTTATTTTTTATGGAATATCTACATAGGTGTACAGAGGCCCACTATCAGCAACCATCATTCCTGTGTTTCAATAGCACGTTGTGTTAGCTAAATCAAGTGTATAATTTTAAAAGGCTAATTGATCATTAGAAAACTCTTTTGTTAGCACAGCTGAACATTGTTGTTCTGATTAAAGAAGCAATAAAACTGTCCTTCTATAGACCAGTTGAGTATCTGGAGCATCAGCATTTGTGGGTTAGATTACAGGCTCAAAATGGCCAGAAACAAATAACTTTCTTCTGAAACTCGTCAGTCTATTCTTGTTCTGAGAAATGAAGGCTATTCCATGCGGGGAATTGCCAAGAAACTGAAGATCTCGTACAATGCTGTGTACTACTCCCTTCACAGAACAGTGCAAACGGGCTCGAACCAGAACAGAAAGAGGAGTGGGAGGCCCCGGTGCATAACTGAATAAGAGGACAAGTACATTAGAGTGTCTAGTTTGAGAAACAAACACCTCACAAGTCCTCAACTGGCAGCTTCATTAAATAGTACCCGCAAAACACCAGTCTCAACGTCCACAGTGAAGAGGCGACTCCGGGATGCTGGCCTTCTAGGCAGAGTTGTAAAGAAAAAGCCATATCTCAGACTGGCCAATAAAAAGAAAATATTAAAATGGGCAAAAGAACACAGACATTGGACAGAGGAACACAACCCGGAGTCGCCTCTTCACTGTAGATGTTGAGACTGGTGTTTTGCGGGCACTATTAAATTTGCGCTGTTCTGAGAATGGAGAAATACACAGCGTTGTACAAGATCTTTAGTTTCTTGGCAATTTCTCACATGGAATAGCCTTCCTTTCTCAGAACAAGAACCGTTTTATTGCTTCTTTAAATCAGGACAACAGTGTTCAGCTGTGCTAACAATTGCAAAATGTTTTTCTAATGATCAATTAGCCTTTTAAAATTATATACTTGGATTAGCTAACACAACGTGCCATTGGAACACAGGAGTGATGGTCGCTGATAATGGGCCTCTGTACGCCTATGTAGATATTCCATAAATCAGCCGTTTCCAGCTCCAATAGTCACTTACAACATCATGTCTACACTGTATTTCTGATCAATTTGATGTTATTTTAAATGGACAAAAAAATGTGCTTTTCTTTCAAAAACATGGACATTTCTAAGTGACCCCAAACTTTTGAACGGTAGTGTAATGGCTATGTTTTCATGAATTTGATGATATAAGCTTGAGCTGGGAGGGCGTTGCCTAGGCAACGGAAGACTTGTTTGTTACAACACCTCGCTTATTTCATCAAGGAGCAACAAAGTTTCATCACGTTGTTGTTCATGTTACAGCAGAAATGGCCGTCCAGTCTTCAGCAAGCAGTTAAAAAGAAAGAAAAGGTTATGACGGTTCCTTTATATTCATGATGATCTTCATCCATAACTGTGGCGCTAACACACACACACACACACACACACACACACGCTCACACACGCTCACACACACACACACACACACACACACACACGCTCACACACACACACACACTCACACACACACACACACACACACACACACACGCACACGCACACACACACACACCACACACACACACACACACACACACACACACACACACACACACACACACACACACACACACACACACACACACACACACACACACACACACACACACACACACCCACACACGCTCACACACCACACACACACACGCACACCACACGCACACCACACACACACCACACACACACACACACCACACGCACACACACACACACACACACACACCACACACCACACACACACACACACACACACACACACACAGAGACAATGGATCCAGTATTATGCAGGGAGAGAGACCGAGTCAGTCAGACGAAGAGTGTCAGTCACAGATGAGATATCTCATGAGGAACGTTTCCTCTTTCTCATCCTGTCTGTGCTTCTCTCTTTCACAGAGGAAATTAGATTTTTTCCCCCCCCTGCAATCGTCTATTGTCACACAAATACCTACACCATCTGTCTCCACCTCCTTTTCCCATTCCCTATCTCTTCCTCGCTATTAAACACACATGCACGCACACACAAACACACCAGCAAGACGCAATGCAATAACATGCTCGTTTCTCTTCCCTGTCCAGTCAGTAGGTTGCGTAAGTCCCAGTGCATTGTGGGTCTGAAACAGAATGACATTGTAAAGCGAGAGGACGGTGGAGATTTTGGTGCATAATAAAACTTGATCTTTGGCTGCACTGTAATCACACTGACCTGCACACACTATGGGGCGGCAGTACATACAAATGTATTTATTTTATATATATATATATACACAGTACCAGTCAAAAGTTTGGACACACCTTCTCATTCAATGGTGTTTCTTTATTTGACCTATTTTCTGCATGCGTGTTACCACCGTGAAGCATGGAGGAGGTGGTGTGATTGTATGAGTGTGCTTTGCTGGTGACACTATCAGTGAGTTATTTAGAATTCAAGGCACACTTAACCAGCATGGCTACCACAGCGTTCTACAGTGATACGCCATCCCATCTGGTTTGATCTTAGTGGGACTATCATTTGTTTTTCAAAAGGACAATGACCCAAAACACACCTCCAGGCTGTGTAAGGGCTGTTTGACCAAGAAGGAGAGTGATAGAGTGCCACATCAGATGACCTGGCCTCCACAATCACCCGACCTCAACTCAATTGAGATGGTTTGGGATGAGTTGGACCGCAGAGTGAAAGAAAAGCACCCAACAAGTGCTCAGCATACTGTATGTGGGAACTCCTTCAAGACTGTTGGAAAAGCATGCCAGGTGAAGCTGGTTGAGAGAATGCCAAGAGTGTGCAAAGCTATCATCAAGGCAAAGGGTGGCTACTTTGAAGAATCTCAAATATAAGATATATTTTGATTTGTTGAACACTTTTTGGGTCATAGTTTTGATGTCTTCACTATTATTCTACAATGTAAAATCCTGTTTAAAAAGCCCCTAAACTCAGACTCTTAGCCGCAGTTAGGTCCCATTGTCTGACCCGCCCAATCAATACTGAGGAAACACTGGAATTTAGACAGCAACATAGGTATACAGTACAGTACATATAAGATATCCTAGTAAGATATAGGTTGTTTGTTTGTGTGTGTCTAGGCTCTGACAGACAGACATGTTTTCATGAGCAGGATGGGGGGGTTATACTAAGATGGCCAAATGACTGAGGATCCAAACCTAACCCGGCAAGCCTCTCCTCTGTTAATACAGAATACCAAATGAAGCAGTGCAATATCAGCCTGCCTTCTCCCTGTCTGGGGTAATATATATGATAAATCATAAAGAGAATTCTTTACTCTCACTCTCCTTCTTTCACTCTCTCTCTCTCGCTTTCTTCTTTCTGTTGCATTTAATGAACTCCTCTGCCCCCTCCGTTTCAACCCATCCAAAGCCAAATTTCACTCCCTCCCCTCTTCCCCTCCCTACTCAATGTACATAACAACATACTCTTTAGGAGGGAACCCAGCCTGTCACTATAGCAACCGGATTGCTAGGCAACAGCCGTTTTCTCTTCCTGCTTTGTTGCAGTAGAGGAGGCAGTGCAGTGGCGGGGCGGCAGGCAGCGTGAGCTGGTCTGGCTATGTAGGAAGCTACTGTACCAGCACTGGCACCAGCATGTGGAAAGTTCAGGAGGAAACCAGACCACAATTACAGCTAAAGGTGATGGTTGAGGTTGAGGAAGTAACTTGGTAAAGCCCAGAATGGTCTTCTCTCTGATAAGAGGCATTCCTTACCAAGGTGGGGAAATCTGGTAGACAAAGTCCCAGCCCCATTTACAGCAAGCAAAGGACTGAGCAACTGGGACTGACTATGCTGATCATGTAGTGTGTTCAGGTGGTGTGTTTTGTATGTTCCGGGTCCGTGTTGTCGTGACGGTACTGCCCCGCCCCCACCACCCATGTCCTCTCTCAGCCTGCATCACTACTCAGTCTCCCCTATAGGCTACTCTGTCCTGTACCTGTCTGCTACAGTACGGACACAATGACTAGCCAGGACAAACTAATTTTTCAGTATTTCACTTATAGCATCAAAATCAATAAATCAGAGCAAGTTATGGGGTTCATTCAGTAGTTTTTACCTGATTCAGTTGATTAATGTTGGGAAAAAAATGTTAAAAGTACGATTATAGATTCCTCAAACATAAGTTGAAAATTATACTGTTGCTGCTTCCTGTTTTTATACAGTTGAAGTCGGAAGTTTACATACACTTAGGTTGGAGTCATTAAAACTCGTTTTTCAACCAGTCCACGCATTTCTTGTTAACAAACTATAGTTTTGGCAAGTCGGTTAGGACATCGACTTTGTGCATGACACAAGTAATTTTTCCAACAATCGTTTACAGACAGATTATTTCATAATTCACTGTATCACAATTCCGGTGGGTCAGAAGATTACATACACTAAGTTGACTGTGCCTTTAAACAGTTTGGAAAATTCCAGAAAATGTCATGGCTTTAGAAGCTTCTGATACGCTAATTGACATCATTTGAGTCAATTGGAGGTTTAACTGTGCATGTATTTCAAGGCCTACCTTCAAACTCAGTGCATCTTTGCTTGACATCATGGGATAATCTAAAGAAATCAGCCAAGACCTCAGAAGAAAAATGTAGACCTCCACAAGTCTGGTTCATCCTTGGGAGCAATATTCAAACGCCTGAAGGTACCACATTCATCTGTACAACGTTCATCTGTACAAACAATAGTACGCAAGTATAAACACCATGGGACCACGCAGCCGTCATACCTCTCAGGAAGGAGACGCATTCTGTGTCCTAGAGATGAACGTACTTTGGTGCGAAAAGTGCAAATCAATTCCAGAACAACAGTAAAGGACCCTGTGAAGATGCTGGAGGAAACAGGTACAAAAGTATCTATATCCACGGTAAAACGAGTCTTATATCGACATAACCTGAAAGGCCGCTCAGCAGGGAAGAAGCCACTGCTCCAAAATCGCCATAAAAAAGCCAGACTACGGTTTGCAACTGCACATGGGGACAAAGATGGTACTTTTTGGAGAAATGTCCTCTGGTCTGAGGAAACAAAAATAGAACTGTTTGGCCATAATGACCATCGTTATGTTTGGAGGAAAAGGGGGAGGCTTGCCAGCCGAAGAACACCATCCCAACCGTGAAGCACGGGGGTGGCAGCATCATGTTGTGGGGGTGCTTTGCTGCAGGAGGCACTGGTGCACTTCACAAAATAGATGGCATCATGAAGTAGGAAAAGTACATGGATATATTGAAGCAACATCTTAAGACATCAGTCAGGAAGTTAAAGCTTAGTCACAAATGGGTCTTCCAAATGGACAATGACCCCAAGCATACTTACAAAGTTGTGGCAAAATGGCTTAAGGACAACAAAGCCAAGGTATTGGAGTGGCCATCAGTAATATCTGACCTCAATCCCATAGAAAATGTGTGGGCAGAACTTAAAAGTGCGTGTGAGCAAGGAAGCCTACAAACCTGACTCAGTTACACCAGCGCTGTCAGGAGGAATGGGCCAACATTCACCCAACTTATTGTGGGAAGCTTGTGGAAGGCTACCCGAAACATTTGACCCAAGTTAAACAATTTAAAGGCAATGCTACCAAATACTAATTGAGTGTATGTAAACTTCTGACCCACTGGGAATGTGATGAAAAAAATAAAAGCTGAAATAAATCATTCTCTCTATTATTATTCTGACATTTCACATTCTTAAAATAAAATGGTGATCCTAACTGACCTAAGAAAGGGAATTTTTACTATGATTAAATGTCAGGAATTGTGAAAAACTGAGTTTAAATGTCTTTGGCTAAGGTGTATGTAAACGTCCGATTTCAACTCTATATAGCCAAGTGTCAAAACTGCAGTTTTAAATGTCCAAATAAATTCATAATCAATATGCTGAAAAAAGTTGTGATATGTTCAAGACTAATTACACACACACACACACACACACACACACACACACACACACACACACACACACACACACACACACACACACACACACACACACACAGATAACTTGTAAATTGCTAAATTTGTACCTTAACTTCTCACGCAGACTAAAATTGATTAGCTTGTGCTACTGTAATCAATGCGCAGATGAATCACTCACGTCAATATTGTGTGGAAATCAATGGTACTGGGACAATTCACTGCCACTACATGTGCCATTTGTGCTCTGGGTATACTAGATATACCTGTCGATGGATGAGAACCTGTTTTTATCAACTCACTTCCTTGTGGGACAATGTTTACAGTAGCTGGCCAATACGCAGAAGGAAATACAACACATTTTGGACTGGATAATTTCACTGAATCATCTCTCCATGGGTAGGTCTCAACAGACTCTTTGAGTGATCGCTTGAATGTCAAATCCACATATTTGTTTGTGGCCGGTGGATTTTATAAAGAGAGCGCCCCCATTTTCCCTCGCCATTTGAGTTTGAATTTCACAACTGCGTTTTAAATAATGCGATGGACAGGTGCGTACGAGTTAATCAATGGTACCAAACCAAATATATACTGAACAAAAACATAAAACGCAACATGCAACAATTTCAAAGATTTTACTGAGTTACAGTTCGTATGAGGAAATCAGTCAATTGGAATAAATGAATTAGGCCCTAATCTATGGATTTCACATGACTGGGCAGGAGTGCAGCCAATCAAAATGAGTTTTTCCCTACAAAAGGACTTTATTATAGACAGAAATACTCTGATAAAACTGCACATTTTAGAGTAGCCGTGTATGGTCCCCAGCACAAGGTGCACCTGTGTAATGATCATGCTGTTTAATCAGCTTCTTGATATGCCACACCTGTCAGGTGGATGGATTATCTTGGTAAAGGAGAAATGCTCACTAACAGGGATGTTAACAAATGTGTTCACAACATTTTAGAGAAATAAGCTTTTTGTGCGAATGGAAAATATATGGGATCTTATTATTTCAGCTCATGAAACATGGGACCAACACTTTACATGTTGTGTTTATATATTTGTTCAGTATAGTTATCTGTTTAAAGACATTTATTTAGTTTTATCTTGATGACCATAAACTGTTATATTAACATCAACAATCTGAGGTCAAAATCACTCAATTGTAAATGCGAGTTTGTGTAAGGTAGTAACACAAACTGTCCACATTAGCGCATTATAAAATCATTTAATATGGCAAAATAATTCAACTTGTCCATTTTGGATGATAGTATATGTTGCCCACTCACAAAATATTGCAACAACTACATACAATTGAACTGGGCGCTCTAGACTGGAGCTTCTATCGTGTCTGTGCAGCTGCCTGAACGTTTGCCATCCCTACAATGACACAGTGACACAGGCCCTCCACTGTCACTGTCACTAGACTCTCATTAAAAAGACCACTCGCTCTCTCTTACTGCAGGACTTTCATCACATGTGAATATGCTGGAACAGAACCAACCACCAGACTCCATAGATCTCATTCCACTTATAGTATTCTATCCCACAGACAGACAGAGAGAGCGAGAAAAAGAGAAAGAACAGAGACAGCCAGGACGCCATTTTAGGTTTGATACATAATTAATTTTGTCCTTATAGCTGATCACAAGGATTCCTTCTCACAGTGGCGGAGCAAGGTGAGCGAAGCCATTTTGTGAGCGAGGTGAAACTGGGAAAGAATTTTAAAATAAATAAATATATTAAAAAAGAAAAACAGGAACAAAAGGACGCTGACCTTCAAAGGGCTCAATTACATGTTACACCTCTACATCCCTCCATCCCCCCATCCCTCCCTCCATCCCCCCCTCCTGCTCTCACTCCTCCGACCGTCTGTCCGTCCAGATAAACCAGACTCGGAATCTCAATTCTGTTTTGGGGAGAGGACTTAACGAGAACTGGCTTGACTCTTTCTGCTCACAAAACCAATTTTCAGGTGCACACCAGAGGGCCGACCTCTAAAGTAAACACCCCCCCCTCCCCTCCTCTATCACTCCTCAGTCCCCCGTCACATCAATGCCCAAAACCAGCCCCCAGCCCCCAGCCCCCACCCCCCCTGCCTCTGTCACTTCATGAAGAAAAAAAAATCGAGAGGCAGCCATGAATTTCTATGCTGCAGTTCAATTGAACAATCGGCTTCAAATCCTGCAATGGAAATAAATATAGAAAAGAAATGAAGGAAAAAAACAAGCGATGGATAAATCACAAGACAAAAGCAGAGAGAAAGAAATGGAGAGCGAGAGAGAGTCAGAGAGAAGAGGGAGAGGAAAGAAAGCATGGTGAACCGTGAGAGAGAGAGAGAGGGAAAGAGCGAATCTCATCTCCTTGTGGAATAATCTGTCATTCATCAAACTGATGGGAAACGGAGAGAGGGAGAGAGGGAGAGAGAGTCGGAGAGAAGAGGGGGAGAGAGAGTCAGAGAGAAGAGGGGGAGAGAGAGTCAGAGAGAAGAGTGGGAGAGAGAATCAGAGAGAAGAGTGGGAGAGAGAGTCAGAGAGAAGAGTGGGAGATAGAATCAGAGAGAAGAGTGGGAGAGAGAGTCAGAGAGAAGAGGGGGAGAGAGAGTCAGAGAGAAGAGTGGGAGAGAGAGTCAGAGAGAAGAGGGGGAGAGAGAGTCAGAGAGAAGAGGGGGAGAGAGAGTCCGAGAGAAAGGGGGAGAGAGAGTCAGAGAGAAGTGGGAGAGAGAGTCAGAGAGAAGAGGGGAGAGAGAGTCAGAGAGAAGAGGGGAGAGAGAGTCAGAGAGAAGAGGGGGAGAGAGAGTCAGAGAGAAGAGGGGGAGAGAGAGTCAGAGAGAAGAGGGGGAGAGAGAGTCAGAGAGAAGAGTGGGAGAGAGAATCAGAGAGAAGAGTGGGAGAGAGAATCAGAGAGAAGTGGGGGAGAGAGAGTCAGAGAGAAGAGGGGGAGAGAGAGTCAGAGAGAAGAGGGGGAGAGAGAGTCAGAGAGAAGAGGGGGAGAGAGAATCAGAGAGAAGAGGGGGGGAGTCAGAGAGAGAGGGGGAGAGAGAGTCAGAGAGAAGGGGGAGAGAGAGTCAGAGAGAAGAGGGGGAGAGAGAGTCAGAGAGAAGAGGGGGAGAGAGAGTAAGAGAAAAGAGGGAGAGGATGATGTGGGGTAAAATAACTACATTTAAAAAAGAAGAAAGAGACTTTGGATTTCAGCAAATCTTCTACTCCATTTGGGTTTCTGCATTTTGAAAGTTCTGCATTTCAAAATATGTCTTGAAAACATGATTGCGGACATGCAAATCATTCTGGGACTAAATCAACAATGGACTAATGCAACAAATACTAAAATATAGTTTTCTTTAACTTTGCCTGAACCAGGCTTACAGACTCTAGTCTAGCCACATTTTAGGGAGAATATTACATGAATAATGTATGGACCAGTTTCATTATAACCATTCATAGTAATATCATTATATATGGTGTAATATAAAGGAGGGGGTGCATCTGCAACTTGACACTGAGCATATTGGGAAAACCATAAGATAGAAACACCCACACAAACAATAGGCTTCTATTTTCATTTCACAAGAGGATTGAGTTTTGTGCATGTATTGGTGAGTGTGTGTGTGTGAGTGAGTGTGTGAGTGAGTGAGGGAGTGAGTATGTGTGTGAGTGCATGCGTGAGTGAGTGAGTGAGTGTGTGAGTGGGTGAGTGAGTGTGTGTGTGAGTGCATGCGTGCGTGCGTGTGTGAGTGAGTGCGTGCGTGCGTGAGTGAGTGCGTGCGTGCGTGCGTGCCTGTGTGAGTGAGTGAGTGCGTGCATGTGTGAGTGTGTGAGTGAGTGTGTAAGTGTGTGAGTGAGTGCGTGCGTGCGTGTGAGTGAGTGTGTGAGTGTGTGAGTGCGTGCGTGTGTGAGTGAGTGTGTGAGTGAGTGTATGAGTGAGTGTGTGAGTGAGTGCGTGCAGTGTGTGTGTGTGTGAGTGAGTGAGTGTGTGAGTGAGTGTGTGAGTGTGTGTGAGTGCGTGTGTGTGTGAGTGAGTGTGCGTGTGAGTGAGTGTGTGTGTGAGTGAGTGTGTGAGTGAGTGCGTGAGTGTGTGAGTGTGTGTGTGAGTGAGTGAGTGAGTGAGTGAGTGTGTGTGTGTGTGAGTGAGTGAGTGTGTGAGTGTGTGTGTGAGTGAGTGTGTGAGTGAGTGTGTGAGTGAGTGAGTGTGTGTGAGTGAGTGAGTGTGTGTGAGTGAGTGAGTGTGTGAGTGAGTGAGTGTGTGAGTGTGTGAGTGAGTGTGTGAGTGTGTGTGAGTGAGTGTGTGAGTGAGTGTGTGAGTGTGAGTGAGTGTGTGAGTGAGTGTGTGTGTGAGTGTGTGTGTGAGTGTGTGTGTGAGTGTGTGAGTGAGTGTGTGTAGCAGGAGGAGAAGAGAGGAGGATAATAAACCTCTCAAATGCAACCAATGTCTTCTCTTTCACCCTGCAGAGTCCTGAAACTGCAGCACAAACACGACACAACACAGAGCACAAGCATCAGCACCAGGACCCAGTGACGGACAATCCACTAAGACAGGCCAATCTAAACCAGCACTCAGCCAATTAACTCCAGGAGGTAAATGGGTATTTTTCTACAAGGACATTGATGTGGGGACGACTACAGCTGTGTTTCTGCCAGCGTCCCAAATGACACCCTATTCCCTACAAAGTGCCATTTGGGATGCAGCCTTGCTCAGTGTAAATGACCAACCTCGGACATGGAACGGGCCGGGGGAGAGAGGGGAACAAAAAGACCCCCCCCCCCCCCTCCCGACACACTTCCTCTCAATGTCCCTGCTCAGCCAATTAACACCGTCCAATTCAGGGCCAGGCTAGACAAACAGCATCACAGACATGCAGACAGACAGAAATGCTACTACATTGAACATTCTGTAGGATACTGCGTCCAGCGTGGGTTACTCTGACGTGACATGAGAGCGGAGGGTACATGACATAGTGCAGCAGCCAGCCTCAGGGTAGAGCGCAGAGCCCGCTGAAACACATGACATAGTGCAGCAGCCAGCCTCAGGGTAGAGCGTAGAGCCCGCTGTAACACATGACATAGTGCAGCAGCCAGCCTCAGGGTAGAGCATAGAGCCCGCTGTAACACATGACATAGTGCAGCAGCCAGCCTCAGGGTAGAGCGTAGAGCCCGCTGTAACACATGACATAGTGTAGCAGCCAGCCTCAGGGTACAGCGTAGAGCCCGCTGTAACACATGACATAGTGTAGCAGCCAGCCTCAGGGTACAGCGTAGAGCCCGCTGTAACACATGACATAGTGTAGCAGCCAGCCTCAGGGTAGAGCGTAGAGCCCGCTGTAACACATGACATAGTGTAGCAGCCAGCCAGCCTGTAACACATGACATAGTGTAGCAGCCAGCAGCCAGCGTAGAGCCCGCTGTAACACATGACATAGTGTAGCAGCCAGCCTCAGGGTACAGCGTAGAGCCCGCTGTAACACATGACATAGTGTAGCATAGTGTAGCAGCCAGCCTCAGGGTAGAGCGTAGAGCCCGCTGTAACACATGACATAGTGTAGCAGCCAGCCTGACATAGGCAGCCAGAGCGTAGCAGCCAGCCTCAGGGTAGAGCGTAGAGCCCGCTGTAACACATGGACTCACGCTTGTGGTTGTTCTTGCGCTGGAAGGGCAGGGTGTGTCTCTCAGAGTCCTCCTCTCCCTCCTCGTCCGCTAGGTGTGTGTGAGTGTAGTGGTAGCTCAGGCCCGGGCGGTTTTTATAGCGCTTCCCACAGACTGGAACACACACACACACAAAAAAATCAAGAGACATAACTAAATGTAGCCCAATACAATCAGCATAACATACTTATACCATATCTATCAATCGTGCGCCACTGAAAATAGATACACTCACAATGAATGAATGCTGATCCATCGAGAGCTAATGCCATGTCACCGTTTCAGTTGGAATATTGCTCGATAGATTGCTCTATAGTGTTCCCGTTAAACGCTTGTTGTTCTAGCAGCCTTAACAGCGCTCTCATTCCCACTAGAGGAGTTGTCCCCTTAACATTGGCAGTGAGAGAAATGCTTGCTTCGTGCAGAGTGGAGACAGCAGCCATATGCTTGCCAGCGTAGTTTAGCCTGCAGTAAGAATGTTGTCTATGGCTCTTAGACATGGTGTGTGTGTGTGTCTGTGCGCGCATGTGTGTGTGTGTTCACGTGCGCTTGTGTGATACTCACTGTCACAGACGTACGGCTTGTCCCTGTCCTCAATGGTGCTGGGTTCTTGTCTCTTCCTCATACCCCCTACACCACAGGCCTGCAGCGAGAACACAGACGGGTGAATGGAGTTCACACTCTATACACACACACACACACACACACACACACACACACACACACACACACACACACACACACACACACACACACACACACGAACCACACACACACACACACACACACACACCATAATCATCTGCTACTTTAACAGCCCCCCCCCCCCCCCCCCCACTCTAATCACTCTTTCCTCAGACAGGCGGGGTTGATGACACCTTCCAGGGAACTTCAAGCTCCAATGAACAACATGGCTGTTTGGATGACAGATACAGCGTTACAGCCTGCAGCGAGGCTTCACACAGGACGGAGAGAGAGAGAGAGACGCCTTTCTCGTCTAATAAGAGTTATTTAGAATGCATCCACGTACGTGATCTGATAACTCACTGCATGTCGAAATACTGTGCATACAATGTCCTGTATCTAATGCCCACACGGCCACTCATACACTACTAAAACACCTGCAATAATGACTTGTTTCCAACCTCCCTCCCAAAATGTACGAATTGAGTATAGTGAACTGAGATATGAATATGTATCTGTTATATCTTTAAAGCTGAGAGGGGGGGGCTTCCTGGTACTCAGTGTACGGCTGCTACTGTATGTCTGACTGCCTGAGAGAAGAGGAGCGGGCAGGAGAGAGAGGAGCGGAAGGAGAAGAGAACAGAAGAGGAGTGAAGAGGAGAGAAGAGAGCCAGCCAGAGCAGAGGAGCTAGAATGGATTAAGGAGCTGCCGATGATTCCCCTCACCCTCTCAGTACAGCAGGAGGAGAGGGAGAGGGCTTCCACGAGGATTTGATAGCACCACTTGAGAGGCTGGAGTTTGCATAACTCACAGCGGGTCCTACGTACTAGACAAGAGAGTCAGCGAGCTCTCTGAAATGTGAAGGGAATTGGATGGAGGGAGGAAGCCTGTAACTGTCTCATTCAGGGCGATGGATCAGTTGACCGGCTGTTTTACCTCCATTAATGGTTTTTCTATAAGTTACTTCTCTTGATAAATAGCAAAGTGTTAACGGGAAGTTGAAAGAGAAAAGAGAGGATGAGTGAAATTAAATTAACAATTCAAATTCAAGTAACTTTTCAAATACAGTAACATTTCAAATACCGTTACATTTCAAATAGACAGGAGGAGTGAAATTACAATATGAGCAAAATGTGAGAAGGAAGTTTAGTTGAAGCAGTTTTGCTATACACATGGATACACACTACATGCGATGCAATTGGAAGCTGAAGTTTCAGATCTCCCATTTATGTAAAATGTTGCGGTGCATGAACTCATAGCACTCTTGTGTATTTGCGAGAGGAACATGTTGCCCTATGCAGTGACAACATACAGGTACAGTAGATGGCTGTATCGTCCTGTGTGGTTCCCTCGTCTTACCCGTCCTTCGCGGTTCTTGCGGTTCTTGCGTTTGGGGACGTCCTCTTCCATCTCCTCCGCTTCCAGTTCATGGGGGAAATCACCGACCAGCAACTTCTGAAGCAGAAGACACACCAGAATATCAGAGGAGCAGCTCAGACGAGATATCAGCAGGGAGGAGCTCCAGGGAGAGGCTTGTCGGTGCTGAAGCACCCTCAAAATAAGCCTAGCATCTCCACTAGCTCCCCAATAAAGAATCTGCAGCTACCCCAGTGAATTCCTTGTGCTGCAACTGGATAACAGTACAATAAAACAGGGACCAGGTCATACATGGGACAAAAACAAAGAGAGATACACAGAGAGAAAGAGGGGGAGAAAGATACACAGAGAGAGAGATGGAGAGATACAGAGAGAAAGAGAGGGAGAAAGATACACAGAGAGAGAGATGGAGAGATACAGAGAGAAAGAGAGGGAGAAAGATACACAGAGAGAGAGATGGAGAGATACAGAGAGAAAGAGAGGGAGAAAGATACATAGAGAGAGAGATGGAAAGATACAGAGAGAAAGAGAGAGGGAGAAAGATATACAGTGAGAGAGAGATAAAGAGAGAAAGAGAGATACACAGAGAGAGAGAGAGAGATACAGAGAGAGAGAGAGAGAAAGAGAGGGAGAAAGATACATAGAGAGAGAGATGGAGAGATACAGAGAGAAAGAGAGATACACAGAGAGAGATACAGAGAGAAAGAGAGGGAGAAAGATACATAGAGAGAGAGATGGAGAGATACAGAGAGAAAGAGAGGGAGATGGAGAGATACAGAGAGAAAGAGAGATATACAGAGAGAAAGAGATGGAGAGATACAGAGAGAAAGAGAGGGAGAAAGATACATAGAGAGAGAGATACAGAGAGAAAGAGATGGAAAGATACAGAGAGAAAGAGAGGGAGAAAGATACATAGAGAGAGAGAGATACAGAGAGAAAGAGATGGAAAGATACAGAGAGAAAGAGAGGGAGAAAGATACATAGAGAGAGAGAGATACAGAGAGAAAGAGATGGAGAGATACAGAGAGAAAGAGATGGAAAGATACAGAGAGAAAGAGAGGGAGAAAGATACACAGAGAGAGAGATAGAGAGATACAGAGAGAAAGAGAGGGAGAAAGATACATAGAGAGAGAGATGGAAAGATACATAGAGAGAGAGATGGAAAGATACAGAGAGAAAGAGAGACACAGAGAGAGATACAGAGAGAAAGAGAGGGAGAAAGATACATAGAGAGAGAGATTGAAAGATACAGAAAGAAAGAGATGGAGAAAGATACATAGAGAGAGATTGAAAGATACAGAGAGAAAGAGATGGAGAAAGATACATAGAGAGAGAGATGGAAAGATACAGAGAGAAAGAGAGAGGGATAAAGATATACAGAGAGAGAGAGATGGAAAGATACAGAGAGAAAGAGAGGGAGAAAGATACATAGAGAGAGAGATGGAAAGATACAGAGAGAAAGAGAGAGGGATAAAGATATACAGAGAGAGAGAGATGGAAAGATACAGAGAGAAAGAGAGGGAGAAAGATACATAGAGAGAGAGATGGAAAGATACAGAGAGAAAGAGAGAGGGAGAAAGATATACAGAGAGAGAGAGATACAGAGTGAAAGAGAGATACACAGAGAGAGAGAGAGAGAGAGAGAGAGAGAGAGTGAGAGAGAGAGAGAGATACAGAGAGAGAGAGATAGATACAGAAAGAGAGAGATAGATACAGAAAGAGAGAGAGAGAGACAGAGAGAGAGAGAGAGATACAGAGATACAGAGAGAAGGAGAGATACACACAGAGAGAGAGAGTGAGATACAGAGAGAGAGATACACAGAGAGAGAGATACACAGAGAGAGAGAGATACACAGAGAGAGCGAGAGAGAGAGATACACAGAGAGAAAGAGAGGGAGAAAGATTCACACAGAGAGGGAGAGGTACAGAGAGAAAGAGAGTGGGAGAAAGATATACAGAGAGAGAGAGATACACAGAGAGAGAGAAAAAGAGAGAGAGATACAGAGATATACAGAGCGATACAGAGAGAGAGAGAGAGATACAGGGAGAGATACAGAGAGAGAGATACACAGAGAGAGAGATACACAGAGAGGGGAGAGAGAGATACACAGAGAGGGAGAGAAAGAGAGAGAGAGAGATACAGAGAGAGAGATACACAGAGACAGAGAGAGACACCGAGACAGAGAGAGACACCGAGACAGAGAGAGACCCATAGACAGAGACACAGAGACACAGAGAGAAACATAGAGACGTCGAGTCAGAAAGAGACACAGAGACAGAGAGAGACACAGAGACAGAGAGAGACACAGAGACAGAGAGAGACACCGAGTCAGAAAGAGACACCGAGACAGAGACACAGAGACAGAGACACCGAGTCAGAAAGAGACACCGAGACAGAGAGAGACATAGAGAGACGCCGAGTCAGAAAGAGACACAGAGACAGAGAGAGACACAGAGACAGAGAGAGACAGAGAGTCAGAAAGAGACGCCGAGTCAGAAAAAGACACCGAGACAGAGAGAGACACAGAGACAGAGAGAGACACAGAGACAGAGAGAGACAGAGAGAGACGCTGAGTCAGAAAGAGACACCGAGACAGAGAGACACCGAGTCAGAAAGAGACACCGAGACAGAGAGAGACACAGAGACAGAGAGAGACACCGAGTCAGAAAGAGACACCGAGACAGAGAGAGACGGCGAGTCAGAAAGAGACGCCGAGTCAGAAAGAGACGCAGAGTCAGAAAAAGACACCGAGACAGAGAGAGACACATAGACAGAGAGAGACACAGAGAAACGCCGAGTCAGAAAGAGACACCGAAACAGAGAGAGACACAGAGACAGAGAGAGACACCGAGTCAGAAAGAGACACAGAGACAGAGAGAGACACATAGACAGAGAGAGACACAGAGAAACGCCGAGTCAGAAAGAGACGCCGAGTCAGAAAGAGACGCCGAGTCAGAAAGAGACACCGAGACAGAGAGACACCGAGTCAGAAAGAGACACCGAGACAGAGAGAGACACAGAGACAGAGAGAGACACCGAGTCAGAAAGAGACACCGAGACAGAGAGAGACGGCGAGTCAGAAAGAGACACAGAGACAGAGAGAGACACCAAGACACAGAGAGACACATAGACAAGGGGGGAGACACTGAGACAGAGAGAGACACTGAGACAAAGAGAGACACTGAGACAGAGAGAGACACAGAGACAGAGAGAGACACCGAGACACAGAGAGACACATAGACAAGGGGGGAGACACTGAGACAGAGAGAGACACAGAGACAGAGAGAGACACCGAGACAGAGAGAGACACCGAGACAGAGAGAGACACCGAGACAGAGAGAGACACGGAGATGGAGAGAGACACCGAGACAGAGAGAGACACTGAGACAGAGAGAGACACCGAGACAGAGAGAGACACAGAGGCAGAGTGAGACACAGAGATGGAGAGAGACCCATAGACAGAGAGACACAGAGACACAGAGAGACACAGAGAGACACCGAGTCAGAAAGAGACACCGAGACAAAGAGAGACACAGAGACAGTAAGTCCACAGGACAATCAATAAATTAGACCAGTAAGGGTGGCCTCCCCTCCTTTTAACACAAACACCCCCCCCTCCCCCTTAAACTACTAGTGACCAGGAGAACACTATGCTGTTATTCATGTAGGAGTGAAAGAAACACTTCCTCTCATTGGCAAAAAAGTATCAACATATTCTGCAAATAGAAAGTACAACACATGGGCCTGTGAAAGTATCCTTGACAAATAACAAAGAGAGGTGACAAAAAAACAAACTCTAAAATGAGCATATGGAGAGAAGCTGTAATGGAGGAGGAAACCAAAGCCCTCCTCTGTTAGCTTCCTGCTGGGTACAGGAGCTAGGCAAGGCCCAGAGAAGCTGTAATGGAGGAGGAAACCAAAGCCCTCCTCTGTTAGCTTCCTGCTGGGTACAGGAGCTAGGCAAGGCCCAGAGAAGCTGTAATGGAGGAGGAAACCAAAGCCCTCCTCTGTTAGCTTCCTGCTGGGTACAGGAGCTAGGCAAGGCCCAGAGAAGCTGTAATGGAGGAGGAAACCAAAGCCCTCCTCTGTTAGCTTCCTGCTGGGTACAGGAGCAAGGTAAGGCCCAGAGAAGCTGTAATGGAGGAGGAAGCCAAAGCCCTCCTCTGTTAGCTTCCTGCTGGGTACAGGAGCTAGGTAAGGCCCAGAGAAGCTGTAATGGAGGAGGAAACCAAAGCCCTCCTCTGTTAGCTTCCTGCTGGGTACAGGAGCTAGGTAAGGCCCAGAGAAGCTGTAATGGAGGAGGAAACCAAAGCCCTCCTCTGTTAGCTTCCTGCTGGGTACAGGAGCTAGGTAAGGCCCAGAGAAGCTGTAATGGAGGAGGAAACCAAAGCCCTCCTCTGTTAGCTTCCTGCTGGGTACAGGAGCTAGGTAAGGCCCAGAGAAGCTGTAATGGAGGAGGAAACCAAAGCCCTCCTCTGTTAGCTTCCTGCTGGGTACAGGAGCTAGGTAAGGCCCAGAGAAGCTGTAATGGAGGAGGAAACCAAAGCCCTCCTCTGTTAGCTTCCTGCTGGGTACAGGAGCTAGGTATGGCCCAGAGAAGCTGTAATGGAGGAGGAAACCAAAGCCCTCCTCTGTTAGCTTCCTGCTGGGTACAGGAGCTAGGTAAGGCCCAGAGAAGCTGTAATGGAGGAGGAAACCAAAGCCCTCCTCTGTTAGCTTCCTGCTGGGTACAGGAGCTAGGCAAGGCCCAGGGTCAGAGGCCTAGCCCCAACGGAGCCCCGGGCTTGCTGTGTGGGCCATTTATTGAAGCGCTAATTGGCTAATTGTCGACCTTAGGGAAGGAAGACGTCTGGAGCAGGTGGGGTAGGGACTGGAGACACGGAGCTCACAGAGGAGATGACAGCTCATCCGGAAGAGGAAGCAGGCACACACAGATTCAGAAACACACACATCAGCACGCTCTCTCTCCCTCCTAAACACACACTCATACAGTCTCTGTCCAAAACACACACTTCATCTGGGGAGGAGGAGAGGAACTGTGCCAGTGGGGGAGTGTCATGGATGCAGGGGATGTGTCACTGCCAACCAGAGTCACTGATACTACAGACGGAGCCATGAGAGGGAGGGAGAGGGAGAGAGGAGAGAGATAGCAGAGAGGGGAGAGAGAGAGAGAAGAGGAGAGAGAGAGAGAGAGAGGGAGAGAGAGAAGAGAGTGGAGAGAGAGAGAGAGAGAGAGAGAGAAGAGAGAGAGCGAGAGAGGTAGAGTGAGAAGAGAGTGGAGAGTGGAGAGAGGAGACAGGAGAAAGAGGAGAGAGGAGAGAGAGGAGAAAGGAGAGAGAGGAAAGAGAGAGAGAGGAGAGAAAGAAGAGAGAGTGAGGAGAGAGAGGAGAGAGAAAGGAGAGAAAGAAGAGAGAGGAGGGAGGAGAGAGGAGAAAGCTTAAAGAGGAGAGAGAGGAGAGAGGGGAGAGAGAGGAGGGAGGAGAGAGAGGAGAGAGGAGAGAAAGGGAGCAAGAGAGGCATAAAGAGTGAGAGTGAGAGAGGGAGGAGAAGAAAGAAACTACACAGCAACTCCAAGGTGAAGATGAACATGTCAGCGGGCTCGGAGAGAGCATGAGAGATGGAGACTAGAACTTGCGTGTGTGTGTGTGTGTGTGCAGGCCACCATGAGAGATTCGAAGCTCCTCTTACCTGGCACTCGCTCATAGGTTCCTCTTCCTTGGTCTCCACCTTCTTGTCCAGAGTCTCTCCACTGAGCAGTGACTCCAACACCGGCCCCTCGGGCAAGCCCCCTTCCTTCTTCAGAGACGCCTCGTAGTCTGAACACACACACACACACACACCATACCGTACGTTAGTATCCCCCCACCAATACACACATAACAGTAACACTCCCCCTGCTAATACATGTTAGACTTCATCCCCAGCTATCACTTTGCCCTGACAGACTAACACAACAGCTCCTAACACTGTCTGGAACGGAGCGGATGGAATGGCATCAAACACCTGGAAACCACGGATGTATTTGATACCGTTCCACATATCCCACTCCAGCCATGACCATGAGGCAGTCATGGTAATTCCAGGTTTTCATGTCTGTCTCGTACCGATCTTAAACTCAATGGGTCCGAGGCGCGGGTCCTCCAGAATGTTTAGCCGTCTCTTCTTGCGCCAGCAGCGCGCAGGGTAAGTATACAGCTGTCCTGGGGCCAAACCTGGGGGCCAAACAACGCCAGAGGAATGAAGTCATGTGAAAAGCTGCTAATGCAGACACAACTATGGTGAAGGCGTTAAGGCGATGATGTTATCTACTTGCAATGATTCTGTAGGTGAATATCATTTTTATATCTACTTCAAAAATAGGTTTGTTTTTTTGTGCAAACATAATTCTTTGGTTGAGGTTTATTTGCTTGTCAAAGCAATACCTCTATCGGCCTTTTATGTCAGTAAAAACAACACAGTCTCACACAAACTCAAAACTCACACACACACACACACACACACACACCAGTGGAGGCTGCTGAGGGGAGGACGGCTCATACTAGCGTCTGGAACGGCGCAAATGGAATGGCATCAAACACCTGGTAACCGTGGAAACCATGTGTTTAATGTATTTTGATACCGTTCCACTGATTAGGGCTCCAGCCATTACGACGAACCCGTCCTCATCTAATAAGGTGCCACCAACCTCCTGTGAAACACACAGACACACTGATACTATACAGGGGTGTGAGAGAGGGGGGAGAGAAAGGAAGAGAGAGGGAGGAGAGGGAGGAACAACAGAGACCAAAGGGCTGAGAGCAGAGGATGTGTTCCAGACCTCCCTACCCCAGACCTCATACCTTTCCATGCTGCCTCTTACCAGGCCTCATACCTTTTCATGCTGCCTCTTACCCTGTGTTTTATTACAGGGCTGCATGCACTGGAACACACACACACACACGTAAACACACACACACACGTAAACACACACAGGCAAGTACAGGCCTTACACACACCCACACACCTGGGCCGCGGTGGTTCTTCTCCATCCAGATGTAGCAGTTGCTCTGTGCCACGCCGGTCTGGGAGTCCAGGAAGGGCAGGCGCATGGAGCGCTCAGCACACAGGCGGGCATTGTAGCTGCGGCAGTGCTCGATGGCCTCTCTGTAGAACTCCTCGCCCAGACTGGCACACAGCGGATACAGGGAGGCAAGAGAGAGAGCCCTGTTAACCTAGGTCATTTGAGGACCCACAGATCAACATTGCATAATGCCCACTCTACAGTGAGAAAATACATGTTTTGCCAAAGTACAGTATCATTCCTCGGTCTCTCTCTGTGTGTCTGGCCGTGGTTTTCTCAGAGGGCCTGGGTTGTGTTGTGCCAGGGCATGTAGAGACGCATCAGTAGTGACACACGCAGGCACGCACGCACGCACGCACACACACACAGTGGATGTAGCGACAGATGAAATGTGAGACACAGTGCTCTGAATGTGTGGACAGAGAGGCTATCAGCATCGCCAGATGAGGTAGAATAGACTGTTGCCTCCCAGACATCACATCATGTCTGTGTGTGTGTGTGTGTATAGTTATACGTGTGGGTACTTAGCGCTAGAGTAATATGTGTATATCTGTACTGTACATGAATGCAAATCTATGTAGTAGATGTGAACGTGGGTCAGAGTGTATCCTGTAAAGTTGATTTAGTCTGTTATCTTGTGCACCCACCTCCCCCCACCTCCCCCACCTCCCTCCCTCCCCCCCCTCCCTCCCTTCTCCCCTCCCTCCCTCCCCCTCCCTCCCTTCTCCCCTCCCCTCCCTCCTCCCCTCCCTCCCTACCTGTTCTTAATGACTGTTCCTCCAGATTGCCTGTGAACAGAGAGATAGAGGGACACTGTGAGTCACTGCCTTCCTCTTCTGCTCTCTCCTCCTCCTCCTCCTCCTCCTCCTCATCCTATTTTATTCCCGGTGCTTCTCTAACACAGTCACAACACCAAGGTTGCCAGCCATGGCAGACATAAAGCATATTGTTCATAGACTACACAGTATATAGGATCACAACCATACATTTGACAGTAGAAAGCATATAAGATCACAGTATATGTACTGTAGAACATAGGCTCATTATCCATACAGTATACTATACAGATGTAGGATCTTAATTTGACCTATATTGTCGCAGCAAAATAATCCTTCAACAAACAGGATTTGAACGTGTAATCCAGAATGTTGCTTGATTGGTGGTTAGGCTATTAACCGGTAAAAATGAAGAGACATGAAAAGTGCAATACTGTTAATATAACCGTGTGTACGTGAGGGTTTTCAGTGAATGTACGTAAATCACGAAGCTTATCTATAATTCTCAGCAACAAAAGAGTGATCAAATTAAGATGCTACACCTATACAATATATAAAATTACAACGATAGAGTATACTGTTAATACATACAGTTGAAGTCGGAAGTTTACATACACTTAGGTTGGAGTCATTAAAACTCGTTTTTCAACCACTCCACACATTTCTTGTTAACAAACTATAGTTTTGGCAAGTCGGTTAGGACATCGACTTTGTGCATAACACAAGTAATTTTTCCAACAATCGTTTACAGACAGATTATTTCATAATTCACTGTATCACAATTCCGGTGGGTCAGAAGTTTACATACGCTAAGTTGACTGTGCCTTTAAACAGCTTGGAAAAATTCCAGAAAATCACGTCATGGCTTTAGAAGCTTCTGATAGGCTAATTGACATCCTTTGAGTAAATTCGAGGTTTAACTGTGCATGTATTTCAAGACCTACCTTCAAACTCAGTGCCTCTTTGCTTGACATCATGGGAAAATCAAAAGAAATCAGCCAAGATCTCAGAAAAATAATTGTAGACCTCCACAAGTTTGGTTCACCCTTGGGAGCAATTTCCAAATGCCTGAAGGTACCACATTCATCTGTACAAACAATAGTACGCAAGTATGAACACCATGGGACCACGCAGCCGGCATACCGCTCAGGAAGGAGACGCGTTCTGTCTCCTAGAGATGAACGTACTTTGGTGCGTGCAAGAAGCCACTGCTCCAAAAGCGCCATAAAAAAGTCAGACTGCGGTTTGCAACTGCACATGGGGACAAATATCATACTTTTTGGAGAAATGTTCTCTGGTCTGACGAAACAAAAATAGAACTGTTTGGCCATAATGACCATCATTATGTTTGGAGGAAAAAGGGGGATGCTTGCAAGCCGAAGAACACCATCCCAACCGTGAAGCACGGGGGTGGCAGCATCATGTTGTGGGGGTGCTTTGCTGCAGGAGGGACTGGTGCACTTCACAAAATAGATGGCATCATGAGGAAGGAAAATTACGTGGATATAATGAAGCAACACCTCAAGACATCAGTCAGGAAGTTAAAGCTTGGTCGCAAATGAGTCTTCCAAATGGACAACAACCCCAAGCAAACCTCCAAAGTTGTGGCAAAATGACTTAAGGACAACAAAGTCAAGGTATTGGAGTGGCCATCACAAAGCCCTGACCTCAATCCCAAAGAAAATTTGTGGGCAGAACTGAAAAATGGTGTGAGAGCAAGGAGGCCTACAAACCTGACTCGGTTACACCAGCTCTGTCAGGAGGAATAGGCTAAAATTCACCCAACTTATTGTGGGAAGCTTGTGGAAGGCTACCCGAAACGTTTGACCCAAGTTAAACAATTTAAAGGCAATGCTACCAAACACTAATTGAGTGTATGTAAATTTCTGACCCCCTGGGAATGTGATGAAAGAAATAGAAGCTGAAATAAATCATTCTCTATCTACTATTATTCTGACATTTCACATTCTTAAAATAAAGTGGTGATCCTAACTGACCTAAGACAGTGAATTTATACTAGGATTAAATGTCAGGAATTGTGAAAAACTGAGTTTAAATGTATTTGGCAAAGGTGTATGTAAAATTCTGACTTTAACTGTAGATTCGCAACCATACAGTATACTGTATATAGTACATCCAATCCTACCCATACAGTATACTGTATACAGTACATCCAATCCTAACCATACAGTATACTGTATACAGTACATCCAATTCTAACCATACAGTATACTGTATACAGTACATCCAATCCTAACCATACAGTATACTGTATACAGTACATCCAATCCTAACCATACAGTACATCCAATCCTACCCATACAGTATAATGTATACAGTACATCCAATCCTACCCATACAGTATAATGTATACAGTACATCCAATCCTAACCATACAGTATACTGTATACAGTACATCCAATCCTACCTATACAGTATACTGTATACAGTACATCCAATCCTAACCATACAGTATACTGTATACAGTACATCCAATCCTACCCATACAGTATAATGTATACAGTACATCCAATCTACCCATACAGTATACTGTATACAGTACATCCAATCCTAACCATACAGTATACTGTATACAGTACATCCAATCCTACCCATACAGTATACTGTATACAGTACATCCAATCCTACCCATACAGTATACTGTATACAGTACATCCAATCCTACCCATACAGTATACTGTATACAGTACATCCAATCTACCCATACAGTATACTGTATACAGTACATCCAATCCTAACCATACAGTATACTGTATACAGTACATCCAATCCTAACCATACAGTATACTGTATACAGTACATCCAATCCTACCCATACAGTATACTGTATACAGTACATCCAATCTACCCATACAGTATACTGTATACAGTACACCCAATCCTAACCATACAGTATACTGTATACAGTACATCCAATCCTAACCATACAGTATACTGTATACAGTACATCCAATCCTAACCATACAGTACATCCAATCCTAACCATACAGTATACTGTATACAGTACACCCAATCCTAACCATACAGTACATCCAATCCTAACCATACAGTATACTGCGATAAAGTACATACATTTGCCATTCATACAGTAGTAAATATAGCAAAAATGTCAGTGTAACAGACCAGACAGAATATTGGGACTGGCTACACCTCACACTCCATACAATACCATCACAACCCACCTCTGCACTGGGGATTAGAGATTTTCTGGCTGGGCATTAAAAGGGACATGTTATGACCCCCTTACCTCCCTGGCAGTCCAACCTATGGTCACCCACAAGTGCATTCTATGGGATGAGAGGAGGCCTGGATACCAGAGAAACCGAATGTGACACACAGCAGGGAGGAACTGGAACAAGGCCGAGGGACTTAGACTATGTCCCAATCCCCTATTGCATAACAGTGCACTGCGTTCGACCAGAGCCAAGTAGTACACTATACAGTATAGGGAATAGCGTGACATTTAGGACGAAGGTTAGCTGTGGTGGCGGTCGCAGGGAAATCAGTTCAACTGAGGCTGAGTGGTGTTGGACGGGTGGGGTCGTGAGGAACAAGGCTAGAAATGTGGCTGTGTATGGAAGTATTATACTCTTGACATACTGGGAGTTCTACTGTACTGTTGGCATTCTACAGCATAGCTTTGATGACGGTGGAAAGTGTAGTGGAAGTATTGGTGTAATCACCAGATACGTGTCAATCTTGAAGATGACAACATAGACAATGTTTCCCATCAATCCTCACCTTTAGACAAACCTTTTGGATAAGCTGGCTGGGCAGAATAATAGATACTCCTAAATGCAGAGAGGCAGAAGGACCGGCACACGCACGCAAACCTTGACACCCAGCTTTTAAAATATTAAGTGTGTGATTTGGAAATAGGCTTGGGCTGAAAGGCTTCAGAGGTGATGCAACGGGGTAAAAGGAGAAGAACACATTCAAAATGCACAGCAGCTATAACCCCGGAGGTTCCCCCCTCTCCCCCCCCCCTTACGTCCCTCCCTCCACTGCACTCATGCCCATCCGCCTCGACCCCCCCCCCCCTCACTCCCAAATTCAGCCCCTCCCCCACCAGTCACCCTGGTGCTGCCATTCGAGCTATCAGAATAAGTCGCCCCCTTTCAAAAAGAAGTTGACAGCTGTAGAAAATGGCTGCTTTCGGTTTGGTTGCTTCTGCCTGAAATCTCATTACATTACTCCGCGGCTGTTTGCCCTTGAAGGCTTAAAAAAGAACAATTTTGGGTTAGTGGATGCTAGGCTGGGAGAGCTGAGTATATACCACATCACCAGGGAAACCAGACAGAGACAGACATGACCAAGCTTCTCTATCATGATCACCGTCAGCATCCAGAGAGACCCTCTACTAGTGGCCTACTACAACATGGAGGAGCTGAGGCCTCTACTCGTGGCCTACTACAACATGGGAGGAGCTGAGGGCCTCTACTAGTGGCCTACTACAACATGGAGGAGCCGAGGGCCTCTACTAGTGGCCTACTACAACCTGGAAGAGCTGAGGGCCTCCACTAGTGGCCTACTACAACATGGAGGAGCTGAGGGACTCTACCCGTGGCCTACTACAACCTGGAGGAGCCGAGGGCCTCTACTTGTGGCCTACTACAACCTGGAGGAGCTGAGGGTCTATACAAGTGGCCTACTACAACCTGGAGGAGCTGAGGGCCTCTACTGGTGGTCTGGCCTGCTCCAGGGTCTTAGCAGGGACAATATGAGGCAGTCAAAGGTGGACAGGGAAGGCCAGGCTATGTTTCAGATAGTGGAGAAGAGGGAACCTATTTCAGCAGCATAACTCTGCAGCCAGTGTGATTCTAAACAGGCGGAGTACAGCGCCACTAGATAAGGTGGACAGTGTGATTCTAAACAGGCGGAGTACAGCGCCACTAGATAAGGTGGACAGTGTGATTCTAAACAGGCGAAGTACAGCGCCACTAGATAAGGTGGCCAGTGTGATTTTAAACAGGCGGAGTACAGCGCCACTAGATAAGGTGGACAGTGTGATTCTAAACAGGCGGAGTACAGCGCCACTAGATAAGGTGGACAGTGTGATTCTAAACAGGCGGAGTACAGCACCACTAGATAAGGTGGACAGTGTGATTCTAAACAGGCGGAGTACAGCGCCACTAGATAAGGTGGACAGTGTGATTCTAAACAGGCGGAGTACAGCGCCACTAGATAAGGTGGACAGTGTGAGATGGCCATACAGCAGCAGCCCTTCACAATCAGAGCCCCAGATAAAGCCAGAAATAAAAAACAGATACAAACATGCACAAAAACACACAAAGAGGAGAAAATAGGAAAAAGCCTGGAGCATCAAGTGCCTTTTTAACAGTCTTAAACCCACAGAGCGTCTCGACACCAGGCAAACAGAGGGGAGTGATTGGTCCAAACAAAAGCAGAGCAAAGAGAGAAGCATATGGCTGGGAGCGCACCCACTAAAACACACACACACGCACGCACGCACACACACACACAGACAGACACACAGACAGACACACAGACAGACAGACAGACAAACAAACAACCCTCCAAGATAGCACAACCCCCACCATAACCCCCTATCTAACGCATTGGAAGCAAGCACAATAAACTGCAGTCCACAGAATGACACATCTACACACGGTACATGCCACGACTGCAATTTCCTAACTACAGGACCAAAAACTCCAACCCCTGACCACTCTCCAATTAGCCTCAATTAGCAGTGGCTTGAATGAAAGAGAAACAGAGGGCTCCACCTAGAGGGAAAGTCGGGTCATTGGAAAATGAATCCTCACCATAAAAAAACGAAGCTACAATTACAAAATGCAATTAGGAAAAGGGATTACTTTCGAATGGTGATTTCTAACTTGGTTAACAAGGGGATGTCTACATAATGACCCTGCAAGAGAAATTATATGGTATTTAACTAATGGATTATCAAGGAGTAGGCCTTTAGGAGACCGCTACGTACACTAAATCATATTTTCGTAAAAGCACTATATCTATCATGAGGTTCGAACCTGGTATCATTCAGTATAGTAGTCCTAATATATCCTACACACACACACACACATGGGGTAGAGGGTTGTGTGGAGGGTCTGTCTGCTCTTTATGCATATTCTATGACTGAGACATATTGTATTCCTCTGGTGTGTGTGTATATATGTATGTGTGTATGTGTGTGCAGATGGCCTACGCTGAGTTGGCCAGATGTGCCAGGCAGGTATGCAGACCTGTGTGTAGACCTGTGTATGTGTGTTAAGTCAGCAGTGTTGTGAACAGCCTCCATAGACTAGCCATCTGACCATGGCCATAGTCCTTCAGTACTGATGCTTTACTGCTATGGTCCACACAGCACAGCAGTGTGAGGCAGCTCTGCCTCGCTTGGTGGAGGAAAGGCAATCTGTGTACCCATCCCCCCACACACTATGCAATAATACCCTTAACCATTCAACCCCCTCCTCCTCTCCCCCTCATCACTCTTCCTCCTCCCCCCCACCATCTCTCTTCTACCCCCCTCTCTTTCTCAGTACCCAGAGAAATGATTTATCTTTTTCGTTTTTTTTCCCCTCTACAGATGTGACTGCCTTTTCTTGGTTTCTCAGTACTCTCAGTAGATTGCTGTGCAGCTGAAGACTAGGAGAAGTAAAGCTATAAGGCCTGGTAGAGTGAGCAGAACAGCCCAGAACTGAACAGCACAGACACCAAACCCAGCTACTGCCTCACACGCCCAACCAGACCCTGAAAATGAGGGCAGACATGTACACACTAGAAAAGACATACTTAGCAGTATTATCAAACCAGGTGAGGGCAAAGAAATGTAATGCGTGGTCCAGGAAAGATAATAATTCCATCCAAACATAATCTATTATAGCCTGTATGTATTGCATCCACCCAAATTACCCAACATTTTTTATTTTTTTAAATGTTTCATTTTACACTCTCTAACTGTTGACAGTGAACATGCATTGTGCATAATAAAGAACCGTTCACAGACAAGTACACCAACTTCTTGTCACTTTGGGAGACGTCTTTGACGTAGCCATGTAGCATGGAACATAAGTGTATTCATGGCTAGGATGCCCGTCGGTGCCGAGGCTGTGATGACAGGGGTGTGTATGTGTGTTTGTTCGTGTGGTAGTGGATGCAGGCCTGTGTGTGTTTGTATGCAGGCATGTGTGTGTGTACAGTAAAGTGTGGCAGCTAGCATCTGCCAGTCTAACAGCTGGAACACATTGGGCTGTTGAGGGGGCTATGGCATTGTTCACCAGGAGTGGTCACACACACACACACACACACACACACACACACACACACACACACACACACACACACACACACACACACACACACACACACACACACACACACACAGTGCTGATGTGTGTGTAGAGCTGGGAATCCCCAGGGACCTCTACAATACAATATTATCACCATACTTAGGTGCCGATACCATATGCATTGCGATTCTCATGATACTATATATATTGTGATTTGATACTGTGATTTTATTGCGATTTGATGTTCCAAACATATTGCTCACATGTCTGCTGCCGAGCCATGAGAAAATGAGTTTTGATCAGTCATGGAAGTAAAAGTGTTGAAATTGGCTCCCTATTTATAAAGAAGACAGAGAACGAGCTATGAAAGAAAAATACTGGAGTTTTGGTGCAGGTACAGCCAACTAACACAAAGAAATGATTGTGAAATGTAACTGTATCAATTTTTTCCCTCATCACTATGTGTGTGTGTGTGTGTGTGTGTATGTGTGTGTGTGTGTGTGTGTGTGTGTGTGTGTGTGTGTGTGTGTGTGTGCACGCGCGTGCGTGTGTGCGTGCGTGCGTGGGTGCGTACGTGGGTGAGTGCATGTGCGGGTGTATGTGAATGAAGTGGAGAGAGAGAACGCATCTGTACAGTAGGTGTCTCTCTCTGTCTGTGTTGCCTATGTTGCATTCATCTAAACTCAGCAAAAAAAGAAACCTCCTCTCACTGCCAACTGCGATTATTTTCAGCAAACTTAACATGTGTAAATATTTGTATGAACATAACAAGATTCAACAACTGAGACATAAACTGAACAAATTCCACAGACATGTGACTAACAGAAATGGAATAATGTGTCCCTGAACAAACGGGGGGTCAAAATCAAAAGTAACAGTCAATATCTGGTGTGGCCACTAGCTGCATTAAGTACTGCAGTGCATTCCACTCCCCATGGACTGCACCAGATTTGCCAGTTCTCACTGTGAGATGTTACCCCACTCTTCCACCAAGGCACCTGCAAGTTCCCGGACATTTCTGGGGGAATGGCCCTATCCCTCACCCTCCGATCCAACAGGTCACAGACGTGCTCAATGGGATTGAGATCCGGGCTCTTCGCTGGCCATGGCAGAACACTGACATTCCTGTCTTGCAGGAAATCACACACAGAACGAGCAGTATGGCTGGTGGCATTGTCATGCTGGAGGGTCATGTCAGGATGAGCCTGCAGGAAGGGTACCACATGAGGGAGGAGGATGTCTTCCCTGTAACACACAGCATTGAGATTGCCTGCAATGACAACAAGCTCAGTTTGATGATGCTGTGACACACCGCCCCAGACCATGGCCCTCCATCTCCAAATCCAGACCCTCCACCTCCAAATCCATCCCACTCCAGAGTACAGGCCTCGATGTAACACTCATTCCTTTGACGATAAACGCGAATCCAACCATCACCCTGGTGAGACAAAACCGCGACTCGTCAGTGAAGAGCACTTTTTACCAGTCCTGTCTGGTCCAGCGACGGTGGGTTTGTGCCCATAGGCGACGTTGTTGCCAGTGATGTCTGGTGAGTACCTGCCTTACAACAGGCCTACAAGCCCTCAGTCCAGCCTCTCTCAGCCTATTGCGGACAGTTTGAGCACTGATGAAGGGATTGTGCGTTCCTGGTGTAAGTCGGGCAGTTGTTGTTGCCATCCTGTACCTGTCCAGCAGGTGTGATGTTCAGATGTACCGATCCTGTGCAGGTGTTGTTACACGTGGTCTGCTACTGCGAGGACGATCAGCTGTCCGTCCTGTCTCCCTGTCGTGCTGTCTTAGGCGTCTCACAGTACGGACATGGCAATTTATTGCCCTGGCCACATCTGCAGTCCTCATGCCTCCTTGCAGCATGCCTAAGGCACGTTCACGCAGATGAGCAGGGACCCTGGGCATCTTTCTTTTGGTGTTTTTCAGTGTCAGTACAAAGGCCTCTTTAGTGTCCTAAGTTTTCATAACTGTGACCTTAATTGCCTACCGTCTGTAAGCTGTTAATATCTTCATGACCGTTCCACAGGTGCATGTTCATTAATTGTTTATGGTTCATTGAACAAGCATGGGAAACAGTGTTTTTAAATCCTTTACAATAAAGATCTTTGAAGCCTGGGAAACCGTGTTTAAACCCTTTACAATGTAGATCTGTGAAGTTATTTGGATTTTTATGAATATTCTTTGAAAGAGAGGGTCCTGAAAAAGGGACGTTTCTTTTTTTGCCGAGTTTACATATTACCGTAACTACCTTGTTGCTATGTTACAGGCCTCTGGTTTTGCATAAAGTGTCATATGTCTGTGTGTCTGCCTATGTGACTGTATTCTATAGGACAGTGTTTCCCGACTTCAGTCCCACAGTACCCACAACAGTACACATTTTTATTGTAGCCCTGAACCAGCACACATGATTCAACTTGTCAACTAATCATCCAGACCTCGATGAGTTGAATCAAGTTAGTTTGTCTGGGGCCACAACAAAACGTGTGTTGTTGGGGGGTAGCCAAGGGATGGAGATGGGAAACACTGCTATACATGGGTGTAGCTGATGCTAGGAGTCTGTTTATGCACAGTACCTATTACTCCTGTGTGTGTCTGGAGCTTCTGCATATCCACTGCTGTTCAAAAGTTTGGGGTCACTTACACATTTCCGTGTTTTTGAAAGAAAACCACATATTTTGTCCATTAAAATCACATAAAATTTATCAGAAATACAGTGTAGACATTGTTAATGTCGTAAATTACTATTGTAGCTGGAAACGGCTGATTTTTTATGGAATATCTACATAGCTGTAGCCGTGCAGAGGCCCATTATCAGCAACCATCACTCCTGTGTTCCAACGACACATTGTGTTAGCTAATCCAAGTTTATCATTTTAAAAGGCTAATTGATCATTAGAAAACCCTTTTGCAATTATGTTAGCACATCTGAAAACTGTTGTACTGATTAAAGAAGCAATAAAACTGGCCTTCTTTAGACTAGTTGAGTATCTGGAGCATCAGAATTTGTGGGTTCGATTACAGGCTCAAAATGGCCAAATAACTTTATTTTGAAACTTGTCAGTCTATTCTTGTTCTGAGAAATGCAGGCTGTTCCATGTGAGACATTGTCAAGAAACTGAAGATTTAATACAACGCTGTGTACTAATCCCTTCACAGAACAGCACAAACTGGCTCTAACCAGAATAGAGTGATGGTTGCTGATAATGGGCCTCTGCACGGCTACAGTTATGTAGATATTCCATAAAAAATCTGCCTTTTCCAGCTACAATAGTAATTTACGACATTAACAATGTCTACACTGTATTTGTGATCAATTTTAAGTTATTTTAATGGACAATTTTTTTGTTGCTTTTCTTTAAAAAACAAGGAAGTTTCTAAGTGACCCCCAACTTTTGAACGGTAGTGTATGTGTTTGTATATTCTGTGTGTGTGTTCCAGGAGTCTGAGTGTGCATTTCGGCCAGTACATCAGTGCATGGCAATCCAACTGGCGTGGCTGAACACTAGTCCTTCAGGTAAGTTTATTGACTCTGCACTTTTGCTGTTATTATGTGGATGGATCCTTCCTCCATCTCTCTCTCTCTCTCTCTCTCTCTCTCTCTCTCTCCCTCTCTATCCCTCTCTCTCTCTCTCTCTCTCTCTCTATCCCTCTCTCTCTCTATCCCTCTCTATCCCTCTCTATCCCTCTCTCTCTCTCTCTCTCTCCCTCTCTCTCTCTATCCCTCTCTCTCTCTATCCCTCTCTCTCTCTCTCTCCCTCTCTATCCCTCTCTCTCTCTCCCTCTCTCTCTCTATCCCTCTCTCTCTCTCCCTCTTTCTCTCTCTCTCCCTCTCTATCCCTCTATCTCTCTCTCTCCCTCTCTATCCCTCTATCCCTCTCTCTCTCTCTCTCTATATCCCTCTCTCTCCCTCTCTATCCCTCTCTCTCTCTCTATCCCTCTCTCTCTCTATCCCTCTCTCTCTCTATCCCTCTCTCTCTCTATCCCTCTCCCTCTCTATCCCTCTCTCTCTCTCTCTCTCTCTCTCTATCCCTCTCTCTCTCTATCCCTCTCTCTCTCTATCCCTCTCTCTCTCTCTCTCTCTCTCTCTCTCTCTCTCTCTATCCCTCTCTCACTCTCTATCCCTCTCTCTCACTCTCTATCCCTCTCTCTATCCCTCTCTCTCTATCCCTCTCTCTCTCTATCCCTCTCTCTCTCTATCCCTCTCTCTCTATCCCTCTATCCCTCTCTCTCTCTCTCTCTCCCTCTCTCTCTCTCTCTCCCTCTCTCTCTATCCCTCCTCCTTCTCTATCCCTCTCTCTCTATCCCCTCTCTCTCTCTATCCCTCTCTCTCCCTCTCTCTCCCTCTCTCTCCCTCTCTCTCTCCCCCTCTCCCTCTTTCTCTCTAACATTATTAACTTGCTGCACGAGGAAATACTAATTTGCTTTACATGACTCCACCCACCAATTTCTAGCAGAAATCCATACCATTGGCCCGAGACAATGGTACTAAAGGAATTACCTCAGAGGGAAGTGTACTGTAGAATGGGATTACTGCAGAATGTATAGAATTGTGTGTGCATGTTTGTGTGTGTGTGCGCGTGTAGGTGTGGGCGCATGTCTATGTGTGCGTGTGTGTGTGTGTCTGTGCACATGGCACGTGTGTCTGCCAGAGAATAGGATTGTAGTAATGTCCAGAGAGTGGGATTAGAGGAATGTTTCTGGAGAGGAAGAGCAGGAATATTTGGAGATTATTATAGATTATTACAGAGTAGGACTGTTAAGGATGCCGGTAGAAGTAGATTGTTATGCCATGTGGATGTACACAACACTGGCTTTACCACGGACTCAAAACCTTATGTGACATTATTTCTTCCAATGGATTTTCTTTCCCTGTGATGTATAATGAATGCGAGCTGGGACCTTCTGTCTGTGCCATGCAACTGTGCAATGCAATTCAAGCATGTGTATTGCTGCAGCCTATTCTGTGCAGTCAGTTGCAGTGCATGCACTGCACCAAGCCCATCTTCTGTCAGCGGACACCTTGCATCGCCTTGTTCGTTCCATCCCTACCTGCCATTGTCAGAGTCACAGGCAATAACACGTTTATAACCCCAAAGCATTTTATGCACACAAAACAAAAGCTGCCCATAGGCATCCATCCAAATAAATGTATGTTTGGAAGGACGTCCTCGCTCCCCTCTCTTCTTCATTCAACCCTTTCATTACCCTTTCATTACCCTTCATTACCCTCATTATTACACGTCTGTCCTCCTTTCAGTCAGCCTGAATCAGATTCCTTAAGGGGCTCTTCTGAATGTTCCCAGTCACACAGCTAGGTCCATGTCCCAACCATCCCCCGCGGTCGTATGCCCTATCCAAATGGCCCTACTACTCCAGCACCAGTCAAACTATGTTGGAACACATGGCTGATGACTCATAGCCCCTTCATTGCAGTGCATGGCATACTAGGCCTACTTCCTGTGTCTTTCTTGCACATTCGATGGAGGTTTCCAGAGTGAATTATTAGAATAGCCTACTTGGCCACTACTGTAAAGGGTTGTTGTAGTTCCTAATCTCCCTGTCCTGAACTACAACTCGAGACTACAACTGGCGACCATATTGGATCCCAAAGCACAGGGAAGTGACTGACAGTCGGTTAGGTAGCAATGGAGAAATAGGTCATAGAGCTAAAAATACTTATGTGTCGCTCTCTCGTCTTCCCATGAAGACAAAGAGAAGAAGGTCTATGTGTAAAAAAAGGGGGAATGATGGCAATAAACCAGAAAAGAAATGCCCTCACAAAAAGACAGCGAAAAGAGAGAGGGGAGAGCGAGCTAGAGAGAGGATGCTCAGGCTTCAGTGAACTCGGTAGGCCTGGCTGTTCGTTTAAACAGTGCCTGAACACAGAATTATGGGGAATTAATGTCCCTCAGATCAGTCAGGCATGGCAAAATAACTATCACAACAGTCAGTCAGCTTATGGCCTCTTCCTCCAAGTAGAGGGACAGAAGGAAAGGATGGGGGGACAGAAGGAAAGGATGGGGGACTAAAGGAAAGGATGGGGGACAGGAAGGAAAGGATGGGAGGACAGAAGGAAAGGATGAGGGGACAGAAGGAAAGGATGGGGGGGACAGAAGGAAAGGATGGGGGACAGAAGTAAAGGATGGGGGACAGAAGGAAAGGATGGGGGACAGAAGGAAAGGATGGGGGGACAGAAGGAAACGATGGGGGGACAGAAGGAAAGGATGGGGGACAGAAGGAAAGGATGGGGGACAGAAGGAAAGGATGGGAGGACAGACGGAAAGGATGAGGGGACAGAAGGAAAGGATGGGGGGACAGAAGTAAAGGATGGGGGGACAGAAGGAAAGGATGGGGGACAGAAGGAAAGGATGGGGGGACAGAAGGAAAGGATGGGGGACAGAAGGAAAGGATGGGGGACAGAAGGAAAGGATGGGGAGACAGAAGGAAACGATGGGGGGACAGAAGGAAAGGATGGGAGGACAGAAGGAAAGGATGGGAGGACAGAAGGAAAGGATTTAGGGACAGAAGGAAAGGATGGGGGACAGAAGGAAAGGATGGGGGACAGAAGGAAAGGATGGGGGGACAGAAGGAAATGATGGGGGGACAGAAGGAAAGGATGGGGAGACAGAAGGAAAGGATGGGGGGACAGAAGGAAAGGATGGGGGGACAGAAGGAAAGGATGGGGGGACAGAAGGAAAGGATGGGGGGACAGAAGGAAAGGATGGGGGGGACAGAAGGAAAGGATGGGGGGACAGAAGGGAAAAGGTAGTCAGTGGAGGAAGAGAGAAAGAGTTCAAATCCAAGAGACATGATAAGGGCAAGGGGTAGAGGTAGGTTTGAGGATGAATGGATGGAAGGATAGAGAGAGAGAGAGAGAGAGAGAGAGAGAGAGAGAGAGAGAGAGAGAGAGAGAGAGAGAGAGAGAGAGAGAGAGGAGTAGCAGAGAGATTAAAGGAGGACTAGTGGAGAAGTTAGGGGAATGCCCAGTAGAGTGTTGGTTCTGTGAGGATTTGCCTCCACACACTGAACTCTTTGAACCTCATGGGACAACAGTTGAGTGGTGAGCTCCGAATACTCCAAATCAGTAGGCTAGATGACATTATATAAGCAGCGGGAGCAGTGGAAGAGGGTATTAACTCGACCCTTACTGAGAAACATTCAAGTCAGTATTAATCAGCTCCTAGTCCACTGATGGCTCCTATCCTATGCAATTCCCTTTGTTCCCTGCATTTCTAATTTTCATGCAAATAAGTCAAAAGAATCTCCTTGACATGGCCTTGCACGGGCCTCTGGGAGCATCTATGTCCCCACTTGTTCCCAGTAATTGAGGAACCAGAGACAGGGTGGACAGCAGAAAGACACTAGGCCGCTCCCATCACTGGGGGCACAGAATATGTAGAGGGTTGCTAAATCCCAATGAATAACTGATAAATGACTAAATGGCTGGTTGGCCTAAACAGTTTGTGACTGGGTATTCTATCTGCTTTCAGAACCAGATGAAACTGGACATCTTAAAATGTATTTAAAAACAGCAACACAAAAACAACAGATTCATATAAAAACGTTCTAGCTACTCTCCTACAACAACGGAGTAGCCTAAACAGAGAATATTATAATGAGAAAATGAGCGGCATAGGTGATGCCTCCAGCGCCACCGTTCACCTCACAGGTCTCTGTGCTGTGCACGATCACTATCCGTAGGCAATAGGCTGATTTAATTACATTTTAAGAGGTGCAGTTTTGCCTTACTAAAACTCACACACGATTTGCCATTTTATTTATGCATACTTTAGGCTAGTTGGCCATATCCTATGGCAAGAAATAGCCTAACTTGTGTTAGTTTCCCCAATACGTAGAATGCCATCACTGCCGCGCATCGACTGAGTCAAATAAATTGTGTTATAGACAAATACATTAATTAAAGCAGTTCACTGTTTCTTATAATAGGCTATTCGTATACTTAGGGTAGTTCGTTATGAATTACATGAAATGTCGCCTGTCTGGATTTCAGATAGCGCTGACAGCACAGCATCGCAACTACATTCCCGCTCAGGTAACATCCGATGTGTTCCGCGCTACAGCAAGCTACCACGTTCTTTGTTAGACAGGCTGCAAATGCCTAAATTTAACCTAAGAACACTTAAATACATTTTCGAGAGTCAACGTATTATGTTTTCCATGATTTCTAATCGAAAAGGTCTCTCGGGTGCATTTTACCAAGCTGACAGAAGCACAGCCACCTTTTGGACACGAGCCCAGGCTGCATTCTGCACGTTGACATGTTCTTGTGTCAATTCTGCACAAAGGATTCGAATGGAAACTTGACGGAGTGTTCAACGCGACTGGCAGAGACAACACCAGTCCAATAAAAGCAACCACTCCCGGCACATAAGTTAACCATTTTTGCATGATGCAAGGCTGCACAATATTTTATCAGGTGTCGGAGTGAAGATGCGCTGCCTGTAAGCACTGCTGCCACGATAACCGAAAGCACGTAGGCTATTTTGCCAAGAGGTCTGTCTACAAGAAAATGATATCCCAAAGGTATTAGGTTTCAGCCGTCGCAGGCTACCACCGGCTTGGTTATGCCAACCACAATAATGTGAACAGGTATCAAGCACAAACTTTTCACAAAACCGCTGCCACTCGCTATTATTCGCTATTATTATAGAGTCTGCTTGATAAAAAAGCGCTACCCGATCTGCCATGCAAGTTGGCCGCGATCTTGTCTATTGACTAAGGATACCGGGTAATAGATTGTACCTCAACATTCCACCATAGCGTCCTCATGCAATTGATGGCTCAGTGAAATTGTTTCTAGGCATGCATAGGCAGCTCTGCATTTTGGAACATAACCCGGCAGAAAATGAAGCTGTTTCATATATACCTTTCCATCGCTAGTACACTACCATTGAAATATATGTAGCTTGCTATATGCTTGCTATGTAGCCTATAGGCAGGATACTTCTTTACGATGCATAACATTGTCAACGATTACCTAGGCTACATGGACTGACAGCATCCACAAATGTATCCCTACAAATGTCAAAGATAAAATGTATGTACTTACGATTTCAGGGGGTTCTGTACCACTGTGGCCATTTTGATATAGTATGATAGATACAATGTAACACTGCAGATCCCCGTATTGCACATGTAATATACCAGCAATTTCAATTTCATTCATTCTCTGGGGCTGCGGCTGGGCTGCCAGCCAATAGGAGCGGGAACGTTCAGTGACAGGTCTGGGGAAATGTAGTTTTTGCACATGTCAATATGTAACATGCTGAGAGTCAATGCACTACAACTACCAGTATGTATCGCGGTCAACTGTATAACGGTCCCGCCTTGGACTTCTATGGGTAAACCAAACCGTCTACTGTAATGTCAAGGTTGGTGTGCTACTGGACTGTCAGTCTGTAGGTGCCATTCCAACTGATGCATTGTTTGCTTGTCTTGCAGATATAGAAATACATTTTAAGGGCGAGGCTGTACGCGCACCATCTCCCAGTGAGGATGCTACAAAGAGTTTCTGTTCTGTGTTTCAATGTAACAAGAGCAACTTTTTTGATACACTGTTTCAAATATAGGATGTTAAATTGTAGATTTATGTTTCACCAAAATCAGAATTGCATCCTGTCTTGGACAGTGCCCAGGTTGGAATGTAAGGTTAATTACCTATTTGTGTATTCACTTTCTTCTTCTTCTCTTAAATTGATTGTGCAAGGTTATACTAGCTGGGCTCATTCCCACAATAACATCAGTGATAATCTTCACTCCCCAAATGTTCCAGGAATTTGAATCCAAGATCATTTTGAGTAGTACTTTTTGGATGACTTTCGAATACACTAAAGGGTCCTTCATTTCATCTTGTTAGATTTCATATAGACAGAAGGGGGGGGGCTTCTGGAAGAGGGATAACTAAGATGTGTTGATAGGCCAATTGATAATGATATAATCTATTCTAGGTGAGCTGATGCTGAAGAGGTTGAATAATTTATCATTTTGGGGGACAGTGGAGTAGGGAGGATAATTGATTATTTTAGGAATTGCCTCTTCATCTGTTGAACCGAGACAGTGGCCACAGCAGTGATGGAATTTCTCTCCATGTCATTTTAGCAGCAGTGGTGCCACTGAAGCCACTCTCTATAAATCTCTGCTCACAAATATTTAATGAACATTAGCAAGCTCATTCTATGGAAGGATTATTCCAATAGAATATACCCAGGCAGAAAATGTTCAGAATTTACTGTGGAGTGCATGTCATGGTCAAAAATATGTTACTGACATTTTTCACACATTCAATACATGCGGACAAATATCCTGCCTCATATTGTGTTGTGTTATGGAGAAAATGTGGGGTCATGTTTTCACTAACTGCAAAAAAAAGTTACAATGAAACCAAGGGAAAAAAGCAGCGACAGCCGTTCCTCACATCAGTTACTGCTTTTTACCTTGGTTTTCACCAATCTTTGGGCTGCAGTGTCCACGGTTTAACTTGGTATTATTGATTGTTCTTCGCTGATACAAGTATCAAACTACACCACATTACCAAAAGTATGTGGACACCTGCTCGTCGAACATCTCATTCCAAAATCATGACCATTAATATGGAGTCCCCCACTTTGCTGCTATAACAGCCTCCACTCTTCTGGGAAGACGTTCCACTAGATGTTGAAACATTGCTGTGGAGACTTGCTTCCATTCAGCCACAAGAGCATTAGTGAGGTTGGGCACTGATGTTGGGCGATTAGGCCTGGCTCACTAGTCGACATTCCAATTCATCCCCAAATGTGTTTGATGGGGTTGAGGTCAGGGCTCGTTGCATGCTAGTCAAGTTTTTCCACACCGATTTAGACAAACCATTTCTGTATGGACCTTGCTTTGTGCATTGGGGCATTGTCATGCTGAAACAGGAAATGGCCGTCCCCAAACTGTTGCCACAAAGTTGGAAGCACAGAATCGTCCAGAATGTATGAACGTATGCTGTAGCGTTAAGATTTCCCTTCAATGGAACTAATGGGCCAAGCCAGAACCATGAAAGACAACCCCAGACCATCATCCTCCCCCAAACTTTACAGGTGGCACTATGCATTGGGGCAGGTAGTGTTCTCCTGGCCTCCGAAAAAACCCAGATTCAACCGTCGGACTGCCAGATGGTGAAGCGGATTATCGGAGAACGCCTTTCCACTGCTCCAGAGTCCAATGGCAGTGAGCTTTACACCACTCCAGGTAATGTTTGGCTTTGCGCATTGGTTATCTTAGGCTTGTGTGCGGCTGCTTTTTATTTTATGAAGCTCCTGGCGAAAAGTTCTTGTGCTGGATGTTGCTTCCAGAGGCAGTTTGGTACTTGGTAGTGAGTATTGCAACTGAGGACAGACGATTTATACGCGCTTCAGCACACGGTGATCACGCTTTGTGAGCTTATGTGGCCTACCACTTCGCAGCTGAGCCGTTTTTGCTCCTAGACGTTTCCACTTCACGATAACAGCATTTACAGTTGACCGAGGCAGCGCTAGCATTGCAGAAACTTGACAGTGACAGGTGTGGCTGAATTAGCCGAATCCACTCATTTGAAGGGGTGTCCACATACGTTTGTATATATAGTGTATATGAAACTGACAGCCACGTACAAATAAATCTATGAACACAAGTTTTTGTTAAAAAAAATGTTGTCATGGAAACATATTCCAGTGGGTGTACCAAGAAAGAAGGCAGTAACTACCATTTTGGCTCAAAGGTCAGGGTCAAAATGAATAAAAAATTACAGAAGATAACAGATGCCTACAACTTATTTGGCTGGACAATAAAAAATGAACCCTCAGTTCTACTCAATTAGTAGTTACTATTCCTTTTGTAGGGCATTGGTAGGGCATTGTCTGGAAACCCGATGTGGAATTGCATTGAATTCTAGGTCAGGCAAAAATGAATGTTTGAATCAGGAAAGTTTCCTCTCACGACCTCAACAAGCCAGAATGTTGAATCAAATGATATTTTAATGTACTTTACCGGTTGTTTGTGCGGTTGGTCCTTTTGGAGGTAGGATTGTGAGACGACACATCCACAGGAAAGTATAGTTACGTCAACTTTTCAAAATCACTGGTAGTTTGTTCAGATTTCTACCACCTAAAACATGCGCACAAGATACAAAATACATGCACAAGATGCATGCATACAGTGCATTTGGAAAGTATTCAGACACCTTACCTTTTTTACATTTTGCCTTATTCTAAAATTGTGTCACGTCTACTCCTGCTCCTTCCCTCCGGCACTCGACGTCGCCGGTCTACGAACCACCAGTCCTGGCAACCCACATTTGTACACCTGGCAACCATTGGTTTTGATTCCATGTCCAGACGCTTCTCTTGTTTTGTAACTCTCTATGTTCATTATTATTAAACTCACCATCTGCACCTGCTTCCTGACTCCCCGCGTCTTCGTTACAGAATTCTGCCCAAGTAATTATGGGAGTAGCAGATGATAAAACCCATCTTCCAGAAGGTTGAGGAACAGGGACTGGGAGACCTGTCAGGATCAAGGGAAAAATGAACAGAGCAAGTACAGAGAGATCCTTGATGAAAACCTGCTCCGAGGTGCTCAGGACCTCAGACTTGAGTGAAGGTTCACCTTCCAACAGGAGAACGACCCTAAGCACACAGCCAAGACAACACAGAAGTGGCTTCGGGACAGGTCTCTGAATGTCGTTGACTGGCCCAACCAGAGCTCGGACATCGAACATCTCTGGAGAGACCTGAAAATAGCTGTACAGCGACGCTCCCCATCCAACCTGACAGAGCTTGAGAGGGTCTGCACAGAAGAATGGGATAAACTCCCAAATACAGGTGTGCCAAGCTTGTAGTGTCATAGCCAAGAAGACTAGAGACTGTAATGGCTACCAAAGGTGCTTCAATAAAGTACTGAGTAAAGGGTCTGAATACTTAACTCCATGTGACATTTCTTAAATGTGTGTATATTTTTAAAATTCTAAATACCAGTTTTTTCTTTGTCATTATGGGGTATTGTGTGTAGATTGATGAGGGAAAAAACGATTTCATCCATTTTAGCATAAGGCTGTAACGTAACAACATTTGGAAAAAGTCAGGGGGTCTGAATACTTTCTGAATGCACTGTACTTGCCGAGCTCATACTTAAATAGTTATGCGCATGCTTCACGTGATAGAAATCTGAATGCACTACCAGCACTTTGAAAAGGTGATGTAATTATACTTTGCTGTGGATATATTGTCACACATTCCTACCGCCAAAAGGACCAACTGCATGGACAACTGGCAAAGTACATTAAACTAGCTGATTCAAATAATCAACGAATCATAGATTTTCTTGGGGGGGAGGGGGGCTAACATATGGATTTGTTTTAAGACGGTCATACCAAGGAACATTAAGCTATTTGATTTAGAATTTAGGACCCCTTTAGTTATCAAAAATATATATTTTTTTAAATATTTGAGGAAACATTTAATTTAGCCTTACTGCTGTTATCCCATAGAAACACATTGAATAACATATTCATACGTGGACAATTTAATTAAAATAAAAAGGAAGTCTGTTTTGAAGTGGCTTTCCTATATCTCAGAGATATAAGATCAGGAAAATATTTGTAAAAAAAAATAAAAAATACACATACAGTAGGCCTGCTCTATTTATCCTCTTTAACACACTAAATCCTTCCATACATAAAGTACTCCCATTCACTTTTTAAAACTGGTACCAGGCTACCTTCAGATGAGCCTTTTGTGGCTTGTGGGCGTCCTAGAGCAAATCTGACATGTAGGCTACATGTTTGTGAGATTCTCACCTTTCCATAATAGTTAGTGGTTTTCGGGAAGTCTCATGGTCTGACAAAGCTCAGTCACCTTTCACGGCAGATGCGGAAGGCTGACGTCGGCGGATGCAGTAAATTGAGCCGCAGGCCATGCAAAAAAAACATATCTCTAGATGTTTTATTTTTTATTATGCTAATTCGACTCTAGGCGGTCCAGCATCTCATTTTCTGCTCTCTACCCTTTCGTTCAGTGGTTTTCACTAATTATGCAGTGTTCATTGAGTTCGTGTCAATTTGCATATTCACCACAAGATGGTGCTGCTGCTGAGCATACGACAGAACACTCCTCACGTAACTACGTTGTCTTTTGCGTGCTCCATTGCTGATGGCTCCTACCTCACCAATCCATGTGTTGTATTGTTGTTTTCGGGAGTGGGGGAAGTTTCTATTACCAGGGATGGTTTGATAACAATGTCCGAAGTACTGATGAAAGAAATGGAGGAGGTATCGCTTTGTTACATAAAAACAGAAGATCACCCGGAAAATGGTCGGAGTTTTCTTTTGGTTGATGAACAAGAAAATCTGCAGGTAACGACGTCGGTTTGCTAGCACACAACTAACGTTAACTGGCTAGGAAGAATGAAACAAAGTCCACACTGGTTGGCCAAAGGGTAACATTAGACAGCTTTCATATTTGTGTTAACAAAATTAAATATGTCACGTTGCCATCCCGTCTTGCACAAGTAACAGCCAACTACGGTGTTAGTTAGCTATCGTTAACGTTACTCGTTATGTTGACATGGGCCTCGTCGAACCATACCTTGCAAACGGTAGCCAATTAACATATATGTATTGTTAAAATAACATTTAACCTTTATTTAACTCGGCAAGACAGTTAAAGAACAAATTATTATTTTACAATGCCGGCCAAACCTTCCCCTAACACAGACGACGCTGGGCCAATTGTGCTCCCCACTATGTTGTGATACAGCTCGGGATCGAACCAGGGTCTGTAGTGACGCCTCATGTAACTTTGACTAGCTCGTCATACTTAACGTTAAAGATAGTTGTTTTCAAAAGGGCAGGAGTATTATACCTTGATGTCTGTCACATAGAGAATTATAGAGGCCTCTAGTGACCAGAAGGCAGTTTTGGCATGGGCAGCGCCATTGAGGGCTTCTGCAATTTTAAAGTAGTCAACTGCTGTCACAGACGCTATAATGGCGCAGATATAAATATTAGTCCTCTATCTATCTCTATGGTCTGTCATGACTGGCCTTGTTTCAGTTTCCTTTCAGGAAAGTCCCCAATGAATCAGGCTGTGCAAACGCCACACTCTAGCTGCTTTTAGCAACCCGGGTGTATTTACATACACGTTGCTCCCAGTCTTTTTGGGTTGCACAAAAACAGTCTGCTGGAAGCCAGAAGTTAAGTACAATTACACATTGATTTACTGTACCGGTGGGCATGATGGTTGGTCATTATGACTGGGGGGTATTTGAGACAAAATATTTAAATGATCATATTATTAAACAGACTTTCCAAACGTGGGTCTGTTGCAGACTCACGTTTTCTCTGCTTACCTCATGTCAAAATAAAGTGGGTCCACGTTTGGAAAGTCTGTTTAATAATACGATTCTTCAGATATTCTGTTCAAATTCCCCCATCATAATGACCAACCATCCTGCCCACCGGCACTGTAAGTTGAAAGGGAATCGTTTTTAACTTCTGGCTTTCCGTGTACTGTTTTTGTGCAACCCAATACAATTGGGAGCAACACCCAATACAATTGGGAGCTCCAGAAGCAGCTAGCCACACAAGTCTTGACTGAAGCTAATTAACTCCCTTGTAGGGTTGAGCCTAGCTCTTGAGAGTCCAAGGGTCTATGGCTAGCTACCCAGCCCTTGAGTTCTCAACTGAACATCAGGACCACAGCTGGATCAATGAACTACAATCCCAACGCTTTGTTTTAACATTTAGAAACATTAATAATCCAGTGTGCAACACCGTTTTGGAAACCTATGGAACTTAACTTTCACATGTAGGAGAAAGAATCTTTAGATTACGAAAGATGCACCTACAGTATGCAGTTTAGCAAAGTTGCATTATGAAACGCACAGCCATCAGCACCCATCCGAGGTCCTAAACTTCCTTCCCTGTTATGCTCCATTGGGGTCGTTTGAAGTGGAAATTGGATGGGAGGAAGTGTAGTCTTTGTTGTTTGAAGCGGAAATTGGATGGGAGGAAGTGTAGTCTTGGTTGTTTGAAGCAGAAATTGGAGGGGTGGAAGTGTAGTCTCGTTTGGGGGTGGTGTTTTTACAAATACATCTTCATGTTTTTTGTACATAGTATAGATTGACTTGATTTTATTAGGATCTATTTTAGTCTTCATTTGGACTAATCTTCCAAGAGTCCTTAAACATTCAAATACAATTTATAATACGATCACATTTTCACATAACACACTGTTAAAAACAGATATAATACACTGACATATTGACCAGATAAATACTTTAACAGTCTGAAAAGATAGATTGATTCCTTCATCTACCATACCTTCCAATGTATTTTATTTTAATGGTTCTAAAGTATTGTTTACATTTATATTTTGAAATGTTTCTGGTTTGCTCAGATAAATGATTCCATTTCTTTATTGCTTTAAATCAAAATGTTATTTTGCCGATTTCTCTTTTCTGTCTGGATAACACAGATGGTGGACAATCTATTCCTAGCATTTACTGAATGTCTGCCTCTTACCAACTTAATACTGGTGTGAGTAGTTTGGCTGTTTTAAGTGGTGTACTTTGTGAAATAAAATAAGCATATTTTTTAATTATCTTGTTGATTTATGACCAACCAAGAGCATTGAGCATGACTACATCAGAATAACCATATCTCCACCTTAAATCAATCCTTGCTGCTTTGTTCTGAGCAATCTGCTCCCTCCTAATTTAACTTGCTGATGCATTTCCCCAGACCACAGGACAGTAGTTCATCTGACTCCAAATTAATGATTGGGTTGTTTGACCACAGAACAGTAGTTCACCTGACTCCCAATTAATGCTTGGGTTGTTTGCTTAAGAATCTTTCCAGGTAATTATTTAGCCATGGTTCCGATCAGGCATGCAGTTTTAATTTGTTTTATTACATAGATGAGTTATTTGAAACCACCATGATGATAAGCAGTTGTTTGGCTGCACCCCTAGTAGTTTGGTTTCTGCCACTTCCTCAATTTGTACTCCCCCATACTTAATTGTATCCCATACTGTGTTGGCCTTTTCCTGGTGGAACAGACCAACATAACCTTGGTTTTCTTGGTGTTCAAAATAAGTTTGTTCCGGCAAACCCACTCCCTGATATTTCCCTGAACTACTGGTAGAGCTTGTTGTACTGATTTGTCTTGCAGTATAAATTGTAGTATCTGCAAATATAGTAGCTTGAGTTTCAGATAAGGCATAAGGAAGGTTTTTGGTATATATTAAGTAAAAACGTGACCCAAGGCAGCTGCCCTGCGGTATTCCACAGTTTAAAGCATGGGGGGAAGAAAATGACCCATTTGATATAGGTGGACTGTTGCCCGTCAGTTAGATTTGACTGTACTCAATTCAATGCTGCCTTCTTAAACCCATAATGCAATAATTTTGTCAAAAATATTGAATGATCCACTAAATCAAATGCTGCATTAAAATCTAAAAATAGTACACAACAAACCTGCCATTATCCATAGCAAGGAGCCACTTGTCAGTCATGTCAACCAATGCAGTGGTAGTGGAATGGTTTTTGCGATAAGCATGCTGTTTTGCTGTAATCAGATTACTATTTTTCATGTACTCCCATATGTCTACTCACAATACCCTCCAATATATTACTGTAGCAGGAGTAATGGGTTCTTTGCTTTCTTTTGGGATTGTACACAGTTTAGCATGCTTCCATGCATTTTCCAGTGACCAATTAAATATCTATTTCAGTGGAGCTGCAATATGGGGAGCAGCATAGCAGTTTTTTAAAATCCATAAAATCATAACCTGTAGATTTTCCAGCGGTTAATGACTTCAATAGGTTTAACACCTCCTCTAATGACACCATTTGCAGGCTAAAATAGCAGTTTGTTTTGGTCATAATATGATCATCAATCCATTGGACAATAGCTTGTTTAGAATAATGAGTGTTTACGTTATCACTCAGTAAATTAATTTTCTTTGTAAAAGAAAATCTGCAAAATGATTGGCAATATCAGCTGGTTTTGTTATTCTTCTCCCGTCAACCTCCACACTAGATGATTAAATTATTAAAAAGCACATACACTGAGTGTTCAAAATATTAGGAATACTTACTCTTTCCATGACATCGACTGACCAGATTAATCCAGTTGAAAGCTATGATCCCTTATTGATGTCACTTATTAAATCCACTAATTAAAGAAGGAATTTTAAGCCTTGAGACAAGACATGGTGTGCCGTTCAGAGTGTGAATTGGCAAGACACAATATTTAAGTTTCTTTGAACGGGGCATGGATGTAGGTGCCAGGCGCACCGATTTGAGTGAGTCAAGAACTGCAACGCTGCTGGGTTTTTCACGCTCAGCGGTTTCCCATGTGTATCAAGAATGGTCCACCACCCGAAGGACATCCAGCCAACTTGACACATCTTGTAGAGTCCAAGAAGGGGTGAATTTGAAATGCCTAAACTATCCTATTAAACGTTCCGGGTGTCTTGGTATCCTAGCAAGAAACCATGTAGTTCTAGCAATGCTCCGAGAAACACACCTGCTCCAAAAGGGCTCATAGAATAAAGAACCATTTGTACAAACTGGCTGCTTTTTCATCATCCCCAAACAAACTAAAGGTGTAATCATAATGATACATGAGAAACCATCTTGTGTAAAGGGGAAGACCAAGAAGGCAGAATCACTTTCCTTAAATGTATCCACAATGGAAAGAAAATGCCCTTTTATTAATGTGTACGCTCCAAATTCATATGATCCTACGTTTTTTAAAATTCTCATTCTCTGAACAGCGTATTGTTAGAATTAGCTGAATTCCATCTGGTTATTGGGACAGACAGGAATGACATGTGGGACAAATCTAATATGAATAACTACAATCCACACGCAACCAAGGCTCTCCAGCATATAGTCTCTGATTACAACTTCATTGATTCTTGACGAGCACATATTCCTAAGGCAAAAGAGTACACTTTATAGTCACAGGCGTAAATCATTCTCACAAATCTATTTCATACTACTATCTACAACCCGAGTTTCTTTAAGAAAATAGAAATTCGACATAAGCGCTTGTCTGACCACTACACTTACTACTGCCAACTTCAAATTTCAGTGTCTCGTAAAAGAGCTGATGGCTTTTTCAATGTTTCATTACTACAAAATCCTACATTCAATTTGTGATCCCCTGGACATCGAGGGGACTCCCACCTATGCTGTTAGGTCCCCCAATGTCGTGGGGGTCGGCTCCAGTATCCCTTCCATGCATCTAGATACCATCTGTGGTCACCTTTGCCATATACTCGAGAGAGGACAGACCAGAACAACAGTTTTAGTTTAGGGCATTTCTGAATCATGAAATCCAGACAAATCATTCACTGTATGACAAATGATTACTGCTTCCAATATTCTTAACACAAATGTCTAAGACAAATATCAATGAGAATAACGACACACAGGGGAAACCATTTTGTTTCCCCTCCCAAAATGGCTTACACTCCCCTATCATCTTGGCGATCTCACTGCGGAGTTACAGGGTCAGGGAGTTAGAGGGCCAATCCTTAGGGAGAAATCCAGGCCATCCAGCAGACCCAATCTGGTGAGTTTGGTATCGACACAAGACAAAAGCAAAGCAAAGAAAACAAGAACACCAATACACTTCTTCATATATCACTCGATACGCTTCTTCATATATCACTCGAGGGGGGAAAACTTAAGTCCATTTGGAGTAACTGTCAACCATTAACAACATATCTTTATTTTAGTTGCAGGCATGTGAAGAAAATCAATTTGCATATTTACAAAGGGGCCCCAGGGGACTAGTTATTCCCAATTTAGACACATGACTCACATCGTGATTCATGTGTCCCAAAAAAACAAGGAAATAATTGTATCCCATAAGGTAATGGTAAAATAGACTAGAGACAAGTGTCCCTCATTCAGGGGGAGCGTGCTCTCTCTGTCCTTCTCATGGTCTGAATCACACACAGGGCTATTGCTACATTATAAACTTCTTCCTAGTTATTAGTGTTTACATAGCCCATTTAAATGTCTCTGGTCTTTCTAGTGAGGGTGCTCAGGCCTCACCAGAAAGTCAGAACTGAGGTCATTCAATCCCATTAAGTGAGTGTTTCTTTCCCTTTTCTTTCCCTGTACTTCAGACATTATTTAACATTCCAAACATTTTGTGTACCAGGTTTACATTGGGTTTTTCAGTACATTTCTTATCAAGATAATTGTCATGTGTGCAGCCAAAACTCTGACAATAGACACTTCAGAAAATGGCCTTTGTGTGCCCTTTAAGGTGCATCCTTTCTAACCTGTGAAAAAGCCACTAAAAATAAAGACCCCACACAATAAATCAGTATTAACACCACGAACAAATACACTGCTCAAAAAAATAAAGGGAACACTAAAATAACATCCTAGATCTGAATGAATGAAATTCTTATTAAATACTTTTTTCTTTACATAGTTGAATGTGCTGACAACAAAATCACACAAAAATTATCAATGGAAATCAAATTTATCAACCCATGGAGGTATGGATTTGGAGTCACACTCAAAATTAAAGTGGAAAACCACACTACAGGCTAATCCAACTTTGATGTAATGTCCTTAAAACAAGTCAAAATGAGGCTCAGTAGTGTGTGTGGCCTCCACGTGCCTGTATGACCTCCCTACAGTGCCTGGGCATGCTCCTGATGAGGTGGCGGATGGTCTCCTGAGGAATCTCCTCCCAGACCTGGACTAAAGCATCCGCCAACTCCTCGACAGTCTGTGGAGCGAGACATGATGTCCCAGATGTGCTCAATTGGATTCAGGTCTGGGGAACGGGCGGGCCAGTCCATAGCATCAATGCCTTCCTCTTGCAGGAACTGCTGACACACTCCAGCCACATGAGGTCTAGCATTGTCTTCCATTAGGAGGAACCCAGGGCCAACCGCACCAGCATATGGTCTCACAAGGAGTCTGAGGATCTCATCTTGGTACCTAATGGCAGTCAGGCTACGTCTGGCGAGCACATAGAAGACTGTGCGGCCCCCCAAAGAAATGCCACCCCACACCATGACTGACCCACCGCCAAACCGGTCATGCTGGAGGATGTTGCAGGCAGCAGAACGTTCTCCACGGCGTCTCCAGACTGTCACGTGTGTCACGTGCTAAGTGTGAACTTGCTTTCATCTGTGAAGAGCACAGGGCGCCAGTGGCGAATTTGCCAATCTTGGTGTTCTCTGGCAAATGCCAAACGTCCTGCACGGTGTTGGGCTGTAAGCACAACCCCCACCTGTGGACGTCGGGCCCTCGTACCACCCTCATGGAGTTTGTTTCTGACCGTTTGAGCAGACACATGCACATTTGTGACCTGCTGGAGGTCATTTTGCAGGGCTCTGGCAGTGCTCCTCCTGATCCTCCTTGCATAAAGGCAGAGGTAGCGGTCCTGCTGTTGGGTTGTTGCCCTCCTACGGCCTCCTCCACGTCTCCTGATGTACTGGCCTGTCTCCTGGTAGCGCCTCCATGCTCTGGACACTACGCTGACAGACACAGCAAACCTTCTTGCCACAGCTTGCATTGATGTACCATCCTGGATGAGCCTGCACTACCTGAGCCACTTGTGTGGGTTGTAGACTCCGTCTCATGCTACCACTAGAGTGAAAGCACCGCAAGCATTCAAAAGTGACCAAAACATCAGCCAGGAAGCATAGGAACTGAGAAGTGGTCTGGTCACCACCTGCAGAACCACTCCTTTATTGGGGGATGTCTTGCTAATTGCCTATAATTTCCACCTGTTGTATATTCCATTTGCGCATCAGCATGTGAAATTTATTGTCAATCAGTGTTGCTTCCTAAGTGGACAGTTTGATTTCACAGAAGTGTGATTGACTTGGAGTTACATTGTGTTGTTTAAGTGTTCCCTTTATATTTTTGAGCAGTGTATTAATTAACAGGTGGGTTGTGTGTGGGTGCTAAAAACAAACAAATTGTGAGGCCTTACTTATTTTGGAAGCTCCCTTAACAGCCAGATTCATGTACCTTTATACTAACTGTCTGTCTCCAGAAAGCATTTCAAAGGGAGAGATACAGAATAATTGGTCAACTCATCAGAACTTGGAAGTGGACATTCCATAAATCCCAGAAGAAAATAAACATGTACTTGGTTTACACATGTTAATCAGTCCTAAAAAAATCTTAATCTTATTTGAGTTTACTGCGTCTTTGTCATGAAGTCTTGATAAAACCATGCATATACAGAATGCATACTTCAGACATGTCAGATGACAGTGTCCCGTTAAGCGGAACAGCCACCTTCTAAAGTAAACAATCCCAGAGCCCCTGTTTTGTAACCTTATCTTTTTGACCTGTTGCATTGACATATGTCCCTGTAAACCCAACTAGTCAAAATAAGAAACCTGTTTTAACAAATATGCTAGGACCTTCACTTCAAAGAGTTGGTGCTGGGTTATCAGCTAAATATTCAGTACTAAAAACATTTGCTTGGATCTACTTCAATTCTGGACACAGTTTCACATAATGGAAACAGAATATTTTTTAGATGACATTACCTTCTTGCTTAAATGATTTGTGTTACCCAAACTGTATAACTGAGTAATAATACTTTGGAAATGGTCAAAAACGTCTCTTATTCAATGATTCATACCTCAGTTCCAAATGTCCCACTGAGTCCCTTACAGCCTGTTTGAGTTCAGTGAGTACTGACGGCTATCTGTTTCACAGGAAACATGTCTCTAACCCAAACCCCAGATGATGGCCTCTAATTTAATATCAATCCCAATGCTCAATCCCTCTGTTCATCATGTGACCTTGTATTGAAACATTATTTCTTCAAATTTCTTCAAAAAGACATTGCATTATTAGAGTGCTATCAGAAAGCCAATCGCCATTCACTTTGTTACTTTCACTAGTCTCCATATCTGTTTCCCTCGACTAGGACTCCCTTCTTCTCAATAGGAAGACCTTCTCAATCACTACTGTTGGATCACTCTCAATGTTCTGCTTTTCCCCCTATTGCAAGGTTTAAAACAAAACAAACATGATAACTTTCTCCATTGTTTTAATTTTAGTCTACCATAACAATGTTACCTCTTACTATTTATTACCACTTTTTGCTTCACATGTATTAAATTGCTTCACGTGTATTAATGTTATTTTAAGATTAACATGTATTTTATCAACTCAGCGCATTACATCTGCCAATTCAGAAGGGAAGAGATACATTTTGGAGGGAGCTTTCTTTTTTATTTCGAGACTAGAGTCTCTTTCTGGGATCAACTTTCACAATAACTGGGCTGGCACTGTCTGTCAGTCCCCTATAGATGGCATGCTCTGTCCATACTAAGTCTCTACCTATCAAGTTAAACTCTAGTAACCCATGATGCATTGATACATTGTTACTTTATCAAATCTAGTAACCCATTATACTATTAATTTCTCTTAATACTTTTTAGACCACATACGTACGTTTACGGGTGGTGTGCAAGTTGTATATTATTATGCTTTTTTTCTATTGTTACTGCATCAGATCTCTAGTAACCCATTATACTCTTCATATGTTACTTTATCTCTAGTAACCCATCATACTCTTCATATGTTACTTTATCTCTAGTAACCCATTATACTCTTCATATGTTACTTTATCTCTAGTAACCCATTATACTCTTCATATGTTACTTTATCTCTAGTAACCCATTATACTCTTCATATGTTACTTTATCTCTAGTAACCCATCATACTCTTTATATGTTACTTTATCTCTAGTAACCCATTATACTCTTTTGTGTTACATTATCTCTAGTAATCCATTATACTCTTCATATGTTACTTTATCTCTAGTAACCCATTATACTCTTCATATGTTACTTTATCTCTAGTAACCCATCATACTCTTTATATGTTACTTTATCTCTAGTAACCCATTATACTCTTTATATGTCATCTCTAGTAACCCATTATACTCTTTATGTGTTACTTTATCTCTAGTAACCTATCATACTCTTTATATGTTACTTTATCTCTAGTGACCCATTATACTCTTCATATGTTACTTAATTTCTAGTAACCCATTATACTCTTCATATGTTACTTTATCTCTAGTAACCCATTATACTCTTTATGTGTTACTTTATCTCTAGTAACCCATTATACCCTTCATATGTTACTTTATCTCTAGTAACCCATTATACTCTTTATGTCATCTCTAGTAAAAGCATATTCGGGAATAGCACTTTCTCCTTTCATATCTCCACATACATAACGTTATGCCATCAAAGTATACTGATGAGACATGTTATCCTCGTTACTAATGAGACTTGTTATCCTCGATTGAGATCCTGAGATGTTATCCTCTACCTGTAGACCCGAAAGGCGGTGGTGGACTGAGGTTTTTACATCCACACCACCCCATGTGCATCTTCAATGATTCATAAATGCCTACAATAACAATAACACCTCATGCTATTATCAGTGGTTCAGACCACATAGAAAAGTCTATCGTTGCATCCTATGCACCACGGTTATCTTGCCGCTACTTCCTCTATATGTTCATAAAACACCCCATGCTCAATAACACCTCGTGCTAGTAGTCCCAGACTACGATGGGTGGTGGTGGACGAAACCCCTAGATAACAGAACTGTCAATAATGTTATAGATCGAAAAACTCAGCTCACACAGAACTGGTTGGGGTATTCATTCAGACCTCTTTCACACCGGAGCTAGTCCCCTGACACTGGAGCTAATCTCCTGATAGCTCTCATTCACTCAGTACTTAGTAGCTACATTTCAAACCTCTTATTATCCATATTTCATCAGCTTAATATCCAAATTTCAATCAATCAGTTTAACACGTCCTTTACACACTCACACAACTTCAACATTCACTTAGTACTATTCCCAAACACACTCGATAATCTCCCGTATTACCCCATGTGCATCTTCAATGATTCTCTGTCGTTACTTCTTATGCACCACATGTATCTTTCACATACATATATTAGAAGACCACATGCTATTAGTAATGGCTGCAGACCACATAGACGCTTCTCTTATAAATGCCTACAGACAGCTGTCAGTGGGGCTTTCCATGGTACCGTTACGCCCTCGCTCTAGTCTTCTCATAAGACTAGTGAATAGCCTTCTCCTATAAGACTATGGGTACCTTTTTATGTGTTACTCACCTTAATTAGGTTTCCATAATTTATTTGAATTTGTATACAATTTTTTTTAAATTGACTTACTGAATTTCAAAAGATATGGCCCTCAATTGTTCACAGATGATGTCTCCCCCTGTGCAGTTCACAGTAAGGGTCTGGTCTGGCTGGGTTTGTCCTCTTTTGGTCAGACAGGAATTTCCCTCACGCTTCATAAAATGCGCTACCGGTTTTCCTCGCAGACCCTCACTGGAAAGCTCCACAGGCAAAATCAATCATACAGTTTGTGACACCAAATTGAAGGCTATTCCATGTGAGAAATTGCCAAGATACTGAAGATCTCGTACAGTGCACACTGGCCCTAACCAGAATAGAAGGAAGAGTGGGAGGCCCCGGTGCACAACTGGGCAAGAGGACATGTACATTAGTGTCTAGTTTGAGAAACAGAAGCCTCAGAAGTCCTCAACTGGCAGCTTCATTAAATAGTATCTGCAAAACACCAGTCTCAATGTCAACAGTGAAGAGGTGACTCTGGGATGCTGGCTTTCTTGTCAGAGTTGCAAAGAAAAGGCCATATCTCAGACAGGACAATAAAAATAAAATATTAAGATGGGGAAAAATAACACAGACACTGGACAGAGGAACTCTGCCTAGAAGGCCAGCATCCCGGAGTCGCCTCTTCACTGTTGACATTGAGACTGGTGTTTTTGTGGGTACTATTTAATGAAGCCTTTTGCTCATTTGTTCACCGGGGCCTCCCACTCCTCTTTCTATTCTGGTTAGAGCCAGTTTGCGCTATTCTGTGAAGAGAGTAGTACACAGCGTTTTACGAGATCTTCAGTTTCTTGGCAGTTTCAGAAGAAAGTACTTTGTTTTTGGCCATTTTGAGCTTTTGAGCTTGCTGATGCTCCAGATACTCAACTCGTCTAAAGAAGGCCAGTTTTATTGCTTCTTTAATCAGAACAATAGTTTTCAGCTGTGCTAACATAATTGCAAAATGGTTATCTAATGATCAATTGGCCTTTTTAAAATGATGAACTTGGATTAGCTAACACAACGTGCCATTGGAACACAGGGGTGATGGTTGCTGATAATGGGCCTCTGTACACCTATGTAGATATTCCATAAAATCTGCCATTTCCAGCTACAATGGTCATTTAAAACATTAACAATGTCTATCTATACTGTATTTCTAATCAATTTGATGTTATTTTAATGGACAGAAAATGAGCTTTTCTTTCAAAAACATGGACATTTCTAAGTGACCCCAATCTTTTGAACGTTAGTGTACATAGTAATGTAAATGACTCAGGATAAAATAAAACAATTAACAAAAAGGGAAAGACGTAGGAGGACTCTCCGAACCAAACTTTTAATTGTATTTCCGCCCCATCCTAAATTGGTTTAGACATAATTCTTCTGCCCCCCTGGCTAAGTATAGAGAGAAATATGGTGTCTCCTATTACCCTGGAAGAAGTGGTCTTCACTGGTATACAGTATCCCTTAAATAATGAAAACTACCCTAAAGGCTTATTATTGAAAAGCAACGTAACTGGGAATCAAAATGGCATGCCCATATTCCAATATTTCACAATAATGTCTTGTTATCTGGAAGGTGGCCTTTTGCCCCCCCCCCCCAATGGTCCAAATGTGGAATCCCCATACCCTTACTGATATCATGGACAGCAAGGGTTTGAGAACATTCCAAAATGTAAAAGATAAATACACATTACCAGGCAACTCCTTTTTTCTATATTTATGATTTCCTTTTTTCCCTATGGAATCCCTTTGGTAATCCAACTACTGAACCATCCACTGATGGGATTTATAAATAAATGATCTGGGCTCCTGAAAGGACTGATCTCTGAAATGTATAGAATCAACTTTTGGAAAGGTCATTCTGGGATAGCCATTAAAGTATGGTCCACAGATCTAATTGAATCTGGACAACCCTTTAACTGGAATAGAATATGGATAAATATGACCTTTGCATCCCGTAAACCGAACCATCAACTTATACATTTTAAGTTTGTTCACAGACTGTATCTAACACCAAGGAAACGTTTAACGTTGAAATTGGCCCCAACTGTTCACTGTGTCCCCAACTGTTCACTGTGCAGGTAAGCACATTTCTTCATATAATATGGGAGTGCCCTGCAGTTATATGCTTCTAGGGCAAAGGAAAAAATATATCTATCTATCTATTTTTTAGAAGTGCATGAATTTAAATATTCAATGCTTTGAATCGGTTATGTTACTTAATGATAATAGCCCCTTGAATCTCTCAATGAATCGTAGAAGATTACCGCTGGCAGGCAGCACTGCTGGTGTGGGAGGCATGGTTTCTGGTTGGGGAGGGAAGATACAGGAGGAGGGATGGGGGACTGAGGGATGGAACAGGTTGTGGTGGTCATTATATGCATTTCTTTGTTTTTTGTACCTGTAACCCCCATCCCCCCTTCAACAACAAAAAAGACAACTAAATAAAAGGGGGTCACAAACATTAAAATTTAACTTTCCTCAACCAGGACTCTAAGCTGACCTTTTTTACAGGGAGCACGTGTGTGCCTCTTGAAAAATGCAGGAGCACACAAAGAAATTAAGAACGCAAAGACAAATATTTTAAGTAACAAGACGTTTTCTTTGTAGTAATGGTTCAAGCATGACGGGCATGGCACCTGGGCTGCGGGACAGTGAAGTAATCATTGCAACAATTATCATCTGGGTGATGTTTTTTCTAGGTGCACTGATGGTCTTAAATTCAAATTCCAGGTCGCACAGCAAAACAATTAGTTGCATATGCGATTCAAATTGTTATACCTGTAGAGCCCTGTAAACTGCATACAGTAAGTATCTTTTGAATAAGGAAAATTATTGCTCGCTTATATGAATGTTAATTTCCAATCACAAATGTTTCAAAAACTGCAACGCGTGTAAGGCGTATTTGCATTTAGACAGAGGATTTGGGTATCATCGGAGCATCGGGACATTTTTCCTCACAAGGATAAAGGGGATGTTCAATGGCTCATTGTAATGAAATGCAATTTGAGTCATGAATAAGGGTAAGGTTGAGCCCTGAGACTACTTGTCAGTGTAAAGTTACCTTTGATAACATAATTGTTAGGCCAAATGCTAATGTAGGAGCCATTGTGTCCTATTTATGTGGTTGTTCTTACCCTGCTCACCATTAACACATTGGAAATAAAATATGCGCCTACGGCAATTACATCTGCATGTATTCTCTCCATACCTATCTGCTTCCATACTTCCTGGTTACCTGTCTGCCTATACATGTAACCCATGACCCAAATCGATATAGTGCCCCCTAGTGTTCATATTAAGTGGAATAAAGATAAGACAAACTATATCCACAACACAACAACCACATAAGTAAGCCTAAATTGCTCCTACAGGAAAAGTAATTTGACATGTATTTGACAACATAACATCCTATCGCTAACTATAACATAACTTGATCTGCCATCCTCTCCACCATTAACCCAGGTCCATGATGAAGCTCAGTTCCTGGAGAGGCTGGGCTGCGGGGACATGCTGGGCGTCAAGGTCCTCTCCATCTTCGGCAATACGGGCGACGGCAAGTCCCACACCCTCAACCACATCCTGTTTGGCGGGGATACCGTATTCTACACCTCCAAGTCCCCCAGCTCCTGCACAGTGGGCGTGTGGGCCGCCTTTGACCCCGGGCTGGGCCTGGTGGCTCTGGACACAGAGGGCCTGCTGGGGGCGGCGGCCAACCAGAACCAGCGCATGCGTCTGCTGCTGAAGGTGCTGGCCGTATCGGACGTGGTGGTGTACCGCACGCGGGCCGAGAGGCTGCACAACGACATGTTCCAGTTCCTAAGCAGCGCCTCAGGGGCCTACCTGAAGCACTTCACCCCCGAGCTGCGCGCCCTCTCCAGCCGCTGTGGCATGGACGTTCCCCTCTCCTCCCTGGGGCCGGCGGTCATCGTGTTCCAGGAGACCACCCACACCCAGCTACTGGGCCATGGTATGTACAGGAGAGGCCCAGTCACTAACATGCACCACATGCAATCATATGTTTCTATACATGCGTTACACAACAATTTGCTCGTGAGTTGTGTTAGACAGCACATTGTGGAATGGTTAGATTATGCTGTCATGTTGTTGTTTCAGACTCATTTGCCCAAAGTAATTGCACCTTGGGGATAAATAACATTCAATAAAAAAAGTAATTGAACAACAACACGCCAACATACTATTTAAATTCAGAATCACACCCAGCCATTACACTGGGTGAGACACACCCACAGATACAACTACTAAAGTCACACATACTACACTATTTACTCAACAGTCAGTTGGGTGTGTGAACTCAACCCATGACGTTGTCCTACTTTGTCCCCACAGAGCGAATAGATGTCCCTGGCTATGCAGACACTCAGCTCCAGAGGCGCTTCCATGACCTGGGCCTGGGTACAGAGGCCTTCAGCTCAGTGCAGTACGTGGGCACCCAGACCATCACTCCACCGACCAACTACTCTCTGCTCCTGGAGGCTGTACGCCAGCAAGTCAGGAACACTGCCACACGATCGCCCCGCCAACCGGCCATCGTCTTCAGCGCTCTGCAGGTCTGTGTGTGTTTATCTCTTTGCATTGTTGCATGATTCATTTGTTTGATAGACAGGTACTGCTGGTACTAGCTAATGTTCATGGGAATTATGTGCTTGTCTGGGTAAATAGGCCTTCCCAAAACCAACCAATGAATGTTTGTTTTGACCTCATGACCCTGCTTGGCTCCTCCCCTTCCATCCCCTGGGCCTCACCTCTCTCTCCTTCTCCCCTCCTTTCCAGGCCCTGAGTGACAGGTTCTGTGGGGAGATCTTAGACAACAAAATCCCCCTCTACTCCTTCTTCCCTGACGAATACTTCACCTGCTCTTCAGTCTGCCTCAGCTGCAAGTAAGTGACTTCCCTGCGTCTGCTGCATGTATCTGTTCAGAGTAACTTTATCACATGAATCAAAACTAAATGGGGAGGGACTAACCTGCATTTGGCCACTTGAATCTCTCGTTTTCAATGCAAACCATTTTCCATGTTTTGATACAGTGTGTACTGATGAATGGTGTATTCACCTGCTCCACGTGAGCAGGTAGTGCTAGGATATGTGTCCCTCCCAGATGGGTTGCCACAAAGGAAGCATAAAAGTCTTTGTCCTATGTAAATCATACATATCTACGAGTTTTCATTATGTACAGCGTCTTCTTTAACTTGGGAAATTTGAGCTAGATCAGAAGCCAAATTTTCCCTAAACATACTGATTGGTGTTCATATCCAGAAATAGACATTGGTTTAACAGACTCTCACTGCTTGAGTATGAAGCCTTGTTGGTCACCGTTATAAATTATGTTATGATGCACGTCTAACATCTTGTGCCGCTTGGAGAAAAGGAGCGACGCCTTTTGGCCATCCGCCAACATGGCAGGCGATCAGAGATGTTAAGTATGTGATGGATGGATTCATTGTCCTTGTTTTGTTTCCCCTCAGTATCCGCTGTAAGAACGGGATGAACCATCTCAGAGACAGAGTCCCTCACCTGGCAGACGGACTGTGTCAGTACGCTCACCAGTACAACAACAAGGTCCTCATCTGCAAGGTAAGGCATTTCACATATGGTCTGTGATGGGACGTAAGAGAGAGAGATACATTTAGTTGTGTTGGAAGCAATATAGACTTGTTAATGTGATCTGAAAAGAAAATGGACAAGAAAGTATTCTTCTATATATGATATAGGATGGAATCCTGTGGAGATGGTGTTGAACAATTTGTCGTACTAGCAAATGCATGAACCAAGGGTATGAAGCTAGCATTAATCATACGTTGTGTGCTCTCTCCCTGATCTGGTCCTACCCACACAGCGGTGCTATGAGGGTGGCAGGGAGGTTATTGTCATTCCTAAAACCTCAGCCTCCACAGACAACCCCTGGTTTGGGTTGGCAAAGTACGCCTGGTCTGGGTGAGTTGTTGAAGTAATCTGGACTCTTTGTAGACACACACAGACACTTACTTTCTGAATGGTATTAAAGATGTCCCTTTCAACCATCCAGTCAATGAAGTACCAGTCATTCACAGATACATAGAATCCACTCTGCCATCTAAGCCAATGCACTATATATTTCCTTCCACTCTCTCCACGGTGCACCGGCCCTGCCAGGTATGTCCTGGAGTGTGGCAGCTGTGGCATCATCTACCGCAGCCGTCAGTACTGGCTGGGCAACCAGGACCCAGAGAGCGGCGTGGTGCGGCCCGAGGTCAAACACGTCTGGGAGGGGGTGAGCTGAGACGCCTGGTCCTAATCACCACTCATTGTACTGGCAGGAACTGCAGACAAGCAGTCACTCAAGCTCAATTGAAGTGTCAGTGAGAATGTTTAGGGGCATTTGCGACTGAACTGGTTGGAATTTATATGCAAAGTGTCTGGCATATATTTAACTTTCAAAGTATGTCCGCTATCAAAGGTTAATAAAGATAATGTTAATTGCACTGGCAACAACAACACTGCACACTGTACTTCAATGGTTCATGGTCATCATCATCAATTATGAATGGATGAATACGCACTGCCAACATAGATATCAAATACATTCAAAGATGACCTCCCTCTCCTTCTGACCGTTGCTCTTTCTGTCCAGTCTGAGGCCTTCCTGACAGACCACCAGAATGCGGCGCAGAGGGTGCTGGATGGGATGAACGTTGTGATCCAGTCTGTGTCGGAGTACAGCACGGGCCCCACCAAGGCTGTCACGTCCTGGCTCACTGACCAGGTGGCCCCGCTCTATTGGAGACCCAACACAGACATCACCGTGAGTCATCACTCTCACAGCATCATCTAACCAGCAAACACGGCATCTTGACCAGCAACACACTCACAGGCTTTTTGAACAGATAGCAGAGCCCTAAGAGTAGCTGTTTTTATTAAGGTGAACGACCCAGTGCCCAAATACCAAAAGGACGCCGCATTAATTCTAAACCCAATATATCATCATTATAGTGAGTAAAACCAACAAGTGTCTGTTTTAATTCTCAAATGTGGCAATGAACAGAGTTGTTTGGTATGGTTGTGAGTGTATAGTTTTGACTCCTGGCTCTTGACATTCTAATCATTATTGTGCTCTGTGCCTGTCCCCCAGGTGTGTCACTGCTGTAAGAAGCCCTTTGAGGAGGCAGAGAGGAAGCATCACTGTCGTTGGTGTGGCGAGGGCTTCTGCCAGGCCTGTTCCACCCACAGGATGCCCGTACCTGAGAGAGGCTGGGGAAGCACCCCCGTCCGGGTCTGTGATGCCTGCCACCGCCAGGGAGGGACCGACACCACCAACCAGGGTCAGGATGCCAGCTAATGTTTTAGGATCAGTGTTGGGCCATGGATGTTAATGTAAAACCTGATGCTACCTCCAACTTAGTCTGATTCAGAGTCAGTTTTTAGTCAAATGTATTATTATTATTTTGTAATGAATGAATGGGACAATGAATGAGGGACGTGTCCTAAATGGTACCCAGTTCCTTTTTACACTGAACTATTGACCGAGGGCGGCCATTCTGGCTCGGACAATGCTTACTCGCCGAAGACTTACCATCTTACTTTACTTACTTGGACCCATTGGGCTCTGGCCAAAAGTAGTACACTAGCAAAGAGAATAGGGTTCAGTTTGGGAGACAACCAAGGTGTTTGATGTGAATAGTAAGTGTTCATTCATGTCTCCCTCGAAAGACGACTCCTCTCAAGGGACTTCCTAGTCAAATAGAGGTTAAAAGAACATGTTTTCCAGTGATCCTGATGGCTCTGTTGGTCCCTCTCCGTGTCCTGTAGTGTCTGTGGTGGAGCCGCGGGGGCTGATGGCCCGCAGGTTGACAGAGGTGGCCCAGTCTACTCTAGACATGGTCACCACTGCAGTGGACTACCCTCTGTGTGAGTACGGCTAGCGTCGTGTTTGAGAAACGCATCACAAATAAAGCTAGCTAGTATAAATGTCTCTGTGTATTCACTAAAACACTTGGGAAAAAACTTCACACCAGGTACCATAGTCATTTTACTGCATATGCAGACATAAATTCACAAGATACAACATTTAATATTATATTCACAAAGATTATAGTCTTTATCCTCTGCTCTGACTGTCAATAAACAGCTATTTATGTATCTCGCTCTCCTCCATGTTCCAGGCTTTGTGAAGGGAGTGGCCCGGCCTGACTACTGGATCCCCGACCAGCAGATCGTGCAGTGCCATAAGTGCAGAAAAGCCTTCACCCCCAGTATGTCCAAGCACCACTGCCGGGCGTGTGGCCAGGGTGTCTGCAGCGGTTGCTCCTCAAAGAGCCGCCCCGTGCCCTCCCGTGGCTGGGACCACCCTGTCCGTGTCTGTGACGACTGCGCCAGCCACAAGGGCAGCCTGTGAGGTCAGGGCAGAGACCAAGGATACTGTGCTACTAGGTATCTGAAATCTAGTGAGATGCCACGGCACACCACATTTGGCTTATCTCCGTCTCTCTATGCACTATGAGCCACTGACCTTTTTAAGAGAAAAATACCCAATCCAGGTGACCCCTGCCCTATGGGGAAGGCACTCGAGTGTGATGTGCTGAAGAAGCACTCTAAACATGGGACTGCCTCATCTGATATCGACTGCCTAAAAACCAAGAACTAAACTAGCGGGATAAAGAACTGGACTTCTGACAACTGGAAAGCTGCGACAGTTGTAAATGACTGAGTAAACCTCCTCCAAACAACCCACTGTTTGCACTGAAAGACATTAGCCCGACAACTTTTCTGTTTGCACACGTCTCTACTTGCGACCGGGAAGAATCTTAATATTATTCTTACCTGTTGGGAGTGGCTGAACATTGATTAGGTTTTAATTCGGCTGTGGGCTTGTAGTGGCCAGCCAAGCCTTTGCCTCAGACCCCACCAAGGAGTATAACAGCTCTGTAACCTGACAGAGGAGACACATGAAGTGACATCACAACATGCTCTTCCTCCCTGAATGTGATCTCGGGCAGTGTGCCATGGTTTTGAGTTGATGCACAAGGCAGGAAAATGAATAAATATGCGACATGCAGACATTCCAGTTGACATTAGTACCCCTTTTCACAGCGTCTTGCTGACCCCATCCATACTGTGCTGGCTCATGTATTTTCCTTGAACATGGTCCTTTCCAGCATGGTTCCAGCAACTAGGGTGGCTTATTAACCAGGTCAGTACTGCTGGGCCCGACTCACTAGTGTGAAAGGGGTATAGTGTCTTAACAGGTGGGCACTTTTGTGATCCATTGATGTTTTGAAACGAGCACGTTGTTTTTAATGAATACGGAGGGTTTAGTTAGTGAAAAGGCACAAGAGGCAGTGCTGTATCATGAATACAGGCGAATGGCGTTGTTCGGCCCGACACTAGAACGGAGTCGACTTATTTGCCTGTGACTGTATTCATGATACAGCACTGCCTTGCGTGACTTATTGTTTTTAGAAATCTGTTACCAACATATTAAAATAACAATGAAATATATATTTTCATTGACTTTATTTGAGAAGTAAATTCATAAAATGACCTTATTCTACCAGGAGAAAAATAAAAATCTGGTTCTTTTGGTCATGTTGCTACAGATGCGACCAAGTCGTTAAAGATTTTTGCATAGTTGCTATGCAACAGGATGGTCATCAGTTCTACTAAACAAAATGGTTGCTATGCAAGCAGGATAACTTTCGTGTCACTAGCTAGCCAACTTCAGCTCAAACAAGTCAAACATTTAACCTGGAATGACCGTACACTAGCTACATTTTCGTTTGAGCTGTTTTCTATTGGCATGTACTTGGATTTGTTCATGATAATGGCTTTGATGCGTGATTTCGCCTAGCTCAGAAAAGGTTGTCTCGTCTGGTCACAGAGAAATTGAAGAGTTAAACATTGTTTCCGAGGTTGGACAGGCAGACAGCGAGGTTTATATTAACCCCGCTATACCAAAATATATGCTAGTTTGGAAGCAAGGGGAAATAATGTGTGAGTTGAGATAGAGACGAGATGATTCGGACAGCAACAGGAACATGGCATGATGGAACTGTTATCAGGCATCCAGGATCCAAACAACCTGTTTAATTATTAGAATTATTAGCTCGTGTAATTGTTGGAAGAAATCTCAAATTGAATCGCTTGCTTATGTAAAGCACAGATTATTTGCAGTAATATCGTGTCTCCAGTATCCATTGATGTGACTGATGTTAGCTATTGATGTTAGCCGAATTAAAAAGGCAATTTCATTTCTCCATCAGATTTTATTCTCTTTATCGAGTACTGGATCCTATAATACTTGCCTTCTGTATAGTCATAACAAATTGTTGTTTTATGCAATGCGTATATACTATGAGATTCTGGGTATATGACAATCTTTTTTTTTTTTTTTATCAGTCTTGTCTGAATTTTAATTACCTGATACTCATAATATACCAGAGAACGATCGCCTTACGGCGAGGATAGCTGTGCTGCAAGCCCAGCTTCAGACGCAATTGTTAGACAAGGGTCATTTCAATGTAGGAAAGGATGAAACAGTGTCTGTGCCACCAGTAAGTACAGATAGTAACGTTAGTATAAATCCCCTCGCACAGTCCCCGCAGCCGGACAACTTTCTCATGGCTTCTGGAGGGAAATGCTGTAGGAATGCTCAACCGGTGTCACTTATTCAGCCGACAGAAACTTTCAACCTGTTCTCCCCATGAAGCAGCAAGTTGGAGTGAGAGGCTGAGCCTTCTCTGGTCTCTACTCCTCCCGTTACAGGTTCTGAGACGTCGAAGCCTCCCACCATAAGCTCTGACCAATTGAAAACCCTAGTCATTGGCGACTCCATTACCCGCAGTATTAGACTTAAAAAGAATCATAAAGCGATCATACACTGTTTACCAGGGGGCAGGGCTACCGAAGTTAAGGCTAATCTGAAGATGTTGCTGGCTAAAACTGGCGAGTGTAGAGAGTATAGGGATATTGTTATCCACAATGTTAGGATGAAACATTCAGAGGATTTACTGTGTTAAATGAGGCCTCACCTCCTTTTTACACTAGTGACCATGTCCCTGCGCATCCCGCAAAGGCGGAGGTGTTGCTAACATTTATGATAGCAAATTTCAATTTACAAAAAAAAAAAACATTTTCGTCTTTTGAGCTTCTAGTCATGAAATCTATGCAGCCTACTCAATCACTTTTTATGGCTACTGTTTACAGGCCTCCTGAGCCATATACAGCGTTCCTCACAGAGTTCCCTGAATTCCTATCGGACCTTCATGGCAGATAATATTCAAATTTTTGATGACTTTACTATTCACATGGAAAAGTCCACAGGCCCACTCTGGCTTTCGGAGCCATCATCGACTCCAACATGTCTCCAGACCTACTCACTGACACAGTCATACTCTGGACCTAGTTTTGTCCCATGGAATAAATGTTGTGCATCTTAATATTTTTTCTCACAATCCTGGACTATCGGACCACCATTTTATTACGTTTGCAATCGCAACAAACAATCTGCTCCGACACCAACCAAGAATCATCAAAAGTCGTGCTATAAATTCTCGGACAACCCAAAGATTCCTAGATACCCTTCCAGACTCCCTCCGCCTACCAAAGGACGTCAGAGTACAAAAATCAGTTAACCACCTAACTGAGGAAATCAATTTAGCCTTTCACAATACCCTAGAAGCAGTCACACCCCTAAAAACAAAAAACATTTGTCATAAGAAACCAGCTCCCTGTTATACAGAAAATACCCCAGCTCTGAAGCAAGCTTCCAGAAAATTGGAACGGAAATGGCGCCACACCATACTGGAAGTCTTCTGACTAGCTTGGAAGACAGTACCGTGCAGTATCAAAGAGCCCTCACTGCTGCTCGATCATCCTATTTTTCCAACTTAATTGAGAAAAATAAGAACAATCCAAAATGTATTTTTGAAACTGTCGCAAAGCTAACTAAAAAGCAGCATTCTCCACGAGAGGATGCCTTTCACTTCAGCAGTGATAAATTCATGAACTTCTTTGAGGAAAAGATCATGATCATTAGAAAGCAAATTACGGACTCCTCTTTAAATCTGCGTATTCCTCCAAAGCTCAGTTGTCCTGAGTCTGCACAACTCTGCCAGGACCTACGATCAAGGGAGACACTCAAGTGTTTTAGTACTATATCTCTTGACACAATGATGAAAATAATCATGGCCTCTAAACCTTCAAGCTGCATACTGGACCCTATTCCAACTAAACTACTGAAAGAGCTGCTTCCTGTGCTTGGCCCTACTATGTTGAACATAATAAATGGCTCTCTATTCACCGGATGTGTACCAAACTCACTAAAAGTGGCAGTAATAAAGCCTCTCCTGAAAAAGCCAAACCTTGACCCAGAAAATATTTTAAAAACTATCGGCCTGTATCGAATCTTCCATTCCTCTCAAAAATGTTAGAAAAAGCTGTCGCGCAGCAACTCACTGCCTTCCTGAAGACAAACAATGTATACGAAATGCTTCAGTCTGGTTGTAGACCCCATCATAGCACTGAGACAGCACTTGTGAAGGTGGTAAATGACCTTTTAATGGTGTCAGATCGAGGCTCTGCATCTGTCCTCGTGCTCCTAGACCTTAGTGCTGCTTTTGATATCATCGATCACCACATTCTTTTGGAGAGATTGGAAACCCAAATTGGTCTACACGGACAAGTTCTGGCGTGGTGTAGATCTTATCTGTCGGAAAGATATGTTTGTCTCTGTGTATGATTTGTCCTCTGATAAATCAACTGTAAATTTCAGTGTTCCTCAAGGTTCCGTTTTAGGACCACTATTGTTTTCACTATATATTTTACCTCTTGGTGATGTCATTCGGAAACATAATGTTAACTTTCACTGCTATGCGCATGACACACAGCTGTACATTTCGATGAAACATGGTGAAGCCCCAAAATTGCCCTTGCTGGAAGCCTGTGTTTCAGACAGAGGGAAGTGGATGGCTGCAAATGGATGGATGCTTGTTCTAGGTCCCAAGAAACAAACAGATCTTCTGTTGAATCTGACAGTTAATTTTGATGGTTGTACAGTCGTTTAAAATAAAACTATGAAGGACCTCACCGTTACTCTGGACCCTGATCTCTCTTTTGAAGAACATATCAAGACTGTTTCATGGATAGCTTTTTTCCATCTACGTAACATTACAAAAATCAGAAACCTTCTGTCCAAAAATGATGCAAAACAATTAATCCATGCTTTTGTCACTTCTAGGTTAGACTACTGCAATGCTCTACTTTCCGGATACCGGATACAGCTACCTGGATAAAGCACTAAATAAACTTCAGTTATTGCTAAACACGGCTGCTAGAATCTTGACTAGAACCACATTTTTTTATTCATATTACTCCAGTGCTAGTCTCTCTACACTGGGTTCCTGTTAAGTCAAGGGCTGATTTCAAGGTTTTACTGCTAACCTACAAAGCATTGCATGGGCTGGCTCCTACCCATCTTTCTGATTTGGTCCTGCTGTACATACCTATACGTTCGCTACAATCACAAGACGCAGGCCTCCTAACTGTCCCTAGAATTTCTAAGCAAACAGCTGGAGGCAGGGCTTTTTTTTTATCAGGGTCCTGATAAAGGGTTTCTTTTTCTTCTGAGTTTATATTTTAGATTCTTCAAAGTAGCCACCCTTTGCCTTGATGACAGCTTTGTACATTGTTAGCATTCTCTCAACCAGCTCCACCTGGAATTATTTTCCAACAGTCTTGAAGGAGTTCCCACATATGCTAAGCACTTGTTGGCTGCTTTTCCTTCACTCTTCGGTCCGACTCATCCCAAACCATCTCAATTGGGTTGAGGTCAGGTGATTGTGGAGGCCAGGTCATCTGATGCAGTACTCCATCACTCTCCCTCTTGGTTAAATATCCCTTACACAGCCTGGAGGTGTCCTGATTGTCCTGTTGAAAAACACATGATAGTCCCACTAAGCGCAAACCAGATGGGATGGTGTATCGCTGCAGAATGCTGTGGTAGCCATGCTGGCTAAGTGTGCCTTAAATTCTAAATAAATCACTGACGGTGTCACCATCAAAGCACCCCACACCATCACCATCACACCTCCTCCATGCTTCACGGGGGGAACCACACATGCGGATATCATCCGTTCACTTACTCTCCGTTTCTCAAAGATACAGTGGTTGGAACCAAAAATCTCAAATTTGAACTCCACTGGTATAATGTCCATTGCTTGTGTTTCTTGAACCAAGTAAGTCTCTTATTATTATTGGTGTCCTTTGGTAGGGGTTTCTTTGCAGCAATTTGACCATGAAGTCTCCTCTTAACAGTTGATGTTGAGATGTGTCTGTTAATTGAACTCAATGAAGAATTTTATTTGGGCTGCAATCTCAGGTGCAGTTAACTTTAATGAACTTATCCTCTGCAGCAGAGGTAACTCTTGGTCTTCCTTTACTGTGGCGGTCCTCATGAGATCCAGTATCATCATAGCGCTTGATGGTTTTAGCGACTGCACTTGAAGAAACTTTCCGTATTGACTGACCTTCATGTCTTAAAGTAATGATTGACTGTTGTTTCTCTTTGCTTATTTGAGCTGTTCTTGTCATAATATGGACTCTTTTGTATACCACCCCTACCATGAGGAATGCTTTTCCAAGAGTCTTGAAGGAGTTCCCACATGCTGAGCACTTGTTGGCTGCTTTTCCTTCACTCTGCTGTCCAACTCATCCCAAACCATCTCAATTAGGTTGAGATCGGGTGATTGTGGAGGTCAGGTCATCTGATGCAGCTCTCCAGCGGTCCTCATGAGAGCCAGTTTCATCATAGCGCTTGATGTTTTTTGCGATTGCACTTGAAGAAACTTTCAAAGTTCTTGAAATTTTCCGCATTTACTGACCTTCAAATCTTAAAGTAATGTTGGACTGTCGTTTCTCTTTGCTTATTTGAGCTGTTCTTGCCATAATATGGACTTGGTCTTTTACCAAATAGGGCCATCTTATGTATATCACCCCTACCTTGTCACAACACAACTGATTGCCTCAAATGCATTAAGAAGGAAAGAAATTCCACAAATTCACTTTTATCAAGGCACACCTGTTAAATGAAATGCATTCCAGGGTCCTCATGAAGCTGGTTGAGAGAATGCCAAGAGTGTGCAAAGCTGTCATCAAGGCAAAGGGTGGCTACTTTGAAGAATATCAAATATAAAGTATATTTGGGTTTGTTCAACACTTTTTTTGCTTAGTACATGATTCCATATGTGTTATTTCATAGTTTTGATGTCTTCACTATTATTCTACAATGTAGAAAATTGTACAAAAATAAATAAAAACCCTGAAATGAGTAGGTGTGTCCAAACTTTTGACTGGTGCTGTGTGTGTGTGTGTGTGTGTGTGTGTATATGTGTGTGTGTGTGTGTGTGTGTGTGTGTGTGTGTAACATAGGTGGAGGTTCTGTTGATGGAGCGCCCTGGGCCATCGCTCTATTTCTTCCTCTGATTGGCTAGTTCCTGAAAGACCAAGGTCATGTGAAGGTGATTGATCTGTTTTTCTGTGTAGGTTTCTCTCAGGGATAACAGAGGGTGGTACATTGATCTTGATGTATGGTTCTGTTCTACTAATCCATTAGTGGCATTGTGATTAGTAGGAGGGTTCAGTGAGCAGGATGGCAGGGATCTAAGGCTGCGTTTACACAGGCAGCTGAGTTCTGATTATTTCTTTCACTAATCACATCGGATCTTTTCACATTTCACATGCCCCCAGAGCACCATCCGACCCTTAATGTATGACGTAGCACATTGCAGGTGCAGCCCACTGTGATGTGTGAGTTCTGGAGCATAATGGAGAGGTGATGGGGTCTATATTATATTATGATGGGAGAAATTAAATGTGCACACAACCAAACACACATACCGCAACTACTCCAACTACTTAATTTTATCAATGGGACTATAAGTGTGGACATAAGACAGAGTTAACCTGCTGAAGGATATGGGACAAAAGATATTCCTATTTTAGATGACGCTCTTACAATGACTAATGCAAAATGGATCAGTTGTGTAATGCGCAATAATCATTTCTCGCCACTAGGTGGAGGTACATCAACAGCAATGTCATTCTCTGCCTGCAGCCTCAAAACGCAGTGGCTGACAAAGTGACAGTGATTGGACAGTGATTTCTCGAAGTAGGCAGCCGAGCCACTATGGCCTAGATATCTACTGATATCATTGAACCCATAGTTCGTTTTGACAGCAATGGTTAACTCAATGTAATCTTGTCTGTTTTGAATGATGACTGAATGATGATGTACATGCCAATTGTTTATCCATGTTGGCTTACTGTAATACATGAATCCCATGTAGAAGCAGGCAGCATGAGATCAGGATGGCAGACTGCAGATTAAACACACTAGTGATGACCCTTACTGCATCACATAATGTACAGGAGCTTTGAACAATTGCATAACGTCTTGCATCTGTTGTGTACACAGATTTACACGGCAGTGAAGGTGGTGGGAAAATCTAAGCATTACGTTCAAATGGAGTCGAGCATCTGTTCCAACTATGGAAGTCTATTTGATCCTCAATGATGGTCATAAACAATAATCCCCTGTTGGAATAGGTTAGTTGTATGTATATTGTCAGTTCCACATACTGTGGACTACCCATTTTGGTCTATGGGTAGTCTACGTGGACATCATGTCCTCCCTAGGACACCCTAACAGCTATCAGGCTTGGTATTTATGAATGACAGCTGCTGGCAGGGGTTGGTAGGAGCTGGCAAGGGATGAAATGGCGCCAGTGTGGTTGGGCAGTGCCAAGGCTCCAGTCAGAGCTCCAGGTTTGGGCACAATGGTGGGGAAAAGAGTGGGAGGGGGTGAGGAAAAAGCACTGAGTACCCAACCAGCCAGGCCTCATAGGCAACAACATCAACCAACCTTCTAGGGGTGTGTGTGTGTGTGTGTGTGTGTGTGTGTGTGTGTGTGTGTGTGTGTGTGTGCGTGCGTGTGCAAGTTCATGTGCAAACGTGCTTGCGTTCGTTTACATGTGTGTGTGTTTTGAGGTTGCTTGGGGCCAACTGACTTCAAACCACAATTTTTACACTGAAGGATTCTTTAAGCAACATAATAAATGTTAAAATACATCATTCATATGTTCAAATGACCTTGTTGAATGACTGTACGTGTGAGAACAATGGACTCTGAACTGATCAATGTCTAAACGTATGTAATGAATCTACTTAATCACCTCCCTCACCTCAAGGACTTTAAAGGTCCCGTGCGAGCGCTTACATTTTACATCCATAGCAATTACCAACATTATTCTAACGGTGGTAAAGCAACTTTTAACAGATGTGATCTGGAAACAGACGTGCCACAGTATCCATGCACCAATCTTAAAAACACCAGAAACAATAGCAGTGAACCTATTATCTGCTCATTCCACTATCTGGTTAAGAGCTATTACACAAACACGATTACTGATTCTGATTCTTCTACTGCCATCACACACGCACTGCACTGTGTGACGCACCAGATGGAAAGCAAGATAAAAATGATTGCATAAAATTGCACTGTTTTTTTATTGTTTAGGGGTTTGTTTTAATGAATGACTTTAGGGGATTATGAACCCATCTCATTAAATGCAGGGATTCATTTTCAGACACCTGGGCCCGTAGTCATAAAGCATCTCGGGGTCGGAGTGCTGATCTAGGATGGGGTCCCCGCCTGTCTATGTAATCTGATTCATAATGATCTAAAAGGAGAAACTGAGGCTAGATCAGCACTCTTACTCTGAGACGCTTTATGAATATGGGCCCTGCAGTAGAGCATGTCCATAATAGAAACAGTGAGAAGTCTTAGATGACAGCTTCTCCTCAGGCCAGACAGACACCACTAGGATTTGGCCTACATGTGAGCACATTAGTCTGCTTTATTATTTCTAGCACCATTCTTTCCTTATGGCAGTTTCATTTACATACGCATCACGCTTTTTCTGACTACTCTGGCAGTTTTGGGGTGTTTATAAATGACCCTTTCACTGCTGTGTCCATGGCAACACATTTCCCTTGCACTGTTCTGTAGTAGTGGGGCCTGTCCTCGTTCTGTCTCTCTCTGACTGTGTCTTTGTTGTGTTTCTTGTTGTCCAGATTCTTCCTCAGCGCTGCAGTGAGCAGTTGGGGAAAGACAATGGCGAGAGAGTTACTACTAAAATGACTCAAGTGTTCAGTGGCTGTCCTCTTTTTCATGGCCCTTGGGGAAGAAAAGGGGCCTTGTCTGGTCGCATTAGCGGCCTGAGCTTTTGTCAAGACACTGGAGAAGGCTGCCCGGGCTGCTCTAGAGTCCTGTGGGCTGCTCTAGAGTCCTGTGGGCTGCTCTAGAGTCCTGTGAACAGCGGTAGAGTTGGCAAGCATAGTCAATGCGTTCAATAGGGGAGAGAATTCTTCAACGCTTTACTCCATGACTTTCAGGGCATACAGTAGGTTTGAGATTTTTTTTAAATACAGCTATGGAGATCATTTACTTCATTTAATGACTGGTGCTGTTCAACTGTTGACCATCTTTAGAAGTAGACAGTTTACGTGAGTGTTTTTTTATGCCAATGTTATATGCATCACCGTTGGCACAGGGTGCGGATACATTTGATCTATTAGTACTGGGGAAGATAAAGTTCTTATGAATTGGTGGGGATAAGACAGGTACATGACCTGCATTGGGAGAAAGGGAGGGAGAGCATGATGGAGAATGCAAAAAACACAGACACCAACACAAGTTTAATATTATATTATTTATTTATCTTTGTACAATGTAATTACAATACAAATATGTAGGTTTAAATACAAAATTCTGTAAATAAAGAATAAAAATAAACTCCACTGGTTTGTTATCACTACACTATGGTTTACAATCAAGTTTATGAGGTCATTTAGTTTCTTATTCTGAACGTCATTAACCTACATTTTAATTTAGAGGGCGTGTAAATAACGGGAATTTAACAAAATGAAAACAGCAATTTCATGAATGACTACGTTTTTTTCTCTTAAAAGGAGGGGAGAGAATAAATTTAGAAAATCGATTTGTCTAAATGAGCAAAAACATGGGCCCCTCACTGGTGATTTATATCTTTGCGAAAGTGAATGGATGTCAGCCAGTATTGTGCCGCATGTAAAAATGACAAAGCCTGATTGGCCGAGGAGTCCTAAGGAGTTAATGACCAGGAGAGCGGGATGGATGGAGCCTGTTTGTCTAGTTGTGATGTCCATTCAATAACACTGGTCCCCTGGGTCCCACTCCGTCTCACTCCCAGACACTCATGTCATCTGGGGCAGGATCGTACATAAAGCAGTATAATGACAAATAGCATAAAGCATCCCAACGAAGCACATGCGTTTGCCCCGCCTTGACCTGCCAATGGAAGTCCTGCCAAGTGGGCTAAAATTCCAATATGGGGTTGTAGCTATAGTATACTGCATATTTATTGTCTTTGTGTGTTTCGACTAAAGTCACGGAAGGAAATGCCTCTTGAGATTACGATCAAACAGTAAAGTCTTGTTTCTGCTGAGCTCATAATGCTTGGTGACTATAACTCTAACAGAAGTGCCTTTGTTTGGGAGCAGTGAAAGGAGTTTAAAGGAATGAAACAACCAGTCTGTTTAACGTACCGTTTTGCCTGTATGGTATTTGATTAATCCACCTCTTTCTTCTTTCATCTTTTCTCAGTTCACCACAGCCTTTCAATAGTCCACATCCTCAAACTCATTCTCACATGCCCTCTTTCTCTCAGTCTATCTTTCACCTTCTCCCCCCCCCCCCCGACGATCCGTGTCACTTTCATGTCCTTGTTTTCCCTCTACAAAGATGGATGCCTTCCTCTGTCTGTTTAAAGTGGTGAATGACTCATCACTTCCTCTAGCCATCTTTACTCAGCCTGGTAGACCACACACAGCAGATGCCACAACTTCTGCCCGTCACAATGGCCTCAAGATCCAGAAGCCTCTACAAACTGACTGTAGTCCCATTATGTCAGAAGTGCAGCTTGACCCAGCCCACTGGGCACACACCAATTGAATCAACGTTGTATATATGTCATTTCTAGGAAATTGCGTTGAACCATCGTGGAATAGACGTTGAATTGACATCTGTGCCTATAGGGAGGCACTACTTTTGCCCAAGGCCCTATATGGGAATAGGGTGCCATTTCAAACGCAGCCCCCAGTGACAAAAAAAACAACATCATAACTCACCCCAAACTTACCCTCTTTATCTTACGAAGTGCTCAAGCTCTCCCATCCCTAATCTCTTAAATCTTAGGCTCAACACTTTCAAATAGACTCTCGTAGTGTCGACTGACTACACTCGTACGCGGGTGACTACTACCATGTTTTAGAATATAATGCGAATCAACCAAACAACTTGGAATGTGCCGCACTATTTGGACCCTTTCCAGAATGTTCCAGGGTTCCAGTGTGTCTGCCCTGCAGGTGGAGTGGCACTGGGACAGAGGGGTGAGATCACCATGGTGATTTAGCTAACAGTGACTCATTTGGGTTGAGTCGCAAATTGACGGTTATACATGGATTGGTAATAAATAGAGGGTGAAAAAAGCATGCTATTTACACTCGTTTCCAACCTCTGGTTTCATGACTCACTCGCTCTCTTTGCTCCCTCCGCTGACACAGTTGCAGCTGATAGTTATTTTCCTCCTCTTTCCAGTTCCACACAAATAAATACAGGGAGAAACAACAATGTAAAACTATAACAGGTTAAAAGCTAAGTAAAATCATAAATATAACCATTTTGGCGATCAAACTGTCTGTCACTCTTATTGGTCGACGCCTCCTTTGGGGTCTCCACCATCGATTCGTGTCATTGGCTAGTCAACCAGGGCCTTTGCTGTGCTTGGGTACCATCAACATAATCTCTCTCAGTGTCACATCTCAGTGTAATGTGATGTATCCATATTCTCTGGCTCTTCCATAGATCCCCACGCAGAACATGACTGCTAGAAATCCCAGGGAATGCATCGCAAGGAACCCCATACACAGTCATCATGTCCCCCCTTCATTCAGACCCAATTTACATCCTGGGGTCTCAACAGAGGAGGAGAAAATCAAGAAGACGGGGAGCGACAGCATTTAGGGGCAGGGGGTAGGAGGGGGGGGAGTGGAGTGGTTCATTGTGGTTGGGTGTCTGCATCATCATAGTCTATGCAGTGGCCCGACCTGGGTTAATACAGAGTTAAAGCTCGATCTCAAAGGTCTTTTGCAAGTCATTGGAGAAAGGGTTGGGCGCCGCCTTGGGTTGCAATTTGGTCTCCAGCGCGGCCCACTTTGCCTCGAAGCGATCAACCTCCTGGGCAATGGCTGGGGGCGGGTTGGCCTGCTGTGCGCCCTCCGGTGGCCAGCAGCTGCTATTGCTGCTGGTGCCGTTCTGCATGATGGTGGCGGGGGAGGTGGGAATGCTGTGGGGGAGGCCGTTGACGGTGGGATGAGCTCCGAAGGGTGGCATAGGGAACCCGCCCGGCTGGCCGGAGAAAGAGTGGCGGTGCCCGCCAGTGAGCGTTCCCATTTTGGGCCCTGTGCACATGCCCATGGAGGGCCCACCGGTAGATCCGCCTGCCGTGCAGAAGACATTAGCCACCATCTGGGAAGGCGTGATGCCCACCACAGGCACAATGGCGTTGGAGTACGCCATGCTGTTGGCCAGGGTGGGCATGTAGGTCTGCATGGGTACAAACGCTGGCTGCAGGGGTGGCTGGTTATACAGGCTCACGGGCGCAGGAGTGGCATCAAACGCCAAGGGAAAGGGCTGCATGGAAGTGGGCAGGGAGCCAGGTACCCCTGGCATGGTTGCCCCTGGCATGGATGCCCCCATTATGGGCACACCAGACATAGGTGGGCCAGGCATAAGTGGGTGAGACATAGGTGGCACAGACATAGCTGCGTTTGACATGGGTGGCCCTGGAATGGCAGGGGTGGGCTGGATGGGTGGCGGGGGCAGGTTGGGGGTCTGTTGCTGGGCCTTGACGGCCTGGGCCACCTCCTCCAGCCAGCGCTCAGCCTCGGAGGGTGTCCTCCTGTGTCCACTGTGGACAGGGGACTGGACCGGGGGCTCCGCCTGCACCCAGGAGGACGTGGCTGTGGGAGAGAAGCAGAGAGCAACACGTCAATCACACGTTACATCAACCCTGCTGCTGGATCGCTCTACCGCTTTACCATGACAAGCACAGAGGACACACACACGTCCTATTAGGGCCGGGATTCAATGCAAGGGTTGAGCCGACATGCGCAGCGTTTACCATGAACGGGATTGCTACAAACATCAGGGAAAGGGACTTTAGCTGTATCGCCGGCTGTTTAGTGACCTACGCTATAGCACACCACAGAGATACACACAAATAACTGACACTTTTCATGCAAATCAGCCTTACAAGCATTAGAAGCAAATCGGCATTAGAAACATTACAAATACAAACACATTCCGAATGCAAAGTTGGAGTTGAGGTGTACAACACATGTTAAGCCAGACGAGAGCTCATAGAGAGAGAATGATAAGGTAGTCAATGAGTTACCTTGCAGGGGGGCGGGTGGAGGGGGGATGGCTGGGGGCACAGTGCAGGCTGGCAGGCCGTTGGGGGTGGGGTTGGAGAAGAGTTCCTCAGAGGGCCTGGTGAAAGAATGGTTGATCTGGCTGCACAGAGCGTTGATGCTGCTGTCTGCCTCGCCACACACAGACAGATCCATCTCTGGGACTACAGAGGGGGAGAAGGATTTTGAGGATAGGCTTTCCTTTGGATGATTTGATGGCAAGATTAAAGTCTTGGGACAAACATACACTTATGTAATGATATAGGATTAAAGTACATGACACCGGATGTAAACATTTCTAAGCCCTTTATTTAAATGTAATCTGTTCCCATGGTCCTATGAGGTCTTCATCATCTTTTGTACTTCAAAGTCAGAAAATAAAAGTTCCTCTGTAACACACCCAACAGGTCTGTTATTCATGCATGAGATTATCTATAGCCCAAATCCTTAGTGTAGAAAACAGAAGGAAAATCTCAACCTATAACCAGTGGATAAAAAATAGCTGATAATTTGTGTAATTCCCCTTTCAGTGACCTGTCTCTGACAGAGAGAGTGAGCGAAGCCTGTGGAGAGCAGAGAGAGTTGTGGGGCCAAACAGAACCAGAGGGGTCAATGGTGGACGTAATTCCTATGGAGCGCCCGCTGCACGGTCTCTCTGTTGGGGCCTATTCATTAGGGCACAGCATAGCATAACCTTTTGCAATGGAAAATGAAAATGGCCATTTATTATTGGACAGGTTTAAGTAGTCACTCCCTGTTTCAGACCGTTTTCTTCTGTTTGGTGCCCAATGAATGACCCTGCTTAGAATAACTACTCCAGGTGCAGATGTAGTGTCTTTCTGTCTGGAGACAGCAGTCTGAACTGCTTTGTTCCTGACAGGCCTGCCTTGTAAGGTCTCTCTTTCTGAACATTTGATTGGCCCATAGGGTTCAAAGAGGAAGGGAGAAGCTGTGGGGTTTCTCTGTGTAGTAGTGTAGTGTGTGTGTGTGTGTGTGTATGCCTGTGTGCGTGTGTGAGTGTGTACATCACTGTGTGTGCATGTGTGTGCGTCTGTCTGTGTTTGTGTGTACTACAATCCCTGGATCTATGGCTGTAGAGGGACTGGTCTAGTGGAGACTATTTATAGACACATTGTTCACTGAGAGACCTGGAGGACTACTGGGGAGGGGCGAGGCAGTGAAATGAGCTGCTACTGTGTGTGTGGGTGTGTGTACATGTGTCCTGTGCTTGCGTGTGTTCATGCTTGTGTGGCTTCTATTGCTGGCTAAGTGTGTGCGTGGGTGTGTGCGTGTCTTCTATGCATGCGTGGGATTCAAATAGTTACAGATCCTATACGAAAGAGAGAATCTCTGGACACAAAGCTAGTACTGCTACTGCTACGTACATGAATGTAAATAGATGTCAGGTACAATTGTGCTGCAACCATCAGAGGTGAAATGTGTGTTTATTAATGATTCAAAGCTGAGGTCTGCTCATTATAACTATAATCAACACGACTGAGAGGTTTAATCTACCTCACGACAGCAGGAACAAAAAGCTGTGTTGGGAATCCTAATTATTATACTTAAAAATAACCATTACATGGACTCAGCAATCAGCCACAGCAATCAGCCACAGCAATCAGCCACAGCAATCAGCCACAGCAATCAACCACAGCAATCAGCCACAGCAATCAGCCACAGCTTTAATAACACACTGATGATCAACTTCAGTGTTATAATGACCCCGATCAATGAATCTCTGGCTTCACTTGTTCCTGGTCAAATACTAATAATTATAAACACCACCATACTTTGTCATAAAGGTTCAGAGTTTTTCCTGACCCATGATCTGACTGGGAAAAAGTCCTGAATTATCCTTGGTCAGGTCATGAAGAGAGGAAAACTCCAGGCTCTGATTGACATTAGCCTTGATTTCCAGGATTCCTCCGAGTGATGAACACAACATGGAAGTGTGGCATTGTAGGACTATGTTGTCCTAGACTGGTGAGGCTAACCACTCTTTGTCTTAGATCGTAGAATGCAGAGACTTAGCTAAGCTAACAAAAAGAGGTGAGGCTAACCTGGGTTCTTGCTCTGGAAGTCGGCGGTCTTGCGCTGCAGGTTGGAAGGCAGGTCGTTGAGGCGCAGCGAGAGCTGCCTCTTGAACGGCGAGTTCTTCCCGCTGAGGGCCGGGAAGCCCCGGAAGGAGCCCTGCCGCACCAGCTGCTCAATGGGCGCGTGGCGCCGCGGGATTGCGTGCTCCACCCCCTGCCCCACAGGCGAGGCCTCGCCCTCAGGGGGTGAGGACGTGCCAGGGGGGATGGCTGGGATGGTACATGGGGGCTCTGGAGAGTACAATTTGATATGGTTAATGTTTGACTACCATGACCAGGGTTAATGTTGGACTACCATGACCTGGGTTAATGTTGGACTACCATGACCAGGGTTAATGTTGGACTATAATCACCAGGGTTAATGTTGGACTACCATGACTTGGGTTAATGTTGGACTACCATGATCAGGGTTAATGTTGGACTACCATGACCTGGGTTAATGTTGGACTACCATGACCTGGGTTAATGTTGGACTACCATGACCAGGGTTAATGTTGGACTACCATTACCTGGGTTAATGTTGGACAACCATGACCTGGGATAATGTTGGACTACCATGACCAGGGTTAACCTCTTGGAACTCTAGGGGCGCAATTTCATTTTTGGATGAAAAACGTTCCCGTTTTAAACAAGATATTTTGTCACAAAAAGATGCTCGACTATGCATATAATTGCTACTGTTCGAAAGAAAACACTCTGACGTGTCCAGAAATACAAAGATCTTCTCTGTGCGTGCCCTTTAACGTGAGCTTCAGGCAAAACCAAGATGAGATGGCATCCAGGAAATGACAAGGATTTTTGAGGCTCTGTTTGTCATGATCTCCTTATATGGCTGTGAACGCAAGAGGAATGAGTCTGCCCTTTCTGTCGTTTCCCCAAGGTGTCTGCAGCATTGTGACGTATTTGTAGGCAGATCATTGGAAGATTGACCATAAGAGACCACATTTACCACGTGTCCGCCCGGTGTCCTGCGCCGAAATTGGTGCGCAAAAGTCACCTGCCAGTATTTTTCCAAACAATACAGAGAGTAAAGCAAGCTTCCACGAACTGCATGTCAATGAAGAGATATGTGAAAAAACACCTTGAGGACTGATTCCAAACAACGTTTGCCATGTTTCGGTCGATATTATGTAGTTAATCCGGAAAAAGTTTTACGTTGTAGGTGACTGCATTTTCGGTTCGTTTCAGTAGCCAGGCGCAATGTAGAAAACGGAACGATTTCTCCTACACACAGACGCTTTCAGGAAACACTGCGCATTTGGTGTGTAACTGAGAGTCTCCTCATTGAAAACATCAGAAGCTCTTCAAAGGTAAATGATTTTATTTATTTGGTTATCTGGTTTTTGTGAAAATGTTGCGTGCTACATGTTATTCAAAATGCATTGCTAGCTTTGCATACTCTTACACAAATTAGTCAATTTCTATGGTTCAAAAGCATATTTTGAAAATCTGAGATGACAGTGTTGTTAAGAAAAGGCTAAGCTTGAGAGCAGATGCATTATTTTCATTTTATTTGCGATTTTCAGAAATCGTTAACGTTACATTATGCTAATGAGCTTCAGGCTATAACTGTATACAGGGTTTTTGTCATAGCCAAACGTGAACAAAACGGAGCGATTTGTCCTACACAAATAATATTTTTTTGAAAAACTGCACATTTGCTATGTAACTGAGAGTCTCCTCATTGAAAACATCCGAAGCTCTTCAAAGTTAATGATTTTATTTATTTGGTTATCTGGCTTTTGTGAAAATGTTGCGTGCTACATGCTACACAAAATGCTATGCTAGCTTTGCATACTCTTACACAAATTAGTCAATTTCTATGGTTCAAAAGCATATTTTGAAAATCTGAGATGACAGTGTTGTTAAGAAAAGGCTAAGCTTGAGAGCAAACGCATTATTTTAATTTTATTCGCGATTTTCAGAAATCGTTAACGTTGCGTTATGCTAATGAGCCTGAGGCTTTAGTCACGATCCCGGATCCGGGATGGGGAGTTTCAAGAGGTTAATGTTGGACTACCATGACCAGGGTTAATGTTTTACTACCATGACCTGGGTTAATGTTGGACTACCATAACCAGGGTTAATGTTGGACTACCATGACCAGGGTTAATGTTGGACTACCATGACCAGGGTTAATGTTGGACTACCATGACCAGGGTTAATGTTGGACTACCATGACCAGGGTTAATGTTGGACTACCATGACCAGGGTTAATGTTGGACTAAAATGACCAGGGTTAATGTTGGACTAACATGACCAGGGTTAATGTTGGACTACCATGACCAGGGTTAATGTTGGACTACCATGACCTGGGTTAATGTTGGACTACCATGACCTGGGTTAATGTTGGACTACCATGACCAGGGTTAATGTTGGACTACCATGACCTGGGTTAATGTTGGACTATAATGACCAGGGTTAATGTTGGACTACAATAACCAGGGTTAATGTTGGACCATAATGACCAGGGTTAATGTTGGACTACCATGACCTGGGTTAATGTTGGACTATAATGACCAGGGTTAATGTTGGACTACAATAACCAGGGTTAATGTTGGACCATAATAACCAGGATTAATGTTGGACCATAATGACCAGGGTTAATGTTGGACTATAATGACCAGGGTTAATGTTGGACTATAATGACCAGGGTTAATGTTGGACTACGATAACCAGGGTTAATGTTGGACCATAATAACCAGGATTAATGTTGGACCATAATGACCAGGGTTAATGTTGGACTACCATGACCTGGGTTAATGTTGGACTACCATGACCTGGGTTAATGTTGGACTATAATGACCTCTTACATCTATGGGGGCGCTATTTCATTTTTGGATGAAAAACGTTCCCGTTTTAAACAAGATATTTTGTCACAAAAAGATGCTCGACTATGCATATAATTGATACCATTCGAAAGAAAACACTCTGACGTGTCCAGAAATACCAAGATATTCTCTGTGCGTGCCCTAGAACGTGAGCTTCAGGCAAAACCAAGATGAGATGGCATCCAGGAAATGACAAGGATTTTTGAGGCTCTGTTTTCCATTGTCTCCTTATATGGCTGTGAATGCGAGAGGAATGAGCCTGCCCTTTCTGTCGTTTCCCCAAGGTGTCTGCAGCATTGTGACGTATTTTAGGCAGATCATTGGAAGATTGACCATAAGAGACCACATTTACCAGGTGTCCGCCCGGTGTCCTGCGCCGAAATTGGTGCGCAAAAGTCACCTGCCAGTATTTTTCCATGCGATACAGAGAGGAAAGCAAGCTTCCACGAACTGCATATCAATGAAGAGATATGTGAAAAAACACCTTGAGGATTGATTCCAAACAACGTTTGCCATGTTTCGGTCGATATTATGTAGTTAATCCGGAAAAAGTTTTACGTTGTAGGTGACTGAATTTTCGGTTCGTTTCGGTAGCCAGACGCAATGTAGAAAACGGAACGATTTCTCCTACACACAGACGCTTTCAGGAAAAACTGCGCATTTGGTATGTAACTGAGAGTCTCCTCATTGAAAACATCAGAAGCTCTTCAAAGGTAAATGATTTTATTTATTTGGTTATCTGGTTTTTGTGAAAATGTTGCGTGCTAAATGCTACTCAAAATGCTATGCTAGCTTTGCATACTCTTACACAAATTAGTCAATTTCTATGGTTCAAAAGCATATTTTGAAAATCTGAGATGACAGTGTTGTTAAGAAAAGGCTAAGCTTGAGAGCAGACACATTATTTTCATTTTATTTGCGATTTTCAGAAATCGTTAACGTTGCGTTATGCTAATGAGCCTGAGGCTTTAGTCACAAACCCGGATCCGGGATGGGGAGTTTCAAGAAGTTAATGTTGGACTACAATAACCAGGGTTAATGTTGGACCATAATGACCAGGGTTAATGTTGGACTACAACTAGTAACCACTACAGCCAATAACACTGATAAAGGTTACTAGCTGCCAACATACAGTATATGTGTTATTACACTTCAGAGTGATTGAGGTGAACAACAACGACGATCCACAGTGAGTGAATCCTCCTGTTAGCTCTATAACACAGGCCGCATTTGACTTTCCAGTAACTTTCCAGTGATACATTAGAATGTGAGTGACAGATGTTTCTGTCTGTGTGTCTGTGCTGCTCTTCATCTCCTGATGAGACATACCTTTCTTCTTGTCCTGCAGCTGCTTCATGATGTCCTCGCGCTCGCCACCCTGCTGGCTGGACGACGTCACGCGGAACGAGCCCTCGCGCACGAAGGAGGTGCGGCTGGCGTCGAACGAGGCTGTGACGCCGCACTCCTTCTCGCGCCGCTGCTTCCTCTCCAGACAGGCGGCGAAGGCACAGCCCACGGCGTGGCTCATACGCTCGCCCTGGTGACCACAACACACCCGGTCAACACCCCTCCTCAACACCCTTTTGGTGTGTCTGTGTACGTGGGTGCATGCATGTTTGCGTGTCTCTAAAACTCTGTTATGTGTGAATGGGTACTAAATACAAAAAAATACACAATTGACAAGTCTGAACATAGCCTGAAGCCAGTCAATTTCCCTACTAGAAAATGCTTTATCAAACCAGAACCATGTCTGTGAGGAATGACTTGGCACTCCGTTTTCATTCCATTATGCTATAAAAGTGGTTATCACCCTGGAGGAAATGTGACTCAGAGTGCCAGGAGGTCACAGTCAATAGCGCTCCAAGAAGCAATTGAGATAGAGATAACCCGAGAGTAATCCTAATCTCTGGGCGAGCGATGCGGGGATTGGATTAATCTAGTCACTGGGCCCTCTCTCTCTCTCACACACACACACACACACACACACACACACACACACACACACACACACACACACACACACACACACACACACACACACACACACACACACACACACACACACACACACACACACACACACACACACACACACACACACACACACACACACACACACACACACACACACACACACACCGAGTCCTTCAGGGCCATGAAGCAGTGGCAGATCCAGCGGCGCGTGGTGCCGTCACGGCAGATGTAGGAGAAAGCCTTGTCATAATTGCGGTCGGGCGCGCAGAAGGACACCTTCTCAATGGTCTGGTCTACGATGAGGTCCTAAAGACAAAGAGATGACGTGTTAGAGAAGGCTGACTTGACCACGTCAGAAATGAAACATATCACACATAACATGGTAGCCTATAGAGAATGCATGTGATTAAAACACTCCTACTGAAATGTAATTATTTGGCGAGGAAAGATAATCTCCCGAGAACTAAATCTTACTAAATCTTGTTTACAGCTCTACAAAACATATTCTAAAACATGGAGAACTACTTTTTCTCTTGTTCCAGAATCTGTATCAAGCTCGTTCAGGAGTCTTGGCTAGTGACTGTAGGGAACTATAGGGTGAGGAAGGGGCCCCTTCCCCCCCCCCGCCCCTGACACCCTTTGAGTCAGAGTGGAAAACAAGAGATGAAAGGTAAATGGGGCTCATACACTCATTCAGGGACTTCCTTCCACTCTTCTATCGGGGAATAGGAAGAGGGGAATGAATGAAGTGGGCAAGGAATAAATAACAGTATTTTAATTCAGAGCCAATTAGTAGATGAAGAGAGGCTGGTGGGGGAAGTGAACGTCTGGTTGTGTGTGTGTGTGTGTGTGTGTGTGTGTGTGTGTGTGTGTGTGTGTGTGTGTGTGTATCCGTGCATGCTGGGTTGCCTAGAGGTGGATGGAGGTGTGGGTTTGTGGGGGGTGGAGGATCACTCAGAGGCATGCCACTGAAAAACTGGAAGGGGACACAGTGCTGAGTCATGTCACATGGGTCAGATACGGAGGTGGAGGGAAAGGGGGCTTTCTTCTCTGTGACGGCGGTGTTCTTTGACATTGACTTTGAGAGGACCAGGAGATGAGATTACAAGAAAGTGGGGAGGTGGAGAGATGATGGGGGGGGGTCCATTTGTCATCTGCCACAGGAAACAAAAAAGACTGCTTAGTGGGACTGTTTCTCCCCCCTCCTTCTTTTCTCTGGCCTGAAAAAACAGGGCCATGAAAGGTGGGTAATTGCACTCGCAATAGGGGCTCCTGGCGGCCAGACAGTCCTGTCCTGAGGTGTGTGCGTGTGTTTCTGTGTGTGTTTGTCAAATAAAAGTAAAACACTATGTGTGTGTGTACTGTCACCCTCCCCTACCCAAAGCCCCCTTTGACATCCATCAGTAACACATGTCAAGTGTGAAAACTCAGCAGTCCGGCCTAAAGTAAGTCTAGAGGATAAACACAGTCATCGGGACAGGCACGCGTTGCAGCCCTTTTGCACTGAGCCTGAAGGGTGACATCATGAATCTCAGGCCAGACTGAGAATGGCAGGTGACCTGGGAAAGGGCTGGGGGGTGGGTAAGGAGAGGCGGGAGAGCAGCAGCCGAAGGCGGGAGAAGGTGGAGGGTAGAGGGGGAGTGACTGACAGCTTCTCGCCTGCTGAGCACTTTTCTCTCTTTGTCTTTACAACATACTTTTCCTAATACAGACGTAGGATCTTAATTTGAGGCAGTTTGCTACAGCAGAATAGTTATCCTGCAGCAACAGGAAATTGTAATTATAATTAATGGAAATGTTTGTAGGGATTGATAGAATTTTTGTAAGGGAACATCAAGTCTGACATTTTAAAGCGGAAATTACAAACTTTTTTAAACCTCAAATATACTGCAAAGTTCTGTACACTTGCTCTGTCATACGAACTCTGGACTTACAGAGCTAGAGACCACGAGCAGGGGTATGTTTCTACAGTGCCTTGCGAAAGTATTCGGCCCCCTTGAACTTTGCGACCTTTTGCCACATTTCAGGCTTCAAACATAAAAATATAAAACTGTATTTTTTTGTGAAGAATCAACAACAAGTGGGACACAATCATGAAGTGGAACGACATTTATTGGATATTTCAAACCTTTTTAACAAATCAAAAACGGAAAAATTGGGCGTGCAAAATTATTCAGCCCCTTTACTTTCAGTGCAGCAAACTCTCTCCAGAAGTTCAGTGAGGATCTCTGAATGATCCAATGTTGACCTAAATGACTAATGATGATAAATACAATCCACCTGTGTGTAATCAAGTCTCCGTATAAATGCACCTGCACTGTGATAGTCTCAGAGGTCCGTTAAAAGCGCAGAGCATCATGAAGAACAAGGAACACACCAGGCAGGTCCGAGATATTGTTGTGAAGAAGTTTAAAGCCGGATTTGGATACAAAAAGATTTCCCATGCTTTAAACATCCCAAGGAGCACTGTGCAAGCGATAATATTGAAATGGAAGGAGTATCAGACCACTGCAAATCTACCAAGACCTGGCCGTCCCTCTAAACTTTCAGCTCATACAAGGAGAAGACTGATCAGAGATGCAGTCAAGAGGCCCATGATCACTCTGGATGAACTGCAGAGATCTACAGCTGAGGTGGGAGACTCTGTCCATAGGACAACAATCAGTCGTATATTGCACAAATCTGGCCTTTATGGAAGAGTGGCAAGAAGAAAGCCATTTCTTAAAGATATCCATAAAAAGTGTTGTTTAAAGTTTGCCACAAGCCACCTGGGAGACACACCAAATATGTGGAAGAAGGTGCTCTGGTCAGATGAAACCAAAATTGAACTTTTTGGCAACAATGCAAAACGTTATGTTTGGCGTAAAAGCAACACAGCTCATCAACCTGAACACACAATCCCCACTGTCAAACATGGTGGTGGCAGCATCATGGTTTGGGCCTGCTTTTCTTCAGCAGGGACAGGGAAGATGGTTAAAATTGATGGGAAGATGGATGGAGCCAAATACAGGACCATTCTGGAAGAAAACCTGATGGAGTCTGCAAAAGACCTGAGACTGGGACGGAGATTTGTCTTCCAACAAGACAATGATCCAAAACATAAAGCAAAATCTACAATGGAATGGTTCAAAAATAAACATATCCAGGTGTTAGAATGGCCAAGTCAAAGTCCAGACCTGAATCCAATCGAGAATCTGTGGAAAGAACTGAAAACTGCTGTTCACAAATGCTCTCCATCCAACCTCACTGAGCTCGAGCTGTTTTGCAAGGAGGAATGGGAAAAAATTTCAGTCTCTCGATGTGCAAAACTGATAGAGACATACCCCAAGCGACTTACAGCTGTAATCGCAGCAAAAGGTGGCGCTACAAAGTATTAACTTAAGGGGGCTGAATAATTTTGCACGCCCAATTTTTCAGTTTTTGATTTGTTAAAAAAGTTTGAAATATCCAATAAATGTCTTTCCACTTCATGATTGTGTCCCACTTGTTGTTGATTCTTCACAAAAAAATACACTTTTATATCTTTATGTTTGAAGCCTGAAATGTGGCAAAAGGTCGCAAAGTTCAAGGGGGCCGAATTCTTTCGCAAGGCACTGTATGGTTGTGGGCTACTGTTTCATGTTTAGCCACTGTTGACCTGGATCTGGAAGCAGACTGTGTGTTTTTGTATGTATGATTAGCACACAGGTTTCTGCTGTAACAGCCCTGCAGACACACTTACCTTGGTTTTGTCATCCACCACTCTGAGACCGTCTGCGGACACCCACAGAACTGCTTTCACTGTCTTCTTGCCACTCTGTGGAGAGACAGAGAAAGAGAGAGAGAGAAGGAGAAAGAGGGTGAGAGAGAGAGTTTCCTGTAGTATTATAAAAGCAAACTTCCTTAATAAGCACAATGTCTTGAGTAAAAACCAACTTGGATTTATACCAAAACATTGCATGACTGATCATATTTCCACCCATTCAAGACTGCTCCACAAAGTTCATGAAAGTGGTGTAGGGGGTAAAAGATATGACACAACTAAATCTGACTGGCAATACGTGCAGCATCAAAATTAGCAAGAAAACAAGAGAATTCTTTAACCATGGGCGAGGCCTTTGCCAGGGTTGCAATCTCAGCCCTGCGTTCTTCAATATTTACATCAAAGAATTGGCCACTATTCTAGACAAATCCTCAGCTCCTGGTCTAATTCTCCACAATTCAGAGGTTAAATGCCTGCTCTTCGCAGATGACCTGTGCCTGCTGTCACCCACAGCACATGGCCTACAGCGGAGCCTGGACCTGTTAGAGCAGTACTGCCAGACGTGGGCCCTGGCAGTAAACCCCAAAAAGATTAAAATACTGGTTTTCCAGAGAAGATCCAGATCTCAGGGAATTAGACCAAAGTTCTCAATTGGTACAAAATACAGAGTACTGCACACACTACAATTACTTAGGTTTAAAATAAGCTCAACTGGACACCTAAATGAGGCAGTGAATGAACTGAGAGAGAAAGGCAGGGCATTATATGCCATTAAAAAAACAAATTGAAATTTAAATACCTATTCAAATTTGGCTAAAACAATTTGACTGTGTCATTGAACCAATTGCAATTTATGGCAGCGAGGTGTGGGGTCCACAAGATTTCATCCAATGGGACAAACACCCCATTGAAACCCTGCATGCTGAGTTCTGATTCTCCTACATGTCCAGAATTAGGCTAATATCCACTAATAATTCAATAAAATAAATAAAAAAGTGCGATTAAGTTTTAGAAACATCTAAAATACAGCGACCCCCCTTTCATATCATTACCAAGCTCTTCAATGCCAAGAGCTGAGAAGAAAAAAAGTCCCCTCATTCAGCCGGTTCACAGACCTGTTCTACTAACACACTGGAGCCTCAGGACCCTCAACCAGCCGGTCCTGGGGCTGAGTTCACAGACCTGTCCTACTAACACACTGGAGCCTCAGGACCCTCAACCAGCCGGTCCTGGGGCTGAGTTCACAGACCTGTTCTACTAACACACTGGAGCCTCAGGACCCTCAATCAGCCGGTCCTGGGGCTGAGTTCACAGACCTGTCCTACTAACACACTGGAGCCTCAGGACCCTCAATCAGCCGGTCCTGGGGCTGAGTTCACAGACCTGTCCTACTAACACACTGGAGCCTCAGGACCCTCAACCAGCCGGTCCTGGGGCTGAGTTCACAGACCTGTTCTACTAACACACTGGAGCCTCAGGACCCTCAACCAGCCGGTCCTGGGGCTGAGTTCACAGACCTGTTCTACTAACACACTGGAGCCTCAGGACCCTCAACCAGCCGGTCCTGGGGCTGAGTTCACAGACCTGTTCTACTAACACACTGGAGCCTCAGGATCCTCAACCAGCCGGTCCTGGGGCTGAGTTCACAGACCTGTTCTACTAACACACTGGAGCCTCAGGATCCTCAACCAGCCGGTCCTGGAGCTGAGTACACAGACCTGTTCTACTAACACACTGGAGCCTCAGGATCCTCAACCAGCCGGTCCTGGGGCTGAGTTCACAGACCTGTCCTACTAACACACTGGAGCCTCAGGACCCTCAACCAGCCGGTCCTGGGGCTGAGTTCACAGACCTGTTCTACTAACACACTGGAGCCTCAGGACCCTCAACCAGCCGGTCCTGGGGCTGAGTTCACAGACCTGTTCTACTAACACACTGGAGCCTCAGGATCCTCAACCAGCCGGTCCTGGGGCTGAGTTCACAGACCTGTTCTACTAACACACTGGAGCCTCAGGATCCTCAACCAGCCGGTCCTGGAGCTGAGTACACAGACCTGTTCTACTAACACACTGGAGCCTCAGGATCCTCAACCAGCCGGTGCTGGGGCTGAGTTCACAGACCTGTCCTACTAACACACTGGAGCCTCAGGACCAGAACATTCAATGAATCAAAATAAATCAAATTACAACACAGTCTAAACAAAACTACATGACCTATTGGGAAACACAGCACAAAGCAAAATGCAGTGCTATCTGGCCCTAAATCGACAGTACACCGTGGCTAACTATTTGGTCATGGTTACTGATCAAAACCTTGACAAAATACAGGCTCAGCGATCACTGCCTTGCCATTGAGAAGAGTAGACAGGAAAACCTGGCTCCCTGTAGAGGAAAGGCTGTGCAGCCACTGCACCACAGCAGAACCCGAGACAGAGCTGCATTTCCTGACAAAACATAAAAATATAAAACAATGAGTCATTTCCACAAATTTGAAACTCTTATTCAAGGTTTCAAAGACCTCTGATGAAAATAGGCTACCTGTCAAGTTGGGGGAGGACGCAGAGAGCTGTGGGTTGGCAGTGCACTACGCTGCTGCCTGCCATAAGATGAGGGACAGTGTCTGACAGACCAACCAACCTGCACATGTCCACTATGCCATTGTTGTTACTTATTGTTCCATTGACAATCTTGATTATTTTAATTTTAATTAGGTTAATATTGTAAATGAATCACTTAATTTCCAATGTAAGATTTGGCAATGTGTACACTGTTACGTCATACCAATAAAGCAATTTGAACTGAATTGAATTGAGAGGGAGAGAGAGAGAGAGAGAGAGAGAGAGAGAGAGAGAGACAGACAGACAGACAGACAGACAGACCCTGCTGCAACACTAGGGACAATGGCAGCACCAAGGGGCTTCCAGTCACACCACAGAGCCATTCTATCACTCTGGCCTGGCATCCACAGTTGTGAACTTATGTGACTGATGCTGCAGGGCTGGTGCAGTCAGATCACCAGAGGCCTAAAACATGTGGCTGTATAGTAGATCTAAGAGTTTTCATTGTCCTCAAGTGGCAATAGTGGAATGCATGTCCCAGTTGTTCTGTTTCTCTATAGGAAGCAGTAGATAAAGAGAAATAGAGGAGGGTATCCTACTGAGGTGAGCCAGCTGGCTGTCTCTCTTCACAAGCCTCTCTATCTATTCAGCAGGGGGCACCAGAACAAGGCCAGGTTAAAAATACCATCAATATGAGAGGGTAGCTGGGAGAGCAGTGCTCCTGCACTCCAACTGAGGGGTGTGTGTGCGTGTGCATGTGTGCGTGTGTGTGTGTGTGTACGTGCGTGCTGTGTGTGCGAGAGAGAGGGAGAGAGACGAGGGAAAGACGAGGGAGAGAGAGAGTGAGAGAAAGAGAGAGAGAGAGAGAGAGAGAGAGAGACGAGGGAGACTGAGTGCTGCAGGAAATGACTTTGAAAAAAAAAGCGTGGCAAACCGATAAAGCGTCAGTATTTTGCATAATCCTAAAGAGAAAGAGCGAGGGGAGAGTAAAGGAGAGGGGAAGGAAGAGAGTTGAGGCAGTGAGAGAGATGAACCAGAGGAGAGGAGTAGGAAGATGTAAAAGGTAAGGTAACGCGATGGATAGAAGGTAGGGGGAGAGAAAGAGGAGAGCCTCTGTGAGAAGCTAAGAGTTCCTCCCTGACTACCAGCCAAAGGACAGACATTACAGACAATCACTATACTGCAGAATGAAGAGAGAGAGAGAGAGAGAGAGAGAGGGAGGGAGGGGAATAAGTGTACGGACAGGTAAAAGAAAGTGACCAAGGAAACGACAGGGGGTGCAGCAGACTTCCTGATGAAGGGAAAAAGGCTAAAGGATCGAAGAAACACACACACTCTTGAATGCGGACACACACACACACACACACACACACACACACACACACACACACACACACACACACACACACACACACTACCCTGCTGAGCAGTGGACAAAGCCCATGGAAGACGATGGGGGAAAAAGGAGTCAGGCTGGGAAAACAAACAAGACAGTGAAACACCGGAGCCGTCTCCAGGCTTCTCCAGGGTCTAGGCCTGCTGTCCCGACTCCTTCCTCACAGACAGAGCCCAGAGGGCAGGAGAGCCTGGGAGCTGACAGGGGGGTGTCACCTCCTTCTTGACCCCACTCTGACTGCATGCCACCCTATGCCCAAGACCCTGTCTAGTATACCAGGCTTCTCAGCAGCACTGGCCCGGGCAGCAGCACGTGCTATGGTGGCTTTTTCACTCTTTGCAGCTTGTGCTTGTGTGACCCGGCCTGTTCTGTGTCACACTGTTCGCACGGCCTGGGCGAGCCTGCCTTCCCAGGGGGCCAAGCGGAAGGCGGCTGTTCTAAAGCTGTGGTACGGAGATGGTCAGGTCTGAGTAGCTGAGCTCATTACTGATTCGAAGGAGGGCTCAGCTCCGACAGGAGAAGAAGCAAGGGGCTTAGATTAGGAATTTACTGCAGATGCTTGGGGTGGGATTGGGCTGAGCTTCAAGACAAAATAGAGGTAGAGGGCTGAAGAGGAGAGGAGATATGGATCTGGAGATAAGAGGTAAATAAGGGAACAGGGGGAATTGGAAGGGGGAAATGAAAAAGTAGACAAAATCTCAAGACAGGGAGCAAGAGACAGCAGTGGTATCAGTGTGTGTGTGTGTGTGTGTGTGTGTGTGTGTGTGTGTGTGAGCGTGTGTGAGCGTGTGTGAGCGTGAGTGCTTGCGTGCATGTGTCTGTTGGACTACTGTGTAAGGTGCAGGATATCTTATAGTGAGTTGATAACTCCACCAGGATAAGAATACCAGCCTTTTACAACAAAACATGGCAGCTTACATAAACATACATAAAAGAGAGGTATCAGCGGGGGGTTAGAGTGGAGGGATACTTACAATTTTGAGCTTTTTCACAGCCTCCTCGCACACATGCATCCCTCTGGATTCCTCCACCTCCACCAGACCCAGGTACTACAGATAGAGAGAGAGAATGAGAGATACATTAGAACTCAGAGATGCAAAGGCTGTTATGAAGATTTTTACAAACTGCATGAACACACAAATATGCCCAAGTACCCTATGCAATGTAGTTAATCTCCTCTGCATTCACATGATCACAAAACAGTGTAAGCCAATCCATTTCAAAGTGAGCCACCAGACTGTGTCAGCTGCTAATAATGAGGATGAATGAGGGAGGATAGAGTCCTTTTACAGGATTAGATTTCCAGTCCCCCAGAGTTCCCTGTGGTGCGTCGGAGGACCTTGGAGAGACAATTAGGTTGCCAGAATGTTTTTTTTGTCAAATATAAACTCATTCCTCTGAGCCAAGCCAGCAGAGTGGAAAACATACCGAAAAGGTGCCTCAAATAGATTCTATACTATTTTTCCGCAGAGGCCTTTTGAAAGCATGAGTCACTTTATTTACCCCATTTAGAGTTATGTGTGGCTTAGTGAGTGTGTGACAGAGAAAAGGAGAGAGAGAGAGAGAGAGAGAGAGAGAGAGAGAGAGAAAGAGTGTGGGGGGGGTTAAGAAAAAGAGGCAATGTTCCATCAAAAAGATTTCATTAACTGAGCAAATTTCAGGTCTTCTGAGCGCAAACTTTAACAGTTGTGAAAATCCTGTGCACGATTACTGTGAACACTGAGGC